>NC_136906.1:24937360-25101135 GCF_949606895.1 Notothenia rossii
ATCTGTATTTGTCGCGTCTGATTTTCGTTGTCATATTCCAAACCATTGGAAATCTCTTGTCATTGGCAATCTCACCCTGTCTATAAGAAATGCAGGTGATTGGTTGAGGGGGAGGAAAGCATGTAGAAGTGTTTGGAGCACAGTGGTGACTGGGTGTTTGGCAGTCAAGAGAGCGTAGGAGAGCTCAATGGGTTTGTTGAAATTGTTGCACTCGTAAATTGCCACTCGGAGAAGCGGAGAGCTCTCTAACAGCAAACTGCCCCGTTTGTAAATCCTCACTGTTATCAGACTTCCTCTACCTGTCCAAGAGCCACCCTGTCAGGGCGTTCTGAGCATGCTCAGACACTCAGCAGGACGTGTCAGTGTTAACAACACAAGTGAAGTGACGTTAAGATGGCTACCGCTACTTAATGCAGTTGATAAATTATTATCAGAGCGCGAGAGAAAATGTATTGACCCGTTTTATCTTCTCTTTGTTTGGTCTGTTATCTGAGCCATTCATAAAGCGCTCAGACATTGTCTGTCCCTGCGGAAGCTTGTGCTCAGATTGTGTCTATTTGCATTTACAAACAAGCAGTCACTCAGGGAAAAAATGAAGTTTATTGAAATGTAGTTTGAGTCCTGACAGCTGCATCGTGAAGAACAGAATGTATTGGTTGTGTCAGAAGTTCGATATTGAATACACATTTTATACTAAACATAACGGCAACAAGTGAAGGTCTTATCACAGGATGTTAGAAATGACTCTCACTTCTTGTTGTTTCAGTAAACATGGCACAAGCTAACCTCTGCAGTCACAATCTACCAGCACACACTCAAGTGTTCCTCGTGATGAGGCTGTGAGCCACACTGGACCTCTCTGCAACGCCATTAGCATTCGGCTTGTGTCTAGATTGTATTCAGATCAGAATTACCCTTAATACATTTATACATGGAATTAAAAATGTGTCTGAGCTACACAAAGTGTGTGCTGCTGCACTGCAATTACGATATCTAATCCTGACGAAATCACTCAGAATTAAGGCAGATATATCTTCTCAAAGGCTTTCAAGGAGGCTGCAGGACTTTGTTCAAGACAGGTACATGTGAATCTTTCATGCACATGTGATACATCTGGGCCATCGTGTTTTAATACAGTGTTTATGCTTCATGAATGTGATATTAGAAAGAGTAGACACATTTGAAACTACAGATAGATAGACAGTTTTATTCTCCTGGATCAATCCAATAGCCTATAAAAAATGTTAAGGAATTCACCTAAAACCAAAATAATTGTCAAAACATATATGAACATATTTCAGAAATTCAAATTATTTTTGGATCTCATTAAAGTTGTTGTATGTTATAACTTAACAATATGATAATTTCCACTGAAGTGTGTGTGTGTGTGTGTGCTGCCCATAAGTAATTATTACACACAGTAAGACAAAAATGGGATTGTTCTTTCACAGAGTTTCAGTATTTTCTTTTGTGAAAAGTCACTTTTAGAACCTCTTCAAATCGTCAAATGTATTGCTAGATCAGTGGTTATGACAAACAAAAATTGGAAAATGAGTTAAAGAAAAGCAGTCTTGTCTTCTGGAACTAAAATGGAGGACGCAGTTTGGTGCTGAATACAGAGTATTCAAATTCCTTGCATTTAGTTTGTTGTTTACTGAATACCTATTTACAGTCACTCCTGTTCCTCAGACTTTACACTAACTCAGAACTGCCTTTCACTACATGTCCGTGCACTAAATATTAATCTTGGAAAGACAGCCTTCAGATATTTTCTGTTTGTCCAGAATGATTTACATGGAAGACTGAAAATGAACATAGTGATATTAATAATATTCAAGTTAGAGTAAGTCAAGATCCGTTCTATTGATTGTAGGTTGAACTGTTCAACGTGTTTTAAATGTCTTTTTCATACCTATGCCAAGGATGTTTCAGAAAGCATACATTCATAATAAGTCATACATATATAAATATTGTTATTGTGTTACGATATGTTAACTTATTCCATTACCATTTTAATTATTTGCATTTATCTGTACTTAGTTTGTAAATGAGATCTCAATCTTAATAAGACTTCGAGATTAATTAAACGTATATATAAAAAAGGTTAACTTTATTGCTGTATTGTGCGGTTTATCACCAGGTGCAGATCAAAAGGAGACAGACAGCTCAGCAGCCATTATTGGTGGTCAGTGCATGGCTCCGTTGGGGGGTGCAGCCCTGACAGCCTGAAGGCAGTTAGTATAGAAGAGACTAAAGACTAAACTGCATCTTATACAACACCTGCCATCTCAGCATAGCACATTCAGTATCCAACTTATCATCTTGTGCAAAACGCTCTAAAGACTGGTTTGTGATTAAAACAAAAATTATTATTCAATTTATACTGCAAATCCAAATTTCGTAGACGAACCACTGAAGTTCCTGTGCTGTCAATGCAAAATACATCAGGCGCCTGGCACTTTCCCGATATAGTTCCAGCTCAGGAGCTGCTGCACCACCTTGAGATTTGGGTCGTCTAATATGAAATGACCGGATTGTGAACTCTGCCACAGCCTGAGCCTGTCTGGCGCGGCAGAGATGAACGAGCCGTCGTGGGGATGCGTTGGCAGGTACTGCCTTCCGGACTGTTACAGCGCTCAGTGTAATTTAAGTCAGAGCACTTTGGCCGGTATCACGCCCTGTCGTTCCACTGGGACTGACAGCAGAGAGGCTTTATCAGACTGCAATTACACTGAGGATGTGACCGTCCCATCCATCTATGTTAAAACCCACTATTCAGGGGAAAATGATTAAAAAAAACATCATAAAAGGAGCACATTTCTCTTTAAATACAGGGGAAATCTACACAACACTTTCATGAGCTGCTAATTTATTGCACACGTCATGTTAACCTCTGAGAGTCATGCGCTATACAGTCATGACAAAGTAACCTTGACATGTTACATTGTAATGACAAAGGTGTCAAATATATTAAGTAAAAAACGCATGAATCGAGGCTTTCCACACAGTTTATGCTGCTGGCTCAGGTTCAGTTTAGTCAGCCATGTTTTTTGGATTTAATGAAGATAACAATTCATGAAGAAATGTTATGAGAAAAGTGCCTCAGGTCATACTTGAAGGCATTTCCCTAATGAAGGACTTTGAAGAATTCCTCTGCAGGAAGATTGGTAATGCACATAGTACTATGCCAGTACTGGGACATTAGTATAAGGAATTCCTAAAATAAGTTACAGGTTTTTTTGTTTTTTTTACATTTACAACAACTTTTCTGATCCAGAGCTTTTCCAACTGCTGAGAAAAGAAGGAGTTTCTAAAGAAACACCAAACAGGAATGACACATTTAGTGCGACAAACCGACCTGAGATTCAGACGCCCAACGAGGGATGTGAGAATCCCATGCTTTTATTTCTGGGCCTGGCAAATGCATTTGAATCCGTATCACACAAACGTCTGAGGAAAGCGGTTTCTCGTTAGCATAGCAAACATAATCAGAAATCTGGTTAATGCACATGTGAAGGTAATCCGAGCAACAGAATGTGCCGAGAAAAGAAAATTTCATTCACTGCATCCCGAGACCTGGAGCCTGGGGCTGAGCATATAAACAGAACCTGGGATGTATAAACACAATGTGCAAATATGTGTGCCACCCTGCAGCTGTGCACCCTGGGGAGGCACTGTACCATCTTGACAGGAATTTGGTTTATTTGGATGCAGGCATAGGTGGGAAGTAACTAAGTACATTTACTCAAGTACTGTACTTAAGTGACATTTTTTAATAATTTCAAAATACATAATTTTAGGCTGCTTGGTACTTCTACTCCACTACAATTCAGAGGTAAATACTGTACTTTTAATCCACTACAGTTATTTAATACCTTCAGCTACTTTGCAGATTTGGATTAATGATAAAACTAGCTGCACCTTTACCAGCTTTGATAACACTTTAATGCATCAATAATTATAATCAAAACATATAATATATATTATTCTGAAATAGACGAATCTGCGCAATGAGTACTTTTACTTTTGGTTCTTTAAGTATATTGTGATGCCAATACTTTTGTACTTTTACTTGAGTAACATTTTGAATGCAGGGCTTTTAATTGTAACAGAGTATTCATACACTCTGGTACTTCTACTTTTACTTAAGTACGAGATCTGAGTACTTCTCCCACCTCTGTTTGGATAACATTAATCAAAGGGAGGGTTTGGGCAATAAAAGCAATACAAAACATATGCATGTAACTGTTTATGCTAACATGCTAAAATTGAGTTTAAGTGTTAATATCTACTTTCTAAAGATATAAAGTAGTTAACTTACTGCAAAAAGGTATTATAACTACCCACTGACCTAGAATGGATTTTGTGATCAGAAAATTAAACATCTAAATAACGTTTTTCACGCTTGTACACATCCCTTTTGAACAAAGGATAAGACAATACAGTGGTGCAGTGATGATGTATTTCAGTTGGCCGACACAAAGCTGGCTTTGCAAAGGGCTTCCTCAACAAAAAGCAATAGGATTTCCCCATTGATTTTGGTATATTGCAGAAAATAAGCTCTGTGGCAAACACACATTTATGAAACTTTACCTGTTTTGTTCAACAGGATATTCTCCACATATTAACACCACTTTTTTGAACCACCTCTTAAGCCCCAAGCCTGTTTTTAGGTTTCAGGCTCGAAAATGACATTCCCAGAACAAATGACCATATCTTCCCTTCTAAAAGGGTTAAAATAATAATCTTTTTTCTCAAAGTAATGATAAACCTGTGAGTTGGATGTAGAAAAGTCAGAATCAATATAGATGTTTTTTATTTTAAAGAAAATTCAGATGGAACATGGTAAAAAACTGTAAATTATAGTGTCCGTCCAAAATATATTTTGTACTTATAGTGAAAACTAACCTTGGATGATGGGTTAGTACAGTGGTTCCCAACCTTTTTTGTCTTGTGTACCCCCTGAGCCTTTTGTCATACCATGAGTACCCCCTCACTCATACGTGCTGATCATCCTTCACAAGTAGAACGTAACTGATTATTGAATGAAAATAACTTTATTTCATCTCCTTAATTTGAACATCTAATTCTCAGGCATTTTCTTGATTTTAACTTAAATCACTCAATAAAAATGAATACGTTGCCTTGAAAATAAATAATATAATCAAATAAATACATATGAAATCAAAATAATCAACTTATCTTTGCTATATATATCTTGTAACATTTAGGCTTAAACCTGGAGCCCCTTTGAATAAGTCCCCTTTAAACAGGCATTTAAACTTTAATTCGGGAACAAAACACTTAGCAAAATAATATCCAGAATCAGTATAGGCCTAGCAGTTTCTTTTCACCAGTCATGTGAGCTTTAATGAGACACTTGAGCTTGCTTGTCTTTCATAAGCTTTGATAGTTCTGGAGGCAGTGTGGAAACAGCTGTGACCAGGCTGGTCTCCACATCCAGTCTGTTCCTCTGCTTGGTTTTGATGTGTGTTAAAGCTGAGAAGGTCACCTCACACAAATAAGTAGAACCAAACGGCAAAAGTTCAATCAGTGCATGTTTTCCCAATTCAGGATATTCCTTCTCCACATCACACCAAAACTCAGTCAATGACTTCTCAGCATATGCCATCTTCAGACCACGGTCAGATGATAATTCCATTGGAGGCTCCTGCAGCATTTCTGGAAGGCTGTTGCTGCTCTCACTCACAATGAATGGGTTCCTCACCCAATCCAGTCTTTCTGACTTATTTTCAATGTCCTGAAAATAATGGCTGAAATCAGTGCAGAGTTTGGACTAGGGGTTTCACAACTACCTATTTACTAGTCGGCACGTTTTTCAAAATAGCAGTCGACTAGTCGACTTGTCGTTACGTCATAATAAAGACACACAAAGAGAGGTGTACAACTGTATTTTATATTGGAACTCATACAGTAACATTAAACACTGCATTTTAATTTGTGTTACATGGCTGAGTAAATAACAAACAGTAACTGGACTCACCAAAATCGACAGCAAAAAACTCGTGTTTACATAAATGCCACGTAAATCCAGTGCGCAACACTTTATTCGCTGTCCTCCACGATAACGTCCACCTTTCCATATTTTTGGTTTGAACACCAACGCATCGACATGTGAGGGAAGGAGGCTTGACCGCTTTCGGGTGACAGTGTTGCCTGCCAGGGAAAAAACCCTCTCACTCGGGGTGCTTGTGGCTGGAATAGCCAGGTAGCTCCTCGAAAGCGGGGGAAGCGGTGCACGTTTTCTGCCCACCACTCCAGTGGATTATCCATTGTGGGGATATGCGGTGTCTGCTGGCAGTAATCCCGTAGCTCATCATCCGCATCACTGTTGACCCGTGTTTTCTTGCTGTTCGTTTGCCTCTGTTCAGTGCTGACGCCGGTCCGTTGCTCACTGGTGCTAGCATTACTGCTAGTGCTAGCTGTCGGCAGCGGGTGTTTCATCTTCAGATGGTTGCGCATAGCAGATGCATTTGTATTGTACTTCAGTACAGCTGTACACAACTGTGACCACTTCACTGTGGAGTTGGTTACATCTTCGTTGAAGTACTGCCATACATAAGAATGTCGGACGTGTTTTGTAGCATTTTGCAGCACCTCGTTTACCTCCATTTTTCTCACGACTAGTTGACTAGGGCCTACAGCGCCGACTAGTGGTAAAGGTAGTCGACTAGTCGACAAGTGGATTAGTTGGTGAAACCCCTAGTTCGGACAGGTGTGTTTGTACCAGTTTGACCACTGGACCTCTGGCAACAGCAGTTGTGGCAAGATGGGCATTGAGTAGTGGGAAACAGCTCACGTCTCCCTCATCACATTTCCTCTCCCATAGTTTGAGCTATTTGTGAATCCTTGAACTTTGTCATACAATTTCAGGATATGTGACTCCTTGCCCTGAAGTGATAGGTTGAGCTCGTTGAGTTTTGTAAACACATCAGCAAGATATGCCAGACGCGCCACCCACTTGTCATCCTCAAGCTGCACAGCAAAAGGATGCAGATGCTCCGTCAAGAACACAACAACTTCATTGCGAAGTTCATAAAGTCTCAGTAGCGTTTTCCCACGAGACAGCCAGCGCACGTCTGTGTGAAGCAATAGCTGATCGTGCTCTGTGCCGTTCTCATGACAAAGAGTTTGAAACAGTCTGTGATTCAATGGCCGAGATTGGATGAAGTTGATCATCTTCACAGCATCATCCATAACAGCACAGGGCTCATCCTCTTGCTAGCTAGTGCTTCACGATGAATAATACAATGCATCCATTTAATGTCGGGATTTACCTTTCTTACGTGCCCGAAAAGTTCCTTTACACGCCCCGTCATCGCAGCTGCTCCATCAGTACAGATTTGGCTGCAGGTTTTCCACTGCAGATCATGTTCTCTGAAGAAGCTGTCGATAACCTGGATCAATTATTCCCCAGTTGTCTTTCCTGGCAGCGTTTTGCAAAATAAGATATGCTCGTTTATGTCCGAAGCATCTTTGTAACGCACGAAGGACAGGAGCTGCGCTTCTCCACTCACGTCTGTCATTTCATCCAGCTGCAAAGCGAACTGACCGGCTAGTTTTATTTTGTTCACCACTTGTCCAATTATATTAACAGACATATCATTGATCCGACGGGATACGGTGTTATTCGACAGGGGAACTTTCTTGAGTGCTTCGGCTGTTTTCTTGTCTATCATAATTTCGGCCAACGCAGCCGCTGCAGGGAGAATTAGCTCCTCACCAATAGAATAAGTTTTTTTTTATTTAGCCACAAGCAGGGACACGGCGTAAGATGCCTCGAGTGCTTTCATTTACACATTTGTGGCTTTCATCATTACTGTCTGGCTCGACTTAAATTCCGACAGCTTTCGTCTGTAAAATTCTTCACTTTTATCGACACTTCCCGAGTGTCTGGTGCTCTGGTGTCTCTGTAAATGCGCTGGCTTCATCGCACTATTAGCCAGGACTTCACCGCAAAAGAAGCACTGAGGCTGCGGTGGGTCCGCAGAAGTAGAAATGAATCCAAATAATATATATGTTTCACTGTACTGCCTTGGTTTCAGTTTGGCCTCTTTCTTACGTTTCTCTGCGGGCTCCTCCTGGCCTGAATCCAGAGCAAGCGGACGTTTCAGCCATTTATCCATAGCGCAGACCTACCAGTATTCTTCTGGCTGCAGGTAAGCAGCTGTTTTCATTGTGTGATTTTGGCGCGGTTGTGCCACAGACATTACATTACATTACATTGCATTTAGCTGACGCTTTTATCCAAAGCGACTTACAATAAGTGCATTCGACCAGGAAGATACAACCTTTAAGAAAACAGAATCATATAAGTACATCAGGTTTCATAGAGCCAAACATTTCAAGTGCTACTCAACTGGCATTTAGAAAGCCAGCCCTTTATTAGTATATAAGTGCTTTGTTAGTAATTCTATCGCTCGAAGTGGAGTCTAAAGAGATGAGTTTTCAGTTTGCGTCGGAAGATGTGTAAGCTATCTGCTGTCCTGATTTCAATGGGGAGCTCATTCCACCATTTTGGAACCAGGATAGCAAACCCACGTGTTTTTGCTGACGGGAACTTGGGTCCCCCTCGCAGTGCGGGTGCAGCGAGCTGTTTGGCTGATGCAGAGCGGAGTGCACGTGCTGGGGTGTACGGTTTAACCATGTCCTGGATGTAGGAAGGGCCAGATCCATTCACAGCATGGTACGCAAGTACCAGTGTCTTGAAGTGGATTCTAGCAGTTACTGGAAGCCAGTGAAGGGAGCGGAGGAGCGGTGTGGTGTGGGAGAATTTGGGAAGGTTGAAGACCAGACTATTGTCTCCCTAGGGAAACTAATCGCGCACTATCATTTTTGACGGGATTATTATTTTTTTTACTTTACCCCCGGTTGGGAAACACTGGGTTAGTAGACTATAAGCTTTAGGAATCCAAATTAAAATATATAATAAGTACCCTGTATCAAGATTGATGCAAAACAAGTGATATTTGACCTTTTTAGACAGATTTAGCAAAAAAAAGCTCTTCTGGGGCCATTTGGGTGGATTTTCCTTATCTCTGGCCCCCCTTCTTCGATTTTGACATGTGACATCTCTTTCTGACCGTTAGATCCAATAGAATCGAAGGGAAATCGTCCCGCACACACTCATGTTAAAAAAAAGTGACGTCTTCGCGCATTCAATGAAGCTACAGAGCGTAGGAATGGCCTGCTCGACTATTTTAAAACGGAATTGCAGTTTTATTGCTTATAGATTATCAGAACATTTCAAAGGGGACACAGCCACATTGGATATGAACCTATGGATTAACTACATCATCGTTGTTATCGTTTTAATGCCATTGAAGACCAGTTTAGACCAGACAAAGACGTTGAATTTGTATCTTTCAGTGTTGAAGTGGGCACCATTAGATTCTGTGTCTTTACGATCATAAACGATGTGTTGGATGTGACGCTAGGATAAGTAATAAGGGAGCTAGGAGTGATTTTCGGTGCAGTAATAGGTTAGCATTTTTCGCTCTGGGCTAATTCAGAGGCTCAATGAAAAAGATCAGTTAAATTAGTTTTTTCCCGTTATATGGATATAAAATATTCATAGTTTATTAAATATTAAGGTTCCTTAGACGTTGTTTCCTGCAAATGACGCGATTTCGGCCCCGGAACTGGGTCCGTGGGGCTTAAGAGGTTTTACTGCAATTTAAAAGTAAGTAAAATAAAGTAAAAAGCAAACACTAGGCTAACGACGAAAAACATCATGGTCACATGGCTGCCCATCACCCCCGCTTAGCTAATGACGAACTCATGTTGGTGTGATGATGTTTAGTAGTCTCATTTAATCACTTGTTAACAACCGCTGTTTGTATGACAAATAAAAGCTGTAGACATTCACAAGGTATGCATTTGATGTCGTATGGACTGAAAGTAAAATCTCTTAGGCTTGTTAAATAAAATATTTCAGGCTTCTAACCGCAACGATGTTCAAAAAACATTGCCTTTGAGATGGGGGATGTGGTTAATCTCAGGACTAATTTCAGCAAGACCCTATTTATGTAACGCTTTCCTTTGCATACTTTACTTCTACAAGTGTATCTTCTCTTAAGAGATTTAAGATAATATGTTTTTGTTACAGTTTTCTCGTAAAAGTTTGGTCATGAGGGCAAGTCAGTTGTTGTTGGAAAAATATGTAGTGATTAGTGTGAGTAATGTCAGTGAAGGAACGGGAACAAAATGTAGGCAGACTGGAGTTACTCTCAGTGTATTGAGCCCTTAACTCCAGGTTACAACCCTGGATTTAGCAGCTTGCTGAGGTCGTCACCCTGTTGGAACACAAAAAGACGGCTCGATCTAAAGATTTCTGACACACAGAAAGTTCCTCTCCCCTTTTCTATCTGAGACGTCCGTTTGGACAAAAGAGAATTTGGATGCCCCATATTTCAAATCAAGCAAAGAAAATCCTATTGATAGAATTTTGATGAATTCAACAAAATAAACATCTGTAAGAATCATGGAAGATTAACTGCGATATATTTTCAATAACTGGGTTTAAAGTTGTTATATCTATTCTTCTTGTTACTGAAATAACTCTTGTAATGTTATATTTATGATGCTTTGGCACTCTTAATGCATTTGCAGAGTTTGGCAGGAAAGTGGTTTTTGACATAATACAGATTTTTTGTGGGGTTTTTCACTTTAAAGCCTTGATCAACATACTTTGCTTTGACAACTTTGAGAAAAATATACATCAAATAAAGCAATGTTCTCTATTGCAAGATTTTAAATCTTTTAGTTCTTGTAAATCTTAAAGTCTGTGTTTGTTGACAGAGAGGAACGTGTGACGGTTAAATTGAAGGCCAGATTGTTAGAAAGTGCAGCGTTTACAGATGGATAATTGCAGGAGCGGACAGATATTGATTCAGTTATCTATTAAGCTTGTTCCAGTGCGATGTAAAATGTATCATGATTTATAGAGAAGATAATTTGCACTGATGAAATAATTAAGTTATTAGAAGTGTGTGTGGATATTTGCCTCTGATGTGTGCACCGCTCTTTATTGGTCATTCTTCACAAACACTCACACACCGACGGCTCCTCTGATCCTTCAATAAATAAAAACACTTTTAGAGCGTGTTTTTGTAGAACATGCACGTATCTGAGCACTCACACAGAATAGTTACATTGTCCTCTGTCGTTGTATTTCTTGCATAGCTGCAAAAAAAAATCCTGAATTCCTGAGTGGGCTGTTTGAAACCAGATAAGTTATCTGTCACTTCAGCCTATTATTGTTGCTGGGAAGCTGTTTTCAATTGCTGAAGTTGCTAACACAACTCAGCAGGTTTAACTGTCAGGATGACTAATTGATGTTGGGATTGACGGTATTGATTTGTTTGTTCTAACATTACAGATCTCTGTGGACATGGTTTTAGCCCGGTACCAAATCAGGAGCTGCGTCTCCCTCAAGATGTGCCTTTCCAAAACCAAATACATCATAACATGTCAACAAGGCCCGTTCTGTTTCAAAGGCCACTTCAATGTGATCGAGGAAAGGAAGCCTTGTTCTGCTGAATTTGGAGGTCACATCATTTATGACCCTAACTTACTAGCGCATACAAGAGGACCTTTAAAAGTTAGATTATACCACAGGAATATACAATTCCTATAGGGTGTTTGGCATTGTGTCAATATGTAAACCAACAAAATGCTCCACTGGTTTTTGTCTCTTTAACATTTGTGACAGAAATGCAAACTCTAAAAGAATACACTTTTGTCGGGCCTACGAATTTTTTGACAGATCTTGCATTTCTTATCATGTCACGTTCTCGATAGAGAAAGCAGCTGTGGAATTTGTTGTAAATTATTAAGGAGGAATCATTGGATTTATCTTTCGGAAAATATGTATGATACTCATCCATTTCCTGTTTCATCTCATGTTTTGTTTTCTGGGCAGCCCTCAGGTTATTGCACACTTCGGAAAGGTCTTATTTCCAAAATATGTTTTCCCAAAATTAATCAACAATAAAATAACAAGTCTCTATTTGAAACATCTTCAAATGAATGCAACCTGACTACAAGTTCAGTTTTTGCTTCCCTCAAATCTAACAATGATGAGTAGTGAAATAATATTTTAGTTGTCAGGTGTATTTCCAGATGTGAGGCTTTTACTATTAAAACAATAACCATAGCCTATCTTATATTGGGGTTAAAACATATTCTGTTGTTAATGGGTGTAATAGTATGGCAGAGGATTAGGGAGAATTCTGACTTTTAAGTAAAATGTCACTTTTGCTCAGATATCCACATTGTGGGCCTAATCCTTTTACGTATAATAGTAAAATATATGTGTAAAAAAAGTAGTATAAATATGAACAGGACTTTTTATGTTTAACTTGGATATATATGTATTTAGAGTTTGCACTTAAGTGATACACTTCTTTACAGTTTCCACGCACACAAGTTGTGAATATCAAAACACCACAGTATAATATTTCACATTATGATTCTAATCACACATAGTTATTTTTTTCGGTAGTTGTCGCAGTGCAAAGTCAGAACACTGAGTGTATTAGCCGATGGCCTAACTGAGAGGACCAAACGGATGGCCTCTGGTTGGAATGGCAGTCATGATTCTCATTGCACTTTGCCGCGGCTAATATTGTCCTCCCTGTTTTCTAATGGCTGGGGTGTCGATGCTGAGGTGAAATGATAGATACTAGCCTTTACTTGATCAATACTTCTTCTTCCCTCTAATGTTGACCAGGCTGCCACACAGCGGACTAATTAGATGATAAAACCTGATGGATGTGTATTAAACTCAGCTGGCCCTTAAGAGAACTCCTTTGGGCTTTGATCCATTTTCAGCTGACCTTTTGCATCCTAACTTTATTGTAGGTGGATGCAGTTATATCAATATGCTGGATGTTTGTGAAGCAGCTATTGGCCTAGGTTGCATTGGTAACAAAAATATAAAAAAGTGTACAGTATATATATAATCACACTCAAACTCAAAACTTTACCATTATAAATATGGTCAGACTTTTTCATATAATAGGCATATAAGGATTTTAGCCCTGCTGATTTTAATGTTATATTCCTGTTCAAATTCACAAAAAAAACTACATTTATTTGTCAAATTATTAACATGAAATGCATTATACTGATACAAAAATAAGGTATTTCATATTTAACTTTTGTATTTATAGGGTAACATATTGAATATACCTATTACATTTTCCTTTTCAACTTTATCACACTTTATACATAATTATGCAACACAATGTGCATTACACATAAATAATTTATAACGGAAAAAGAAGTGCAGTATACAATGCTAACGTATACAGGACATGTACATATATAAACAATACCACACACACACACACACACACACACACACACACACACACACACCGTACACACACACCGTACACACACACACACACACACACACACACACACACACACACACACACACACACACACACACACACACACACACACACACACACACACACACACACACACACACACACACACACACACACACACACACACACACACACACACACACACACACACACACACACACACACACACACACACACACACACACACACACTTAGATCAGGTCCTCACCATACTTACAGTTCATATGCAGTCCATACCCTGAAGTGAGTCAATATATATATATAATGAATTTTGTAAAAAGGAGACACTGGATTAGTTCTCACATCCCTATTATATTAATAACACACATTGTGAATACCTATTGATCCTCACTTGAAAACACAATACAGTGTTTCCCCTAGGTCAGGGGTTGGCAACCCGCGGCCCACGGGCCGCATGCGGCCCTTTAAGCCCTCTGCTCTGGCTAATAAGAAGGAAATAAAATACAAGTATTTGTAGGACTATTTATATTTTGTTGTATGGTTGAAAATGTTTCGTATCTTGTATTTTGAGGTGATACTGTGACGCATAAATAAAAAACAAAACGGTTTTAATTAGGTCAACTAAAATATGCGTCACATCCTGCTACGGTCCCGCGCGAGCGCCTTTTCCTGCGGGTGAATAACCTGACCCCCGGCTCGATGAGCGAAGTATGGATAATTCAAAGAACAGTACCGGAGGAACACAGGATTTAATTCTGTGTGGACAGAGTTATATGCTTTCACAGCAAACGATGCTGGTTTACCGGTATGTTTGATATGTAGAGAGAAGTTGTCAAAGATGCTGCACTGCAGCCTTTACGTATCGAGGAACAACACGGGAGAGGAAGACAGCTGACTATCTTCAGTCATAATTCAATGGGGTATGTCATTTATTTCCGAAAACACTTTTTGTTATATTCCATGGAATGCTCTTAACATCCCGATAGCAATGAATATATTAAATACTTTGACAATAAATACATACAAAAATTAATCTCTGGAAGCCGTAGCGCTGTAAAAAGCACGACCAATCATCTGAGCCGGCCCGGCTAAAATAACTGGATGGCCTACCTGCTTGTCAGCCTGTCAGCCTTCCATCTGTGCACAAATTTATCTCGTGCCCTCATTGGTCATGTGCGCGTTCGTGTTTGTTGGAGGAGGGGCTCTGTGAGGAAGTCTGAAGGAAGAGGCATATTTTTTCCGGTTGTGTTCTTTTCAAATTCTAGTGCACTCGAGCTGGTTTCTCAATTCTTACTTAACTATTTTTAGGGTGCAGCTATATGTTTTATTTATTTCAAAGTGGGCCCATTTTAATAATATTTATTTTTCCTTCGAATGTGCAGAGGACTCCCCAAGTGCTGTGTTTAATTTATTTTAAAGTAGGCCTGTGTATTATTTTCAATTCTCCTTATAGGAGTTTTTTGTTTCTTAGTAGAGGTTAACAGTTTTATATAATGTAATAAATAGCCTAAGAAATGAAAAAAAACTGTAGTTTTTGTCTGATATAACAATAAATACAACTTTATTAGCTATCAAGCTATGAAATATGTTTTGCGGCTCCAGACAAAAAAAATGTTTTGGAAAAAGCAGCAAAATGGCTCTTTTGGTCAAAAAGGTTGCAGACCCCTGCCCTAGGTTTACTGCCTTGGCAGGGTGCTGCTCGGGTACCCCCCAAAAAATTGTTTCGGGACACCCACATTTTTTTTATCCTCTGGAGCAGAGAGAGGAGCTGTGGATTATTGTTATTGATATCGTACAGTAACAAAGTATTTATACATTACAAAGTAATAAAGTACAGTGTTACACTGTGCTGTATTACTTTTATTCAAACTGTATTCCCTTCGTATCATGTAGCCTACACTTCTTCCTTTCATTGATACATTTAAATCACCTTACTACAGCATATAACATACCTGCTGAAACCCTGTGCTGCTGCTGCTTCTCTCTGCCTCATCCTCTATTGCTGGAGGCAGCTCCACCTCATCTGACCTCTGACATGAGAGCAATCGTGTTATGATCATATTGAGCTATTGGTGTGAGTCTAACATTAAACAAGCAGTCTGCTTGTCATACATTGCTGACGATACATTTTAAGAGGCAATTTGTTGAGTCACTGCCGTTAAATGCCGGTAGCATCAAGCTAGCAAATCCTGCATTAGCCTCACATCAACAGGTGTAGACAGAACATCCAATTATCCTGAGCTAATTTATTGAATAAACCAACTCACATCTCCTGTCTTTTTTTTCACCCAACTCATTAGACTATTCTTCTGCTGGCGTTTCATTGTTGTTTTCTGTCAAATTCAATACTGTAGTTCAAAACCGCGGTACCTGCTCACCATCTGTGAGCTATTTTTAGAATGCGCACGCTACGTTCGTTGTCGCGTGCGCGCGCGTCCACCTGGTCAGGCTGGTGTTTCCTTCTCCCGTGACGATAACGGCTTGCGGTTAAAAAATAATAATACACACATTTGAAACTGGGGGGGGGGGGGGGAGGGGGGGGGGGGGACACAAGCGGGCGGACAGCAGAGCTCGGGGCAATAATGCAGACTTGTTTGACTTTTTTACACTTTGCTGTTCTCCTCCTTTCCTCCGCTCTTGTCTCAGGCTGCGTAGTCCGAAGCATCCGTAGTGATGGAGATGGGAGCCGTGGATGAAGGGTGTGCCAGCAAAGCCGCTTGAGCCAGCGCGGTCTTAACTTCAGTAAAAGCGACTTCCGCCTCTGATGTCCAGTCGATCGCCTGAACGGGGGTCTTGCCTTTCAGAGCCTCATACAATGGCCGCATGATGTGGGCGGCCCGGGGGATGAAACGGTGGTAGAAAGTCACCATCCCCAGGAACTCACGCAGTGACCGGGCTGTAAGCAGGCGAGGAAAAGCCGCAACAGCCTCCACCTTCGCCGGCAGGGGTGTTGCACCGTCCTTGGTGACGCGGTGCCCGAGGAAGTTAATGTCCGACACCCCAAACTGGCACTTTGCAGGGTTGATGATCAATCCATGTTCGCCGAGCCGCGTGAACAAGGCTCGGATGTGAGACAGGTGCTCCTCCACTGAAACGCTGGCGACAAGGATGTCATCCAGGTACACGAACACGAACGGCAGGTCCCGCAGCACCGAATCCATCAGGCGCTGGAACGTTTGGGCGGCATTCTTGAGCCCAAAAGGCATCCGCAGGAACTCAAAGAGTCCAAAAGGCGTTATTACTGCCGTTTTGGAAATGTCCAGGGGGTGCATGGGCACTTGGTGGTATCCACGCACCAGGTCAGCCTTGGAGAAAACCTTTGTGCCGGCCAGATGCGCTGAAAATTCCTGTATGTGCGGCACCGGGTAGCGGTCAGGTGTAGTGGCATCGTTGAGTCGGCGGTAATCCCTGCACGGGCGGAAACCGCCATTCGGCTTGGGCACGACGTGCAGAGGAGAGGCCCAAGGGCTGTTGGAGCGGCGGACGATGCCCAGGCGTTCCATGGTTGCAAATTCCGCCCTCGCTACGGTTAGCTTAGAAGGGTTCAACCGTCGGGCCCTGGTGTAGACTGGAGGCCCCTCGGTGGTGAGGTGGTGCTCCACGCCATGTTTGGTGGTGAGCGCGGAGAAAGTGGGCAGCGACAGATCAGGAAACTCGGCCAAAAGTTTGAGAAAAATGTCCTCCCCCGACAGCGAGCCCGACAGCCCGTCGTACGCTGCGCTGCCGAGTGTGCACACGAGAGAAGAAAACGTTAAGGCATCCACTAAACGTTTATTTTTAATGTCCACCAACAGCCCATGAGCACACAAACAGTCCGCCCCAAGAAGAGGAAAATAAACGTCCGCTGTTACAAACTCCCAGCTGAAACGCTGTCCACCGATACACAAACACATAAGCCGTAATCTGTACGTGCGAATGGGCCCGCCGTTAGCCGCTGTTAGCCGTGGGCCGTGCCCGCCTCGAGTGATGTCTTCTCTCGACGCGGGAACCACACTCCGCTGCGCGCCCGTGTCGCACAGAAACAGGCTCCCTGAAACACTGTCTTTGACGAAAAGGAGCCTGCCCGTGCCGCCGACGCTCAGAGCCACTACTTACCGTTTCCCGGAGGCTTGTAGCTGCATGGAGCGATGCACCTCTTCGCCATCGTCCCGAAACGTGCATGGTAGAGGAACTCACCGGTATCCCCTCGCCGACTCGGCGTCGCTGTGTCCGGCCTCCGCCACGCTTTCTTGCCCGCAGAAGGGCCGCTGTGCGCCACAGCCAACGCCTCCGCACAAGACTGTCGTGTAGCCAGGAAGAAACGGTCCGCTTCTCCGGCCAGCGCGCGGGGCTCCGTGATGGATGTGTTGGCCAACGCTGTCTGGACCCGGGGAGGTAAGTGTTGAAGAAACATCTCCATGAACAAAATCTGGGTATCTTCCCCTCCTAGCAGGCTTAGCATCTTCTCCATTAACTGAGATGGCTTGCCATCCCCGAGGCCCTGAAAGTCCATAATTTGGCGGGCTCTTTCTCTCGTCGATAAACCAAATGTCTTCAGGAGAAGAGCCTTGATAGCCTCGTATTTGCCGAGGCGTGGGGGTGCTGCGATGAAACCCACTAAGCTGGCTGAAGTAGAAACCCCCAGCGAAGCCACCACGTGCTAATATCTGAGGTCTTCGTCGTGGAGATGCTTGCAAGCGAAGTGAGCCTCCACGTGTGCAAACCATGCCTCCGCGGCATGCTCCCAAAACTCCGGCAGCTTAACGAAAACATCTCGTTCAGCCATGTTCACATTTTTTTCTGAAACTATCTCCAAAAACTCAGGGTCACCAGTGTAGTGCCGGTAAGAAGGAGTCGGAGGCGGAGTATTTAAAAGGGATGTCCACTCTTTATTTTCCATCAAGCAATAGTAGTATCAGACATGTACTCAGTGAGGAGAGTCAAGTTAGAGTGCCTTGCTAGCTCTAGCTTGGCAACCTATATCTCCGGTGTTACGCTAAACCAGGTCCGTGTAGGAACTGTGACCCAAAAGTGAATTATGGTTAACTAGAGTCACCACAACTTCAAGCATATTTTGTGAAGTGAAAAATGTATTTCTAATAGCAAAACAGAAGAAGCTAGATTTTTTTCCCACAGCACAAAAATGACCAATACTGTTGGAGGAAAAGCTAATTTCAAGACTTTTCTAATCTCCTCCTCATCTTCTCCTCACACTATCACAGCCTTTCACTGACAACAACTGAAAAACCTTCTAAAACCGAAGAAGTGAATCTCAAACAATTGTTAAAACTGTACGGTATTTTGCATTATAAATATCAAAAATATAACACGCTCAGAGTTAGTGTTTTTTTCCTAATAAATATAGAGATAGCACTTATTTATGTAGGATTTTCCCTCATAAATAAGGCTTTTTGTAGATGTTGTAATATTCCGTATACTCTACATGTCAGGGTTGACTGAGGCAAGCAGGACCCAAATGCAGATAAACAGAAAATACATTTATTTCAAGGCAAAAATTAGGAACAAACAGAACTCTTCCCCGTGACACAGTCAAGAAACACAAGGAACTCACAAAGACTAACAGAAAACACAGAACCTAAATGCACACAGGACTAATCAAACAAACAAGAGATAGGTGAGGAGGGAGGAGAAAACACAGGGGCACCAGGTGAACACAATCGGGTAATCAGGTAGGAAGGAAAACAGACAGAAAGCAACAGGCAAGACAGGGGGTGAACACTTTTCAAAATAAAACAGGAAACCAAAGACAGAAAAGATAAGACAAAACACAACACAGACAGATCGTGACACTACAGTTTGAAGAGGATTTGGTGGGTTTCTCCTTTTTTTCTCACGTTGTCTACTCGTGCATTTTTATCCCATTTCCCTATTTTACTCCATGCTCCCATTGTGTCAGAGAGCTATCTTTAGGCTGTTGATGTTAGAATGATGCAACACTTTGCCTTCTGTGCGTTTCTCTGCAAACATTTCAGAGCTCCAACCAAACAATGGGGCACAATTACAGAGTGTTGAAATCGTCCTGTTGGAGGCATCATCGTCTTGAAGCAACGTCTTGAAATAGTTAGCTCTCGTGCTGTCAGAAAAGGAAAAAAAACACTTTCCTCTAGTGGCCTATCAGTGGAGAATGTCTTGAATTGATGACATCCATTTGCCCTTCCATAACATGTGCTTTGTAAGTTAGTCCCAGCTATAACTCCACAGAGTTTCTGTAAAAGGCTTACTTTTCCCAAGGCGTCACAGTGACGCCATGGACTGGAGCGAGCTGCCCGTGGACCGCAGGCCTCTCCTGGGTCTCTGTTCCTGAGTTAGCCAGACGTCCCCCGGTGCCTCCCAGGTGCTGCTCCCTCAGCATAATTAAGGTGCGATCTGCCAGTGCTTCTGGGCCAGGGTCATTCATCAACTGGATCACCTGCAAGATTAATGTGCACTTGCTGTAGCGCTCCAATGGATTGCTGCCACTTGCTGAGATCATTAGCGCTGGCCTCCATATGACTGCAGAGGGCTCCGCTCAGTGGATGGGAAGATTTGCAGCTTTGCATACTAAATGAATAGTCCATCATTGCCTAATTAAGGGATTATTGGAGACACTTGTGTCCAGTCCCCCGGACAGTAAACCATAACTGAAGGGCAAACTAGATAGATTAGCTCCACCTGCTTAGTAGCAAAGTGCAAAGTAATGAAACTGCTGACAAAAGTAAGCTCAAAAGAGAACGAGGGGGGAGTGCAGCATTACACAGCGTATGAATCCCAAAGGGATTCGGATACACTCTTTAATAACTCACAGTTTTTACAGCGGAAGGAGTCGAGATTGCACCATTTCACCATCCAAGCACAGTCCGGCTACATTGATCGTGCGAATAATAAAGTGCTCCAACTTTAAAAAGAGACACTGATTGAAATTGGAGCCTTAGGCTGCATTCACATGATATGCAAGTTACTCTTTGTTCACATAGGGCTGCTCAATTAATCGTATTTTAATCGCGATTACGATAATGGCTTGCAACGATTACGAAAACAACGTAATCGAAATAAAACGATTATTTTTTTATTATTATTATTACTTCTTTTTTTTTTATTATACTTAACGTTCAGGGTAATCAACTGTTAAAAACATACTGTTCACATTTTTTTTCTCCAATAAATGGATGCTTTCAAAGTCAATGAATAATCGCATTTAATAATCGCAATTACAATTATTGACCAAAATAATTGAGATTATGTGGTAAAAACAGCTAGTTATGTTTTGTTTCTATGGTGTTGCTGGCTTGCCCCGCTTCATTATGTTCTCATCTGATTGGTTGCACGTCAAAAGGTCAGCAGTAATGAGGTCAAAGTTGCAAGAATTTTGAGCGCAGCGCTTGGCGAAGATTTTGAGCGATGCGCATCGCAGAAGGTAGCGCTTTCGTCTAATCGGGGGGCTCTCTCCATAGAAATACAATGGCAGAGCTTTTTTCCAGGTATCTGTGAATGCAACTTGAACTTCCATCAAACTGTAACTATCTTTGTAGAGCATTACTAATCTGATGATTATTATATTATTGATTGAATGCATCAGTATTACAGCTTTGATGTTTACACTTTTAGCTCTGTTTTGGTTCTCTATCAACTTCTCAGGGAAGTATCTAGCTGTTTAGCAGCTAAATGCTAACCTTCACTCTCTGCTGTTTGGTACCGGCAGTTCATGTTCAGAGAGTTTTTTAAATGAAAACATCTTTCTAGAGATCTAAAGATACAGGTCGAAAAGCAAAATGATGAACTCAAAAGTGCAAAACCAACATTCACCTCCCATGTTCTTCCAATATATGAAAGCAATAAGGCGGATTGAACCTTTTCTTCAGGTGGTGAAGCAAAGGTTCTTCTTGGCTCTAGCCAAACAATGAACACATTAGCTGTGATGTGATCCCCTGAAACTGCTCAGGATAATGTCACATTTCTTTATATTCATTTTTCCTACTTATATCTCTGTGGTATAATGATTATTGATTTTCTTTACTGGAAATGTGATAGTGAGACCACATACATATTGTCAACTTGCACCTCGACCAAAACATAAAATGAGTATATATTGCTATGAGGTTAATGTGACATTACAATATATTTATTTAGCAGATACTTTTATGTGCTACATGTCATCAAAAATATAAAATGACTTTCTGACAACAACATAATTATATCATAATAATAGTCTTAAACTCTTTTTTTTTTAAATAGCTGTCATTATAGTCAATTTCTATTTTATTTTGCTACATATTCTTCTTTCTGTGTCTTTGTATGCACTGCATATACCAGGCAAATTCATCGTATGTGTACATCTACTTATATATTAGATATTCGCATACAAAATCCAACACAGTTCAATATGTCAAAGTGATCAGAAAAGAGAGGAGCCTCCACTTCACGCGTTGTGTAAACTGTTATATGTTTCCACACATAGAAGAGAGGGGAGGGCTTAGCACAGCCTTTCTGGCTGTAAGCCTCCCTGTATATGAAGCTTGTTTTTCATTGACTGTGTCAGGAATCATGAGGGCTAATCCCTCAGAGACTTCAGATGAAAGTTTCAAAAGAAATAATGAAAGGCAAACTGCCTGAGGGTGCATATCGGGGTGAACGTACAGCGAGCAGGAGAGAACAGCAGCGGCGCACGACAAGAAGCAAAGGAAGAACATAACAGCTTCCCTTGCTGCCACCCCCACCAGTCTAACTATAAATCACATATTCTGTCTCCAAGACATAAACAAATACGCAGCGGAGCACATCAGAAACTTGGCACAGCATGAATACTCATAAAACGTAACATTTTGCTCCGAGTTCTTTTAAAAATATCTGAATGATCCGTAAAAAGGACTATAAAAGGTAACAAGAGGCCACAGGTTTTTTTCTATTGGCTGTATATCAATATGTCTTTTTTTTTATTGTCAAGACGTCTTCCAATATGAAGCTTTTGCATGTTTTGTGACTGAGATATGTGTAATTACGAGGCCGAGCTGTTTATGATACAAAACCATTGAATCTGATCTGGCAGCAGTGCTTGGAAACTGTCCTCTGTGTGTGTGTGTCTGCGTGTGTTTTTGCATTTATGTTTCTGTGCCTGTGTGGGTGCATGGGTGAGTGCCATGTGGAATCTGTCCACATTGTTAGGTAGGTAGGTAGGTAGATATGAAATGTTGGCTTCACACTCTGGAAGAAAAACAACGTAATTTAATTTATATATGTTTTCTTTTAAAACAGCAATCTTTCTGATTATAATTAACAAGATTCTGTAATTGCAATAGCTAGAAGAAAAAAGGCATGAAATCTGTTCACACCCCATTTTTGCACTGTTTAAGTAATTTATGCTTTGTTAATGCACACCATCTGTAAACTTGCAAAAAGGCCACAGAGTAATTTTGCCCGCAGGAGGACTGCATGTGATTATTTACTAAACTGACCTCTTGCTTCACTTTTACTTTGGCATTCCAGCGACTGGGAAAGGCACCATATGTTTCTATCTTTCCTTTGAGTTGAAAGATAAAACGACTGAAAGATGAGTCAGTGTCAGACGTAACCAATTTTGCCTCGCCATTGCCTCAAGTTGGCTTTATGATGTGTTTCACAAACAAATCATTCTGGTGCTTTCAGCAGATGAGACATGTAGACTCTGACTCGGGGGCTTGAGCTGCATAGAGTGTGCTCCATACCTCTGAAATGACCACATTAGAATGCCATACTGTTCACGAGCCATGTGCAGTGAATGGAGAACAGCCCTAATAGTGCTGGCAGAGAAATGCATCAGCATTCTGCGGGTCATCCATATGTAAATGTCTTTTTTTCTCCCCTCCACATATAGTGACGATTCGTAGGTAGATGCAGGCAACTTGGCCAATAACCCTTGCAATTATTAAATACCCTTTTCTTTAAAGATGCTGCTACGACATATTTCTTATGAGATCAGTTTGGCTGTTCATAATGGTTTGTATCACTGCTTCCGGCCACAGGCAGAGCGGGAAAGACTTACTGTAGTTTCATGGAAGCTTCACTCATAATTGACCTTCTTATAAAACATTGACTCAGCTCAGTTTAAAGTACTGTGCCCACAATAATGATACAATAACAAAATGAGGCGTAAAACCTATAGTTATACTGTTGCTCCTACCTCTCAACCAATTTAAACATATTTATCTTTTTATGGCAAAAGATGAACACTGCATTGTGCTAAGTCCATATAATGTACAGTTTTAAATGCAGTTTTCACTTCACAGCCAGCTCATGAAGTGCAATGGTAATCTGCTTTCTGCTGAGAACCGGTGCGGTGTGAATCTTTTACATTGTATAACTTTATGAATACTCATTTCCTAAAAGGTGCTGTGAACCTCAAGATCATATGGCACCTTGCTGTTTTACATGTTAGCACCGTTAGCAGGTTAGAATAGACACTACATATATAAAAAAAGGCGTTTTTGTATGATGTGCATGTTTTCCTGGCACCTCCAGTGCAACGTGCTAAGCTATTTTGAGCCGTCTCAAGGTCTCATCCTGCTGGTCTGTAAGTTTCTTGGTCTGCAAGTCCTCCATGGAATTCAGTTAAACTTTCTACTAATATCCATGATGCCCAGAGGACACATTCTCATGACTCTGGTGATCCCCTGACTTTTCCCTTAATGCCACAAGAAGGTCAAAAGTGACTTACCTACTTACTCAGTGAAATCTCTCTACATCCACTCGATGGATTGGCACAAAATTCCCTCAATAGTTTCAGGAAAATAGATTTGAATGACTTTTGGTGATCTATTTTATCTTCAGTGCCACCATTAGTTGGACATTGGGCACTCCATAAAACTATAATGAATCCTACTTTTGGGTGGACTGACAAAGAATGAAATGTTCTGTATGTTCAGCAAATTCCTTGGTTTTTTAACGTTCCTTTCCTCAGTTTTAGGTCATAGTACTGCACAATGGTGGTGATAACCAGGGGCGGGATGGTAACTTGAAAAATGGTATTCCATGACAATTACTACCTTTAAAAAATATATGATCAGTAACCTAATATAAGTATTTTTTTTATAAGAAAACCTGCCTTCAGAATATTCAAGCAGTAACGGCCCGTCCACACAGCAGCGTTAAAAAAATCTTGGAGGTGGGCGTGTCTGAAGCTTGGGGATTTTTTGCGAGCAACACGACCAACAACCAATCACATGAATCTCCCGCCCCCGACATACAAAGCAATAGCAATGTTAAAAACGAAGTAAACTGGATATAAAATCCCCAAACATTGCTCAACTTTTGAATCCTGAAAATCCTGGAAATCCTGGAAATCTTCGCTTTGCTTCCCCACAATGCAGTTCGGTGAAAAGCGAGGCAAAGTGACGTCACCCCATTCAAAGTCAATGGGCAGAAGCGTTGGAAGATTTTTTAACGCTGCTGTGTGGACGGGCCGTAACCAATAAACCAACAATGAAAAACACAGAAACATACTACAGAAATACAATCTGAGCCAAAAGAAAATGCTCAGACTTTGTAAATGGATTGTACTTATATAGTGCTTTGTCAGGTATTTTCGACCACTCGAAGCGCTTTACATGCTACCAGTCATTCACCCACTGATACAAAGCAGTACCACTTGCTCTAGGGAAGCTAACATTCACACACATTCACACACCGTTGGCCATGCCATCGGGAGGATCTCAGGGTTACGTATCTTGCCCAAGGATACATCGACATGTTGAAAGCACAGGCTGGGATTTAACCCACAACCTTCTGATAGAAAGACGACCACACTCCCTCCCAGCCACCGTCGCCCCTTACGTTTTAGTTACATACTGTACATACAGTTACGCTCACACACAATGTTTTTTGAACATCACCTACTGAATTAAAATAATACATGGACTAAATAAGGTGATTACCATAAAGAAAATGCAGGCAGCAGGTGTATGATATTCACAATTAAAGTATTAGCCAACAGAACAGTACGGCTTACATGGAAGAAATAAAATGGGATCCTATTACAACAAACACTATGCACTTTTATTTGTAACAATGTTATCCTGCTACTGATCCACAATATTGAGACATGTAAATGTAATCGGATTATACAATTTTATTATGTAACTGTCTGGGCATAGAGTTACCTTTTTTTTTTTCATCCTGATTACATAACCCCATGTTATCCGTTTATCCCCAAGCCTGGTGATAAATGAGAATGGCCATTCAATGGGCTGATAACAGATACACCAATACACCATAACTGTACAAATTAGCTTTGGATCAGGCTGACATTATAGTGCATGATGTTAAGTGACCTGTGCAGAAAGCTGTATTGATCAAATCGTTTATTCTGTTCCATCAGACCTGCATGAGATGAACGGAAACAACTTGTCATTTTTTCTTCTAATATATCTTCCCTTGGTAAAAAAGATTGTTCGGATAGTAAATTATTAGTGAACAAAAATAAGCATAATAGCTACACAAAAATGTTTGCTGTAATGTCTGTTTAGTTCAAAGGAAAAATTGTCAGAGAAATAACATATCTCCTGACTGCATCTAAAATCCGGCATGACAGAGCTTTTTGAAAAACGGAGGCCCACATCAGCTGTGAGGAGCCATGTTTCATGCACAGAAAGAATAGTGGAGGCAGCTGTCTCTGATTCTCCACCTGATTTACCAATAACTGACATGCAGAGCGAGTCTCCACAATTGTTCTGCTCTGCTGGACTGGGATTTATTTTCACACATTGCATCAGGTGTCGGAAAAAAACCGAGGGTCAGTGTTTATAGCAGGCATCAGAAATAATCCAGAATCCAAGATTTCTTCCCATGCGTGCCCTCAAACTCAACCTGAATCTTCCTCAACACCTCTTTCTCACTTCTATTCCTGTGTGTAATAGTGTTGCTGAGCATGAAAAATACAAAGCAGAGACATACTTCCTCTGGAAAGACTGTTCTCCATGTCAAATCTGGAAACTGCCTCTTAATTAAGGGTGAATGTTTGAATCTCTGTGCTTTTTTTCAACCGACCTACTGCCTGCTAGGCTGATGAGGCTTTATCTGAGGCAGCTAAGAAGGTTTAATAGAAAGGCCTTCCCGGGAGTATCAGATCAGCCAATGATTAAACTATTCTTGAACCCTTTTCTAATTAATTTGCTTTTCAATGTGTCAGACATGAGCTCACCTCCATCTCCTGTATAGACTGAAATCCAATGCCCCTCCCCCCCCAAATTCCCATTGCTGTTTTTGTGGCATGGTTCCCAACAAGCCATATTTCTTAACTGCTTTGCTATAACTGTGCAGAAGACTGCTATGTTTCTTCCTGTGAACAACCTTGGAGTAATTTAAAGGATTTATCATGGGCAGCACATGCTGAGTGCAAAGGGGACATTTGTCCAGACGTAAGATTGGGGATACTGTAGCTCTCCATTCAGAGACGACCAGAGGGTAAATGTTCACATGGATAAGAAATATGGTCGAGCTCACTAGAGTTTGATAACACCCAGACAGAGGTTAAGTTTATCCGCTATCTGGAGAGATAACAATTCTTGTTTGGGTTTTCCATTCCTTCCAGGATAAACACAGTTCTTATCAGTAAAGTGTGACATGGTGGAAAATCGGAAGGCCTAAAGTTGTCGAATAGCACTCTAAAGACACGGCAGCTGTGATTGTGTTGGTTATTATTAGACTACAGTCACATTAAGTTAGTGTTTTGACGCATGAATAGCAATTGCATGATATTTAAAGAGCATCTTGCAGGTTTTTATTTTTTCTACATTTATGCTTAAACTTGCTTGAAAATTACAATTAAAAAAGTGAATGTAGGATTTGATATGTTTTACGAGACATAAGGGCAGGAATTCAGAGGGAAAGGAGCAATTTTTTTTAAGGTCATACGTCAAACGCGTCATATTACAACACACAGGGGACACATCTCCGCTCTCTGACCGCGGGCAGAGGCGTCAATTGGGTATGGCAAGGTATGGCAGCTGCCACACCTTGGCTCCAGGGGAAAATGTAAATGTTCGTTTTAAAAAAATAAATTTATGGAATTACTCTGTGTCAATTTGTATTGATTATTCTATTATTTAATACATATAAATTAAATACAAATGAAAATCAGAACAACACAATCGATTTCTCTAGTCTAGATATTATCTTTCCCAATACTTATCGTAACGTATCCCCCCTCCCTATCTTGAAATGTGGTATCTCCTGACGAGAAGCCGCCGGAGGTCAGAGCGGGTCATGTTATCGCGGTTTTTTTTATTTTTCGGCTAAGCTAATTAACTAAAATGAAAAGAAAGCAAAGAACTTTAGAATCTTTTTTTATCAAAAAAAAGGCAGGTGAAGGTGATGGCTCCAATGTTGCCCCAGCAGCAGAGGGAGAAGGACCAGGTAGTGAAGGTGGGATTCAAGCTGTTAACGAGGCTGTTAGCCACTCCAGCACCTGCGCCGGGGATGCAGATGCTAACAGGGAGACGGAGACTACATGCATGGAGGCTGAGAACTCGTCCACACCGACTTCTCGAATTGAATCCGAGTCTGAGTCCCCACCAATTTCTCAGATTGAAAGAGCTGGATCAGACGTGGACAGCGATAAGGAAGGTCAAGGCCCGGGTGCAGCAGCAGTAGCAGCCTCTGGGTCAACTGGAGCAGAGAAGAAGGATATTAGTGGATGTAAAACAGACGGACTCAGGCGTCCTCGTTTGACCCACTTCCCAACTAGAAATGGAAGACGCTTTAATGTCAGTGTGTATCAGGAATATGACTGGGTTGAATATTCTGCGCAAGAAGATGCAGTTTATTGCTTTGCATGCCGTCATTTTGGAGGAGCCTCAACTTTAACAGGTGACAGGCATGGACTGCGTGTGTTCATAGACACTGGATACACATGTTGGAAGAACATGAAAAAAAATCTCCGGGATCATCAAGGGAGCAGTAGACACAATTGTGCTGCATTAGCGTGGTCTAACTTTAAGGCTGTGATCAGCGGACATAAGGAATCCATCGCAAGTCGGATTGACGCAAACAGGACAGATGAGGTGCAGGAGAACCGGGCTCACGTCAAATCCTTGTTCAAAATCACGTCATTTCTGGGAAGACAGGCCCTCCCTCTCCGTGGCCACAACGAGAGAGATGAGGATGAAAATAAAGGAAATTTCCTTGAACTTTTGGACGTTATTGCAACAGATGACAGGAACGTGAAAAGCAAACAGGAACGCAGGTATGCGCACTATTCTTCCCCAGAAGCCCAGAATGATATGGTGAGAGTTATTGGGGAAAATATCAGAAGTATAATCATAAATGAAGTAGGAGAAGCACGGTACTTTTCAGTGTTAGTGGATGAAACGAAAGACCTGTCTAAGAAGGAGCAGCTGGCCATTTTGATCCGTTATGTACATGACGGGATTATAAAGGAAAGAGCCATTGGAACCTATCAAATGAAGGACCTGACAGCTGAATCCCTGGCCCAGAAAATAATAAAGGAATTATCGAGTTTAGATATTCAGCTGTGTGTTGCACAATGCTACGATGGTGCAAGCGTTATGCGGGGTAATGTGCGTAATGTGCGTAATGTGGTAATGTACTGAATTGATTGATTGACGTGCGTAGTTAAGTGTTTGTGTCCATAGTTACTTGCGCTAGCGGGATGTGAGTGAGGCTGCATTTGAAAAAGTTCAAATTTTCCTAACCACACAGAAAAGCTACATAGCAGACTTGTCACTTTTGTTATGATTATTTGCTGGGCATGTATATTGATTGATACTGTAGTTAAGTCATGTGACTAGTAACCTTGCCATACCTTAGCTTTGGCTGAATTGACGCCACTGACCGCGGGTATAGTAGAGTTGCGTTGAGTAGAGTGGTTGTGTTTTAAGGAGCTGGTATTTTTCGGTAGTTTTACATTGTATTTCACCATTTGTAATCATGGTGCAGTATTGTGTTTGTGCAGGTTGCAAAAATACCAGCCTGTCAGGACATCGAGTCCACAGTAAAAAGGACCGGAGCTAGCGTTCGTTCCTGGCTGCGTTGTGCATCCACCTCCCTGCAGCACATACTCTCCACAGCTTTATCAGGAAACCGTATTACATCTCTCTCCCCCCCCCCCCCTTCGCTGCTCTCTCTCTCTCCCCTCCGGTACACGGCACCGTAAGACATTGCATTAGGTAACGCTGTGGTGGCTGTACTGCTCCAGCCGTCTCCTTTGTGTTTGTTTGTTTCCCCCTGTCTGTGTTGTTTGTGTGTGCATGGTGGCTGTCACTCCTGGCTCCCGGCTCAACCTCCACTCACCTGCTGCAATCAGCTGTGCACCCTCCCCGACTACACACCTGCTTTCCATCAAGCCATTTACAACGGCATATCAACGGAGGCTCCACAACCTTTCTCCGCCAGATTGTCAAGTATCAGCCCTATCTCCTCTGGTACACAGCACCGTAGTGTGGAGTTGCATTAGGTAACGCGAGATACGGCTGATACTTGCGCATTAGTTTCTGTTATGGATCAGTATCAACAGTCCTGCCAGTAACGTTACTATATTATCAATGCTACTTTAGTTATAGCCTGATATATGATAGCTAACTTTACAATGTTGTGATGTGACGTTAGCAAACATTCTGTAGCTAACGCCGGTCACTCACCAAGATAGCTGCCCAGTTCTCCACTGGTTCTCCTCACACCACAGCTCAATTTCTCTCCAATGGCCGTTATTTCTTCTAATCCTTGGCTGCTCCTGGTCTTTTGGACGCCTACCAGGCTAATAATTATAAGGTTGTGGTCCGTCATATGCATTCGAATATTCATGTTCAACTTCTTCTGTGTCTTCTGTGTCGAAACTAGCATTGGGATCCATGTTTATTAATACGTTACACCGGCCGCTCTCCCCCTTGTGTCCCCCGTGTTACGTCACACGCGGGAGGTCACGTGCCGAGGCTTTTTTATGCGGAAGTGAACATTTCTTATGGTCTGCAAAGGCGAAAATGCCCCCCCCTCCCCCCCCCATTCCTGAAATGCCTCGAATGGACTCCTATGTTTGCTTCAATGTCATATTAACATCACTGTGACACTCGCTCTTCTATTGGCTAGCACTCCAACACATTGTATGTGATAGGCTAAGGGGCGGGACATCTCTAAGCAGTGCTTGTTTTAGACAGAGGCTGAAAAGAGACAGTATGAGAAAAATAAAGACCTTTGTGAAGATGTAGGCATGTAAACATTTCACAGTAGAGGCACAACATACACATAGAACCTGACAAAAAGGGCCCCTTTAAAATGTGCTGTTTTAAGCAACTTAAAAAAAGACTTCATTATTTGTATTCATTTAAATTATTAACATGTTTTAATACTGATTTATTATGTAATTATTCACTATTAAATGATGTGCCATATGTTCCTCTTCATGGACAGGTGGGATACTGTGATCCTTTGGTTTATAATATTGTCATAGGAAATTAAATATAATCCATAGATATTTGACTTTGCATGTGTGAGTGAAGTAGACTAAGAGTTTCTGAATGGCCTTCACATTAAAAAGGATCTAAAAGACACAAAACAAAAACATCAGTCTGAAGCTAAGTGAAGGTCACAGAGGAAGTCACACAAGCTGCACCTTTATCAATTCATGCCACGTTGTGAATGAAAAGCAACTCAAGCCATACCATCAATTAATGAGACTCTCAAATGTCCAATTAGTCTTATCTGTGCTTTGCAAGACAAAAATGTGTCATTTAATAGAAAAATGTGATAGGAGTGTGTGAATGTAACTGTCCAAAGAATCGAGAACAGAATATATCACCAATTTAAGAGCTAATTATATAATAATTCCAAAGCTCTGCCTGTGTCAATGCCTGTTTTATGGGGTGCCACGGGCAATTGTACGCAAAATGACAAACGAAGGTTCCAATTAAAGATGGCTTTCAGGAGGGAAATTATACTGGTTTGTCTCATATAGACACAGTGTTACACTGCCAGTAGGTGTGTTATTCATCCTTAATGGAGCCTCGCACTGCAGGAGAAATTCATATGAGTGAAACGCCGAGATGAATCAACCTCCTAATGGGCAGCACAACAATTTAGAAAGGAAGATTTAGAAGGTTTTTCTTTTGTACACTGACTGATTTTCTTCTGAGTTTGCACACAGATTGTAACCTTTACACATTATCATGGCTGTATCAAGGTCCGTCTGAACTCTATTGAGTTTGCTGTCACAAAAAGCGAAATGTTTTCATAAGAGTGATACCAGTGGAACTGTAATAAAATTGACTGGCATGTTCAGCTTCTTTATCAGACGTGCCTGAAATGCGTCCCCCGGAAAATGTTTGCACAGCAGTTGAATTTCAGACATCAAACAGTGTCATTATGTCTGCTGGCATCAAGGACACCTCTCGCTCGAAACAATCCTACACTCCGCAAGTTGTTACCTCTCGGCAGGTGCCTGTTGCGATTGGAGGTTTATGAATCATAGAGCGTGCACGCTGTCAGCCGTGATGACACTCCTCATAAACACTGCTGACCGCTGGCCATGGCATTGTACTTCTTCATCAGCCCCCACCATCTCAGGCAAGTGCTGAGGGCACATCCGCATCCTCGTCACCCAGCTGACAGAACACACTCTGGAGTGCACAGCTTTGAGTTGTACTGATGTTTCCTTGGCAAAAATGTAGGCCCCAAGTGCCCACGGCGTCGATATGGAAAAACAAAATTGTATTGCAACGAGTTTACATCACACTGTAATGCGGCACTGGCTTTTATCGACATAAGCAAGCTGGGCCACTACGATTGGATGTTTGCTTCACATTAATATTTCTCTCAAGGCTATTATATTAATGAATATGGAAGAACAGCACAGACCATATGTGGTTTTATACAGTTAATGCAGGGTCATTCATAATTCAGCTATTTGATTTAATGGTGTTTGGAGGTGTTTTGCTGCACTCTATTATGCCGCGAAGGTTTACTCATATGCTTTGAGATTTTAGATTAAGTACATTAATTACTGCAATACTTGAGGACAGCACTAGTCCTCAACAGAGATTTTCTGAGCACCTGAATCTTTAAAAGCAGATGTTGCTTTGAGTAAATGATCAGGCTATCTTCTTGATTATGCATGTTTAATCAATTTAACAAACTGTTAATCCACGCACATTAGGTTAAGTATGGACATACATCGCCCCAAGAGGTTGAAGCCATCTGACTTTATTGGTTTCAGGCTTTTCCTCTGGTGCAGTGATTCCCAAACTGTTCCCAAACACAGGTACAACTGGTGGTACACAGGAGTCTTGTTAGAATACCCTAGTGAAGAGATGTCTTCCCTAAGATGCCTACATAATGATGAGTTCAACCTCTATTGAGAGAAAAAGGTGTGAGGTGATGGCAATTTATAATGTTATCATGAGTTGGTCCAAGGAAATCTTGTAATTTCTTATTTCTTTAAAACAATTTGCACAACATTTAGACCTTCACTGTCATAAGATAATCTATTGTATGACTCCGGTTGACTTTTTAGGTTCACGATGACATTTCTTGACAATATTTCATTGATTACCATGACATTGTGTTTATAATGTACCACTTAGTTCGATGAGATCCTATAATTCCTCAAGACCCATCATCAGAGCTCACTTTCAGTTTGACTAAATCTCTACTTTATGAAACATTTCCTACAAAACTAATAACATTCACCTCAGCTGTGTTGTGTTTCAAGTGCTAATTTAAAAGTGTTAGCATTTTAATATAATATTACACAATAACAATATTATACTGTAAAGATATCACCATGTTAGCTCAGATCCCCACTGTGTTAATATTTGAGTGTTATGTTTGTGCTGCCTTTGGTGTGTCTAAGAATGTCCTCCTATGAAATTACTCTTTGGATTCAACCGTTTTATGGACCGAGTCCTAAATATAGGTGAGCAAATACTTACTATTTATTTGTTTGGCCATAGGTTAACAGTACATCTGTTCTCTAATTGAAACCCATATTCTCTGATACTGGGGCTATGACAGTCATTATTTTCATGTTTCCTTCCTCGCAACAACAGTTTGATTTTAAGTATACCCTTTTATAACTGTCCATAAAATAAGCAAGATGTGGATTGTGCTAGCAGTAGCCACTTTATCCTCAGGGTATCAGGGACAAAATGTTCCTGATTAATAATTCATGTGATCTGTTTGATCCCCATCATTGAATAAATAGTTTCATCCCGCTTAATCCCCCTCCGTCCGAACATTTTATAATTTTATAAATCAAATATCTGCTTTCTCTGGAGGAAAGTACACCACGTCTGTCTCTCATGACTTTGATATGTGCTGCTTGTGTTAAGGTGGAGCAGGGACATTTCATCTCAGAGACGACTTCAAGTAACTGGCTTAGACTTTAGCTGGCAGGGTAGTTAACAGAAATACTTCTTATGTTGGATTCTCACTGCCAAATGATCGCAGTATTCTGCATGACACTTAATCACTCTGGGGGACATTTCATCTAGCACACCTCACGGACCCTGGACATAGCAGAGGGTTTAAGATGAAATGGACTGTAGAATTAAAAGCAAAGTTTCATTATGAGCGTCATACGGCAGCCCGTCTTTATGCCACATAATGTTGTTCCTTTGAAATATAGATCATGCTTCCACTCCTGCCTTAGCGCTGCTTCGGGGAAAATCCATCTCTTTCTGGGGAAAAGGAGCCTTCATTATTATATGTTAATCAATTAGTTGCTATTTATTTATGGCCGCAATGAAAGGCACGACACATGTCTGTTCTTGCAATGCCCATTTTTCTCCAGCTTAATGGAAAGACATTACGCATGGGCAGTCATTAAGGATTGAAACAAATAGGTGCATTTGTTAAACAGTCCAAATACACTCTGCCGCATATTGGTCATCAGGCAATAATTCCATTGGTGGATCTATAAAGAACAGAGGAAATGATGTGTCAAATTGGGTGATCTCAATGTTTTAAACGGCAAAGCGTGACGGTATTGATTGTTGTCCCGTGCACTTAATCAAAGCACAAAGGAATTTAAACTGTCGAGCAATGTGTGTAATAGCAGTATGTCTTTTATGTGCCTCTTATAGGAGGTCTGGTAAATATGAGATACTGTATGTGTGCTGGATTTTATTCAGCTGTTTGTGTATTATGTCAATATATCATGACCTTTTTATGGCCATAGGTTTTATGCAGCTCCAAAGGTATTTTCGTTTACCAGTGACAAATATATTTCTGATACAAATGAAGACTTTCCAGACTTTTTTTGTATAAGCTCTTGGGATAAATGTGTAAAATAAGTGGTAATTGGATTCCAGATTATTATACCCTGCTGTATTTCCTACATTAAATCAAACAACAGAAAATGTCTTCTGTGGTTGGTAGATAAATATGTTTGTAATATTCTATTGTGCATAACTGCCCAAACTTCAGTACATTGGTGCGATACACATAATGAAGAGCGCCGTTCTATAATCCCTATGTTTAAATGTTAGGGTCATATTGGTGTGTGATTTGCAGTACCTCTTGTTATCTATAACAACCAAAAAATTAAGTGGAATTCTCCAAAACCAATTATAGATTTGGTTTCCGAGAATATTCCTGAATAAATTAAATAAATATTGTCAATTTCTTAACACTGAATGAAAGTGTATCCATCTAATGCAACCAAGTCACATGATTTAGTTCATTATTCAACAAACCAATCATTTTTGTAGGTTATTGTCAAGACTAAACAAGTGACGGTTAAAAAAGGCCTATAGCAATAAATAAAATGATTGTTTTTGAATGGTGATTTTTTTTCACCATATTTCATCTCTATTTAATGGCCAAAATGCGGCATTCTAAAACAGCTGCAAGAACAGTTACTGTAGACTCTACAGTAACTACAGTGTAGAGGACAAAACATTAAATCCATCAGTTCTGCAGAACAGTGAACACCCTGAACTCTGACTGACAAACTGTTTGCACGGTAACACTCTGAACTTGTCCTCTCAGTTACACCTGTAGCAGACACCTTGGTAGCTGATTTGTTGGGAAACATCCCAGGCTTTTGTCTTTTATCTTGGAACTTTATAAAAAAAGATGATTGTGCTTGAGCAAAACGAGCAGATGTGCCTCTCTTTGTTGCTAGTGATAATAGGGAAGTGATGAGGTGTGTGCTGCGCATGGTAACATCAAATTATTATCTGCGTCTAGGGATCATGTTAGTTAGTTAGTTTGAGTATGCACCTGCATCTCTCTGTATTGTTTTATTGGACATGTATGACTCTTTTCTCAAGGACTTCTTGTAGCTGGAGTGATTGACAATCTGCAACAAATATATTTGATTGAATATTTCATATTATTGACTGCTGAATTCTCACTTTTCTTTACCGGCCGATAGGGTCCTCAGGTAAATAAAAACTGCTTTGTAGCAAAAGGCCAGGCAAAAACAATCCTTACTTCATCCATGCTGGCTGCATTTGGAGCTCTGTTAGTTCTACAACTGATATCTATTAAAAATAATATTTGGTCATATTCTGAATCGGAGCATCTGTAGATTAATTCTCCATATTATATTTAATAATCCTCTAAAGTTAGCACAATAGAAAGATGAATAAATCACTATTTTGGTTATCTTAGCCGTCATCTTGACTGTAAGGGAACCAGGAGAGACACTTAAGAGGATTCAACTCTTCTTCTTTTGGGAGCAGAGTGTACTATCCTAGTTAATCTATGTGAAAGGAATTAGCGTAGTAGTACAAACACAACTCAAGCTGGATAAAGTGACTGATTTCTTGTAGGAAATGTAGTTTTTTAAGACTTTGCACATTTCTATTCAGTATTCACTATTGACTCTGTTTTTTAAAGAACCATGATTCTGTGATTTTAAATACGTAATGCATTTGCAACTCTTATACTGCATCACGGTGTGTTTGAATGGCTTATCCTTGATAAAACAGCCACCTACACGCTAAGTCGAGCGCAAACATATAAGCTTGTGTCACTAATGGGGGAAAAATATCCCCCAATGTTTTAATCTAGGTCAACAGAAATCACTTTCAACTGGTTGTTAGCCTGAATGAAGTTATCATTAGGTTATAATGCCATAAGACCACCATAGAATAAGACAGTGTCTATTACAGGCAAGATTAATACCAGAGGCCCCGGAGCAGTCAAGCTGATAGTGGATTTTTATACTTTAGACATATATAATCTCCTGTAGTAAAGATAAAGATTGTGAAGTTACACCGCCGATCCTTTTCTATCAATTTGAAGCGGTCCCATTCACATACTGTTGCAGAAAGACAGCGCTGTTGGTATTGCTAGAGGTGGGAAGTAGTGGAGTAAGACTACTTTGTTACTGTACATTTTTCTGGGATCAGTGCTTTACTCCACTACATATTTTTCTGATGACTTTTTACTTTTATCTTTACATTTTTAACACAAATACCTTTACTTTCTACTTCTTACATTTCTAAAACAGGTTTGTTCCTTTAGTTTTAATCTGCGTTTGTTGGCCTGATCATTATTATTTAGAGTCATTGCGTGCCTATTGATTTGAACACGATCCGTGTATCCATCACTTCCTGGTCTTCTCTAAAGAAGAGGGACCAATGAAAACGTTGTCATGTTGCCGTTGTTCAGCATGGAAACATTCATTAGCTAACAATGACATTATTGTTCTATTAATATAAAGGGAGGTCGGTTACTCTTTAAAACAGTTGGTAGCTATGGGTACTTTTTACTTAAAGGTCCCCTATTTTACTGCTTTTCATCAATATACTATAGGTCTCAGATACGTGCAAAACATGTCTCTGAATTGAATAGAATATCTTAACACAGAGGGGGCACATGTTGATGTATAACATACATGACAAAGTGATTTTGCATAATAGGTCCCCTTTAAGTACATTTTGAAGCCCATACTTCTTTACTTTTACTTGAGTAAAGAAGTTCAGTCAGTACTTATACTTTTACCAGAGTATTTTTGAACACGAGTATCTGTACTTCTACTTGAGTAAAGGATGTGTGTACTTTTGCCATCTCTGACTATGGCTACAGTGGCGCCTCATCCTGTGTGTGAGGATTCTGACTGGATGCAGTTGAGCAGCAGAGAGGAGATGACATGCACCTTTATCACATGGCTTAAGGAGAGTGAGGCTGATGAGAAGACAGCCTGGTGATGAATGGGCTGCAGGCCTTGCCTCCCGTCTTCCTTTGACAGAGCTGCTGTAATCTGTTACAGAGCCAACGTTGCCTCTATTAACTTCTGACACATGCATTGCACACCTGCACACTCACAACTGCTGACCTTCCACTCCTCCGCATTCATACCGATTGCGAAGGCGAGGGAATGAGACGGAGCGAAGCTAAATATTTGAATGTGTTTACCGTGGGCGCTCCTTTCACACTGTGAGGAGCATGAGATTTTTTCTCCCAAACACAATTGTTCAATTGTTTTTGTCAGAGATGTTTAGAATAGTCCTTGGCTGTAGAGTGATGTTTACTGGCAAGTCTTAGAAACTTAAATAACATCTTTTCAGTCAATTCGTTGATTGAACCCCAGGGTTAAAGACTTGTTTCATCCGAACGCTGCAAAGTATCTCTTCCTACAATCAAGGCTGTACACTGACTTTGCTCTCTGGGGAGCCTCTCATTGTTTTTCCTTGTTTTTCTCCCGGTTTCTGGTGTCAAGGAAACTGAAATGATTGTTGTGTTGATATCTTCATCAGCCAAAACAGCACTATACTATAGCCCTATGACTAAGGTAAAACAAATAATGCCTGTAATACCATGCTTGCAAGTATTGATCCAAAGTACATTAACCTTAAGGCAACAATAAAACAACCAGCAAGTGATATTTAAAGAAATGGATAAAGTAGCAACATTGTTAAGGATATTGGTAGAGCACAGTTTGTATGTTTTCAATGTTACTGGGTCTATTTTAGAGTTTTTAGAGAGGAAAAACATCACATCCTGACTCTTTTTTAGATTGAATAAAATAAACACTTTATTGGTTGTTGAAACTTCCCTTTGACTTCTATAAAAAGACGAGATAAAACAGTATTTTTTCTTCCTCCTTATTTTCTATTAGGAAGGTTTTTCATGTTACCTAACTCTATTTTCTCATAGTGAATCGTCTCTTCCTCAATCTAAAAATATAATGATTGTTGGGGAAATATTTTCCAAGGTCCATAACTTTGACCCAGTTTATCAGTTCAAACTGTCTTGACTGAGCACACGCACCTGTAACCTTGGCTGCTGTGCTCTCAGTGTTGTGTCTCCCTGTTCCTGCCTGTTGGATCAGCTGATAGAGGTGTTATGATTCTATCTTGTTATGCAGCATGTTGATTATTCTCTCTGAACTAGCTAAATACATGGGTCTGGGGTAGAGTTCTTCAGATTTGACGTGGCAACTCTACCGTGAAGTCAGAACCTCTGGCTCTTGGACTTGTGATGTGAATTCTCCGGCCGAAGCTCCTATAATAAACCATCAGTGTTTGACATCAAAGCTCCTGCTCTTCCCGTGTCTCCTTCATGAGTCGGTGACTCCCACTGCATTGCTACACAGAAGTTTCCCCCACAATGATAATATATTATATAAAATAAACCCTATTATTTTTATTTTTCCTGTAGGATGTTATATAGGTTTTTGTGCATGTTAATGGTCTGCAACAGCTAAAATCCCAAAGTTCATGTTCACTCCCACACACTCTCCCCTGCCTGCATTGGGCTCCTTTGTGAATTTCTGACAATTAAAGAAAGAGGGTGAAAAGGGCAGCAGTGCTGAAGCAACATGTAGAAATGTCACAGTAGAGGCAAAAAAGACAAATATGAACCTGGAAATTATAATAATAGTCCCCTTTAAATCCTTATTTTGACATTCTCATATCCCAAAAGTAAAAACATGTTATGTTTTAATATAGTCTTGACAAAGCAAATATATTTAAATCACGGTTGTAAAACATAATAGGAAATACACTTGTAAAATGAGATACCTGGAAATACGAAGTACTTACTGTCTTCCTTTAATCTTTCGTCTCCTGCTACTAAGCCCGGCATGCAGCTTCCTTACAATAGGCAGAGAAGAGGATTACAATCTGATAACAGTCGACACTCAGTGGCCTTTAAGTACCTTATCTACCGCCTTAATGGGATTGAGAGGATGTCCATTACTTATATAGAATTGCAAAAGGGTCAAGGAGACAACTATCAGAGGGATCTATGTAATGAATCTACGGAAACCACACAATTGTGTAGCTGTGTTGCACTTTTACTCAGAAATCACATTCACTGTAAAAAACAAATGTATTAAATGTGTTTAAGTATTTGTATATTTCTACTATATAACATATAGTAGATTTGCAAGTCTTTAAGCTTGCTATAAACTTTTATGTGCAGTACATACAGTCCACCAATATGAGTGGATTTAGGTATGTAATCTAAATATAACCACTGTAATGGCATGTGTAGCATTGACACAACTGCCGATGGCTTGTAATGAATAAAAAAGTGAATACGATAGTTGCGATTGGTGGGTAGAAAATGGCGATGACATTGTAATTTGGTAGCACAAAACAGGCTGCTCAAGAGAAAGGAAGTGAGGCTATTCAATGGCTGCATACAATTATGACAGCAGTGAGGTATTCAATAAATTGAGCTGCGATGTTCCCTCGATAATTACACCGGTGAAGTACACAGAAACAGCTGATCTACCGGGCTACCGGGTCAACCTAATCCCCGAAGCCTACAGAGGAAGTCAATCAGGGAGAGTAGGTGTAGCAGCTGCAGGTTACTGAGGCTACTACCTGCATTTATTTACAGACGCAGACATAATTAACCTGAGTATGAAGTGGGGTTATTGAACTCATTCGGCTTCAGACATTGCCAAGACAAGCTCAGGCTTCTCAGTGAACTGACTTGCTGATAGAAACACGTCACAACATTTAATCTAAAATCTAGACGGAAATATTGACTCACTTAGCACCGCGTTGACCTATCATTAACCTTAAAGTTGTTGACGAGATAATAAAAGTCCCACACTAATGCATCTGATTTACCTCAACTTACAAATAGATTAATGCAGAGGGCCCAGTAGTATCGAAAGAAAACTCTGTTTTATTTCCAATTTCAATCTTATTTTAATAGGTTTTACCCAAATGGCAATCTTCACGACTGAATAGTGAAGCCAATGTTGACTGGTTGAAAATGAACTTTGATTGTATAGAGGTCTATGAAAAAAAAACTGTATTTCTCTCTTGATTGATAACCTTCATAAATGTGTTTTCTAATGAGATTATGGTTTCAACGGCTAGTATTAAGTCTTTTTCAATACAGTATAATGTTCCTTTTCAAAAGGTTTGCCCTTAAATAGTCGACAGAGCAGGGAATGCTTGAGGCCGGGCTTCCTTTTGATTGGGGGCTTCCTTGTGATTGCGATTTTGCCATCAAGGTGTTGTAGGGTTGTGTTGCTCCCCGTGTGTTTGTTTAACTTTATCCCATCCGTGGTGTTTTTTTTAGATCGTAAAAGTTAACAGTTACCATTTGGTCCCATGAAAATGTCCTAGTTATACCGAAACTCAAGGCTTCCAAGCAATAGTCCAGAGACTAATGATTGATGTCACTGTGACTGGTTCAACTTCCTTTACATAATCAAGCAGCAATCACTTACGAACTGGAATTATTCTTAAAGAGCTTTAACAGCATTACTTGTGTCTTGTTCCATGTACGGCATGCTCTAAATTGATTTAGAGCAATACACCACAGATTATTGATTCCACTATATTGTGCTGCCAGTGTAAACGGAGAGAACGCTCTTCTAAATCATTGTTTGTAAATGAGGAAAACACAAGCAAAATGACAAATCTTGTCACATTTGACAGATATAGAAAAATGAGGTTCTAACACTGATTGTTCCTCTCGGGCACTGTTAATGCACACATAAAAATGACGGACATATCCATCCCACAGTGTTTCGGCCAACGGCCACATGGAAACGCTGATAAAGGCCCTGAAATCGATAGGCCACCCGGTGCTTTATGATCTTTGTGCAGCAGGAGTGCTTATGCAGCAGCTGGCCCCCGACCCTTAAGTGAATTTCCAACACGTGCTTTCTGTTAATGTCTGTGATGTAGTCCACAAACCCTGAAGGCCTAACATCATAGGACATTAGAGGTCACTTCATTCATGCTTTTTTTTCTGTTTGTGTTTTTCACCCGGGACAATTTTAGCAGAATCCAATCACCAGGGTACAGAAGTCAGGATCCGCCCCCTGAGGGAGTGGTGCTCAACAACCCATAACAACCCAGGCGTCCTACAATGAATTGTAGCCTCTAACTGAATTGTTGCGTGCTTCCTGGCTGTAGCAACAAAGGTGAGAGTTCATTTGTTTTCATGAGGTGTGTCCAGAGGAGGAGGAAGACAAATTGCAAAGCTGTGTGTGTCGCTATTTGGCTGAATGCCTGGTTCTTCCGAAGCCTCCCCAGAGTGTCCTGCTGCTGGCGTCAGGTTCCACGAGGGGGGCGAGGGGGCGGGGGGGGGGGGGGGGGGGGGGATGGGGCAGAGGCAGAGGCAGAGGGGGGTATCAGCTCCTGCCCACACAATCAAAATATAACATGCAGCATGCCTTTCAGTAGGGGGATCAAGTAACTCGGTAATCCAACACTCAATGTTGCACAGATCATTAAGGTCATGCTCTGATCTTCGAGACGCAACAAACAATTGGTCTTGGCAGTATGATATGGCTATGTTTCATCGTGACAGATTTAGCTGTGCCACATTTGACAGGATGTACAAACTTTGAGTGGAGACAGGACTGTTCATCTTCGTCTCTAGTCCCTCGTATAAACCTTTCATGCCCCGTCTTCCCTTTTAAGAATGTGTCTTCTTATTTAGATTGACCCCTCATTTGTGGCCGGCGTTGGCTCGGCTGATTGGCTCCTCATTTCTTCCTCACAGTAATTGGCTTTGCCTTGCACTGCTGCCGCATTGTGATTTCCTGCATGCAGTTAGATGTTTAATAGAAACCGTCCTTATACAGCACGTGAATGCGTGGATGGATATGTCATGTGTAACCGCATAGGAGAGTCTGCAGGATAGCGGCATGATGCAATATTCTTCATGCTTTGTGTTCTCTTGAAGCAGCAGCAAGTGTTTCTTTTTCCTCCTCTTGTCAGATGAAGGCCTAGACTTTTATGGAAATGAGGAAAGCCAGCCACAGGGTGTACATGTTGAATGAGGCACTAGATAGAGTCAATCTATATTGGCTGTTCATCATCAGCTTTTCTTTCTTTTTTTTACCCGGCCCTGTTTTAAGTTCCAATTTGAACTTTCTTCGGTTCTGCCTTTCATCTCTCCTGGAGTTGCTGCAATTTACACTTTGTCTTTCAATTCATCCCTGTCTGATGTAGTACGTGGTTATCAGCTCACCTCCTGCCTTCCCTCAGTCAGACTTCTAAAAGGTTGTGGGATGAATCACACGGGGGCATACACGTCGGTGAATATGAAGCAAACCCTCTTTTTTCTATCACTCACCCAAAACAGCCCCCTTCTTTATTTAATATCCGCGCACACATTCCATTTCATCTCAGACAAGAAGCAAGGGAGTATTTTCCCTCTGTTGACATCATAAATCTGAACTAGATTAAAAGTACTACTACACTGTTGGGGAAGCTCTATGTTCTCATCCGTCACCTGTGGAGGAGTTAACGTTCTAGACTGAAAACATCCGAACACGGCTCACCTGTGTTTGCCTGTTCAACTACTGCCATCTGCAGCACACTACTGTCACAGCCGGCGCGCTGCCTCTCCCTCTCACTATTCAATTACAGCTCCAGGAAATGTGCAGTGGCTCAGTGATCAGCTTTTATTGTATGCAGAACCAACAAGCATGAAATATGGTACAGAGTAATTACGACCAAAATGAAGCAGACCTCAGGCATAGTCAGCAGAGAAATACCTTATAGCTACAACAAACATTTAACAGCCGTGACTTTGTCTGGAAAGAGGTCGCTGAAAAACAAACAGCCCCTTATTATGTCTATTTACTGTGTCAGGCCAAGTGCAATTTGTTAGTGTGAACAGAATGAGAAGAGACGTGACCTGTAATGGTATAAGAAGGGCAGCTCATTGAGCATTGACTTTGCTGCCTCACACCTGCTAAAATCCTCCAACAAACGCTGAGCAGTGGGGACTAAAGATGTTTACTCAAGGGGGGGAAATTCAAAAAGTGGTACGGCAAATGACACCAGCAGATCCTCTTTTTTTTTTTTTTCAAGAGAAACGTCCTCTTTCACAAATCAGGATTTAAAGCAGAAGACAATATAAATGTTCAATTTATATTCTGTCTATCACAGAAATGGGAGCACAGTGGCTGTGAGGACACATGAATCAGAATATCTGGATGTGTAAAACCAAAAGTGTCTGGAAAAATATTCATTGCATTTGCCCGTGCATGTGTGTGTGTCTAAAATGGATCGCTTGCTCACAAACTAATGAGCAAATTCTCTTTCTCTTTGCCAAATCTCCCACTTAAAATATCATCTATTTAGTGACCTTGATGCCTTGGCTGGTTGTTGGTAATACAATAGTAAAACCTTGTTGCACTTAGAATATAAATGGGTTCAGAAAACAAATAGGATAGAAGCTTTTGCAGGAGGATTAAGGGGTCATTAAAATATTTAATAGCGGTGTGCCTTTGAGTATCAGTTAAAATCAGTGGGTAATGTGCTGACTGTACATGTAAGCCTATGTGGATGCAGGCTTATATATCAGCATGACCACAATCCCATTTAATCTGTAGTGCAGCTTGCTCTCTGACTCCAACGCGCCGTTTCTGGCACCTCTTTTTGTTCGGCTTTAAACCCTCTAGCCTAGATGTGCTCTTTTATCCTCCAATCCCCGACTGCACACACAGCTTTCTGACCCCTGACCGGCCATACATGGTCTCTCACAATTCAAACTTGTTTTAAAAACTGAAAATAAAAATATCACTTGTGTCCACGAGGTGAATGGTCGCAAAGATAAGATCTGTTATTCATTGGCTGTGGAGGCCTGTCAACACTGGAATAAAACATATTTCTAGAGTCTGCACAGCTTGATAGGGAGAGGAAGACGCAGAAGGAATAAAGACAGATGAAATGTTAATGTATCTTTCCCTCTTCCCTCAAAATGTACCACAAATTTCAACACTTGCAGGATAATTTATGCGGCGAATCAAAAAACCAAAATACTGATTACACTGTACTTGTGCACATAGGCACCCGTTTGAACTTTGCTCCTCGCCAGGTTTTTCAGGCGTCCAGATACAATCAAATTCCCAGACCCATGCCAGGCCTTACAGATTGAATGAACACGCACCTGCTGTGCCAGTATGGGAAGGGGGACAGAGCTGGCAGCTTGTAGATTAAATAAAACTGTCTAGTCTGTGCCAAGGTAATGGCTTCTCAAACCAGAGGTAAATGTAATACTGATTCTGTGTCAGTGTTGCTTTGTTGGACGTCTCTGTCTGGGGTGTTGGAGGAGCATATCGAGCTCCAGCTGAGATCTACAGGGGCCCCAGAGATGATCCTTTAGTTTCAGGTGTGACTGTGAACAGCAGAAAGGTGTGGAGCATACATGAATGAATTAGAAAAAATAAGAAAACATATTTATATCGCAGGAATCTGAGTTTTATTGTTCCTGGCATGTTTTAGCATTCTGTTCATGTATTTAACAATGAAATATGTCACATTCCAGGATTGTACGTATATTTGTTTACACATATCCAATATTACATTACATTACATTTCACTTGTTAGACGCTTTTAACCCAAGCGACTTACATACATTCAGTACTGTGGACAATCCCCACAGGAGCAATTTGGGGTGAAGTGTCTCAGGGACACAACGACATGCTGACTGCAGTGGGACTCAAACTTGCTACCACCTTCGAAGTTCAGCGCACTTTGCACTGAGCCACAGCCTCAACCATATTACACGTAAAGTTATGTATTGACAATAGTGCAACATTTTAAGGATTTAAAAATAAACTGCTATTTGTATCATAACATGAGTTATGAGACCTCTACATCATTAATCATCATACATAATTAGTCAATATATATATTGTATACATCATTAGCTTGTTTAACTGCGGTTTATTGTGCATCACTTTAATATTTGTCCACAATTTAGAACAAAAATCCTTATGTTCCTCTGTAATGTGGGATCATGAAAGATATGATAGCATACAGTATGATAGTCTTGAGTCTATAATGAAACAAATAAATAAACAGATACATATGAATGTGTGGCATGTGTTGCCATAAATGTGCATTTATCAAATATAAAAAAATCATACTTGTATAAGTTTTTGTTCTGTCATTGCCATGTTCTCAATTATATTTTAAATTGTGAATGTTCTTATAGTTGTTTCCAACTCAGACCATTTGCATCAATAAATGCTCATTTACAGTCATAAACATGAACAAAATGTGAACTTGGATGCAAAAAGAAAAAAAGAAACACCAGTCACAGGGAAGGTGTATCTTTGGACAGGGATTAACACCTCTTCCCAAGGGTGCTCTCCTGATGGGTGGCACCCTTTTTGGAAATGCTGGGGAACAACCCACCACATCCCACGCACCCCCTCTAAAAACAGCACCAGCACTTATTTGTTCAATTTATCATGGGATGTTGTTCCAGTGAGATTGGGTTGCATGGGGACATCTGTTTTCTGTCACAGCTTCCATGAAGACATCAAACACTGTATGCATATTTATGTGTGTTCTAGTTATGCATTAATGTATGCATGTTATGATATGATAGTACTATTTTAATCTGACATCATGGTTGAAATTTGCCTTTTTTTGGCAGAAATCGTTTTTTAATGTACATCTAGTCATATGAACACAAAGTAATGATACATTTTCTTATTCATATATCATGAACATATTAGAATATTCCTATCACCAGGCAAATGTGGAAGGGAAACATGATTTCTCTTTAAAAACAATCCTCTTTTACTGGGTATAACATGCCAATGTAGACCTAATTTATCCACTTTTCAATGAGAAAATGCAGGAATGTATTAACTAAGACTGTTAGAAATGAGTTAATCACAAACGAATTGCTTTAATAATGTTTATCTTTCTTTCTTTTTGTGTAAAGCACAATAGACTGTTGTTGACTGTTGTGCTATTTGCTGCTATTGAGCCCCCTAAAAATATGAAATTTTCCCTTACAGTATAATCAAATGTTTTGAAATTGTTGTGTGAATATACAATGAATGCAGTATGTCGTAGGAGAAGTGAAATAACTAAGAAAGAATGGAAAGTCCAGGATAGATGATAAAACCTTTAGCATTGAGTGATACTCACAACATTTTCTCAGTTTCTGACACATACGTTAATGTTTCCTGGGTCACGTCTTGATGAGGTCATTCGCTCTGTCGAAACGCACCCGCTTTCTTTTATCTTAAATCCATTTCAGTCGAGATAATGCAATTCCTTATTTCATGACCATACTCTGTTTGCCATGACAAAGAATCAATCCTAAACTGTAACAAATGGCTTCAATTCATAGAGGGAAATGGTTCCCATTTGTTCCCAGCTGGTCAATACACATTTGAGGTCCAGTGGAGAGCTCTTTAATGAATGTGTGCTGGCTTGTTTACCCTGGGAGACAGAGACATGATTTTTGACTGCATGTCTCTGGCCACATTTCGCCGGAGCTTCATGCCATGATTGCTGCAAAGCCGGTTTGCTACAAAGTGTTCTGGGCTGATCAGGCCTTTCTCTTTGGCACGCCGCATCATACTCACCACCGGGGTAAAGGACGGGGATAATCAGTGCAGCTTTGTATGCTTTACTCGCCTCCCCATTTTGAAAGGGCAGTGCTTAAGGATGCCTCACTGTGAGGACATGCACAATATACTGAAAATGGATGGAACTCCGCATAGCCTGACCTATACTGTACGCTCCTCTTGTTGTGATAAAAGGACATAAAGCTCTCTATGCATATAAACCAAAGTGCTGCGAGGGAGTTCAAGGGCAAGGGCGAACTCATAATCAATAGGTGCTAAAGATCCTAATTTAGCACATTATTCATGTTGACTACTTTGCTCCGTGGTTATTGATCAATGGACAATGTCGCTGAGATGACAAAGACAAATAGGTGAAGTGAGAGGACTTATTAAACAAGGTGACAGAACACCAATGTCGAATGGAGTCCATATGGAACATTGTCCTGTTTCTCGGTTAAATACGTTTTTGAAATGTGCTCTTTTTTTTCATATTTCCTATTGTTGAATCACATAGACTCAATCACACAGACGTCTCAGTTAATATCGATCTATGATGTGGAGGGTTGGTCATCTTGGTTGAAGGTAATCAATAAGCATCCATTTACAGTGGCATCCAACAAATGGGGAAGGAATTCAATTTGCCAGCATTCATTCAAAACTATTTAGTTCTATGGGCTCGCTGACATCTATCAAGCAAAACCAATGTGGTGGAACCCACAGACAGGCTGCAGGCTGACAGTGAACGCTCCCCCCATTACTGCAGGAGCAGATCAATCCATAGCCACTATGCAGGGAGTGCAGAAAATGGACTATAAATATGTATGTGTTTTGGGGAAACTATACTGCCAGGTGGAGATTTGTTTAGGCATGATGTCCAACACAATGCATGGCTAACCAACACAACCCTCTGGGCATGATGTGTCTGGGAACATGCCTCTCCTGAGGAATCTGTGCATGGCAGGAAGTCCAAATCACTGAAGCTTTCACTTTAATATGACACTGTTTCATTCTCTAGAATTCTACAGGCATGAATAAAGTAGAATTGCCATCTTTAATGCTGTTACCTCTAAAACAGACTCAAAAATGTGTTGATTTGGTAAAATATCAACGTTTTAATTTAGAAATTCAAATGAACTGTGTTTTTCAAGCTGTGGTTAGCAATATCAAAGCTTAGTGAGTAGCATACATGTGTTTTGTCAATATTTAAATCAACTTGTTTTTAGGCTTGCGTGTTGCTACCTTAAAAATGAAGCCAACCATCTTGTCTCGAATCTTATGTTGTGACTTTTTCACGCCACAATTCAATGCTTAAGTGAAACCAAAAAACCACAGCAATAACAATGTATTTTGTAGGACTTTGGGGTAAGGTGGATCCAAAACCATATTGCATTTTTGTTCTATAAATAATTGACTCAAGCAACATTTTGAAACTAACAAGGAGTATTTGGCAAAACCTACAAGATTTATTTAAGAGACAATGCGATAAACTGGTTTGCTCATTTGGAAAATGAGAAGCCTAGAAGATTCTAAACATGGTATTGTGTTTGATTGCGTAAACAGGAAAACCTCATTAGGTGAGAATTTAGTTATTCATTAAAATAATTAATGCAAAACTTAAAACTCCAACGTTTTGGGAGTTTAGTTTATAGAACAGAGATTGGAGGATAACACTATTCTTCTCCGTCCATATAGTTCAAGATGTGTTGACCAGTTCAGAGACTTATACAGCAAAGTTATGATTCTGAATTGAATGCAGTTACTGAACATAAAATGAAGGTCTTACTTTGTTTGTTCAAAATATAACAAGACTAACATGAATAATGGGACAGCAGCACACAAATCATTTAAATACTTAATGCAGAGCTGCCAACATACACGATTTTGGCGTAGCAGATACGATTTCCAGGCCCTAATTACGCCGCTACGCTTGACTTGAATATCCTACGCATTACCTAACAAATCGAAAAATGAATCGGTGAGCTGGCAGCCTCGTGCATGTGTTGACATCCAACCAGCACTAAAGCTCACATATAAGCCGTTTTATGATTCGTCCCTTGCGTTGGCAAAGAGCCAATAGGATCGGCTGTACTTCTTTTTTGTAATGCCCTCACTACTGTTACCAGGATGCTATGCTGTTTTGGCTCCCGCTGTTGATGAAGAATTCTATTCATGTAGACCAGTGCCGTGCGGTGAGGTTCGTAGCTGGCTTTCAGAGTCAGATAGGCCTATGTGAAAAATATGTGAAGTCAATAGAGTATATTAAAACATACCCGTACTTTTCGGACTATAAGCCGCGCCTTTTTTCCCATTTTTCGACGCTGCGGCTTATATAACGGTGCGGCTAATCTATGGATTTTTAAAGCTAACGGCCACCGCCTTTAACTCTATGGGCTCTATGGCCGGTCCGCGCACCCCCACCTTTAAGCGGCGGGTTCCAGCAGGAAAAGCTGGAGGTCGGAAAAGAGTGAGACAGGTAGCGCGCAAAAGTAAAAGTGGAACCGAGAGTGGTACGAGAGACAGAACGAGAGCAAGACAGACAGACATTACGAGAGCGAGACAGTTTGTCCCCGTACCACTGGTTGAAAACCGCTGCTCTAGATCACTGCCGGTACGTGCGCTGGGAGCGCACCGTTTAATTTTGAAAGTTGAAAAGTTTGTGTGTCTGAAACACTATGTGATACAGTACAGTTTACACAGCACAGTACATGTTCTGTAGCTACTATTGCACTAAATAGTAACACTTGAATACGTTATGCAAATATGCAACTTGTTTGTTGAAATGTTAATAAATGGGAGCTTCCTCAAACAGCCATCTCTTTCCCGACAATCCCCTCTGTGCACGAACCCTTACATATGGTAGTTAAACATTAAAACACCTGCGGCTTATAGTCCAGTGCGGCTTATATATGTACACATCATTCAATTTAGCTGCTGCGGCTTATATTCAGGTGCGCCTTATAGTCCGGAAATTACGGTAATTCAATTGGCAGCTTGCACATTGACTACTGGTTGTTTTTCATATTCTATATAACTAGCTATCATTACATGCGAATTGAACGCTTCCATTTAAATCGTTTAGGTTATTTAAGTCTCTTGAGCTAGCTAGCATAGCAACTAGATAACTATAGCAACCAAAAAACACAACTTTAGCAGCAAAGTTTAATTTCTCAAACTCAGCTCACCAATACATTAAAAAAAAAGATTGTTGGGTTCAAAGTGATCACAACGACGTTGTATGATGTTAAATGGATGACAGACATTAAACAATCCCCTCGGAAACACTTGGATATCAATGTAATCTTGGCTAATAATTAAACGTACTGGTGGCTTTCCATTCTTCTGCATTTGCATTGTTGTATTTTGTGGCAGATTCATCGGGGTAAATCATTATGGTTACATACTGTTACATATATATATCGGGGTAAAACCATCAAGCATCTTTGTAACAGAGCAGGGAGGCATTATACAGGAGGGGATATTTCCTCACTAGCATCTTTGTTACAGAGCAGGGAGGCATTATACAGGAGGTGCTAATTTCTCACTAGCTCCGCTAGCCTTTCTCTTAAATTCAACGGCGCGTGCCGTCTAACATAGACAATCACACTGTGACTGGTCGATCGAGTTATCTTCTGTCCCGTCGTATGAAACAAGCATTTTAGCTCAAGCAATGATCTCAGTAAATCGGGACGTGAAGTGATTAATGGAGTCTAGTGTCCAGGCTTTCGCACGCCCTCCTCATTGAGACAGAGATAGCCTACTGTTTGCCTCCCCTCTGCTTTTTCACCGCAGGTTTATGTCAGATCAGCAAGACTACAACACATAGGCCTACCTAAAATACATTACCTACTCAATGGATAGAAAGGACATAATACGAGTGTCTACAAACATTTCACAGACAATGAGAGAAAAAGGCATGCGTTTAATCCAGTTTGTGAGGGATTGCTCAATCTGACGTGAGGCGCCGCTCTTTGCTGCCTTACCCCGCTTGTCTCCTCCCTGTTTGAACCATAGACTGGTTTGAACAGGTCACGAGCAAATTCAGCTATTTTGGTTATAAAATTATTTAAGATAATTGGAATCATACAAAAATTACATTTATAGCACAGATAAGTAGAAAATATTAATATCTGTTTTATTTCATTATATAATTTAACATATGTGTTGTGTTTTTATTATCTTAATTTCTAATGGACCAATGATAATTCGTGAATACACTATGCCCGCGAAATCGCGGAGCGAGCTGTCAGTTGAAGTCTATCAAAAATGGATGGTGAACGTACTTGTCCTCCGCCGAAAAAGCGGCGAATTTCTGAACAGCACTTCAAGCTAGAATATAACGCAGAATGGCCGACCATCACCCGGTCGAAGCTGGACGACTTCCACGCTTACTGTATGTTGTGTAAGGCAGATTTTAGCGTGAGGCATGGGGGCCGACACGACGTTGAAAAGCACACCAGGACTGCTAAACACACGTCATACAAGGCGGCAGTGGAAGCTACAAGGCCCATCGCGGGTTTCTTTACGGTTGACAGTGACACCAGTGTCATAAATGCCGAAGTGCTCGCTGTGGACTTTCTGGTGGAACACAACATCCCGATCGCGGTGGCCGACCACATCGGGCCACTGGTGAAAAAGATGTTTCCGGACTCGAAAATCGCTGGTAAGGCTCAAATGACAAATAGCCTCAATTCATCTCAAGCATTCATAGTCATAGATTTATATCTGTATACTGTCACAATACACTCTACAATCTGTACAGACTAGCCTATATAAAACAGTTACAGTACTGCCCTGGTTGATAATCTGATTTAAATCTTGCAAATTAATGATTGCTAATTTATACTGATACTGTATCATTCTGATAAACATTTTTCATTTTATGTAAAGGTGAAAAAAAAATAGCCTAGGCCAACTTACTCTACAGAGGATTAATATCATGATTGTAATTCTGCAATTCTGTGTAATCTAGAGTATAATCATGATAATACAATTCAATATTTTTGTGATTGCAATTGCAGGAAAGTATGGGTCTGGTCGCACAAAGAGCAGCGCCATTGTTGGAGCCCTTGCCAAGGAGGATGCTTCTGTGATCACGGAGGCAATGAGGACAGCTCCATACTCCCTAGCCACGGATGGGAGCACTGACTATGGAGACTGTAAGCTGTATCCTCTTGTTGTGAAGTACTTTGATCGAGGACTTGGGCGTGTTCTGACAGTACTGCTATCTTTGCCAGAGTGTCATGAGGCATCTACTGGGCGGAACATATTCAAACTCATTGACAATGAACTTGAGAAACGTAGCATATCCTGGGACAACTGCATGAGTTTTGGGGCAGATAATGCCATGGTGATGCAGGGACTCAAAGCTGGCACGGCAGGCTACATCAACAAAAAAAACAGTGCAGTATATGTGCTGGGATGCCCGTGCCATCTAATTCATCTAGCTGCAGAAAAAGCTGCTGCTCAGCTTCCAGTGTCCATTGAAGAGCTTCTGGTGGACATATCCTTCTACCTAGACAAATCCAGCAAGAGGAAACAGGGACTGAAGAAATGTCAGGATCTGTGTGGAGTGGAAATGAGAAAGATTGTTAAACATGTAAGTACGAGGTGGCTCTCTTTAGATAAATGCATCGCCAGGTTGTTGCAGCAGTGGCCTGCATTGCTGCAATACTTTGAGTCAGAACAGTCTGGGCACAGCAGCAAGAACAAATCCACGCAGAGCAGCAGCAAGGACAAGACCACGCAGAGCAGCAGCAAGGACAAGACCACTCACAGTGTTAGCAAGGACAAGTCCACGCAGAGCAGCAGCAAGGACAAGTCCACCCACAGTGTTAGCAAGGACACATCAACCCACAGTAGCGGCAGCAAGGACAATTCTCAGTTTGATTTGGCAGGCTATCTCTTTCGCCAACAAAACCTAGCCAAATTCAGTCAGGGAAAGAAAACACCAGCAGCTGCAACCACACAGCCCAAGACTGCAACGGCAAAGCCCAACACATCTAGCGCTGCACCCACTCGGCCCAAGACATCTAGCACTGCACCCACTCAGCCCAAGACATCTAGCACTGCACCCACTCAGCCCAAGACATCTAGCACTGCACCCACTCAGCCCAAGACATCTACCACTACACCCACTCAGCCCAAGACATCTAGCACTGCACCCACTCAGCCCAAGACAGGGGCACAACAGAGAGTGCAGAGGGCATGTCAACATCTGCAGGACCCAACATTCCATCTTTACTGCTACTTTCTGAGTGCGGTCCTGCCGATATTTGATGAGGCCAACACTCTGCTGCAGCTAGACAAACCCTGAATACAAGTACTACACAGGACTTTGACCACACAGCTGAAGAATCTCTTGAACCGATTTGTGAAGCCTCAGGTGATCAATGCAGCTGCTAAGGTTCACCAGGTACCATTTAGGGAACCAAGCAACCAGAAGAGCAATGAGACCTTGTTCATTGGGCAAAACACCAGAGACTTCATAGCAGATCACCCTGAGCTTGAGGAGCTGCAGCTGGCCCAGGTCTTCAGCGCTGTGCGGGCATTCTACATGAAGGCTGTTGAGTACATGGTGAAGAAGTTTCCCTATGATGACCCAGTGTTACGGAATGCTTCTGTGGCTGACATGTCTGCACGGGACAGCGCAGAGTTCAATTCTGTGAGGTACTTCACAGGCAGATTCCCCTGCTTGAAGATGAATGCTGAGGAGATGGACAAGCTTGAGGGTCAATTCATGACCTACCAAACCGATGCTCTGCCAGAAAGCATCACCAGCTGTGACAGACCAGACACACAGTGGCACCTGATGAGTCAGCTGAAGGATGGAAATGGCCATCTCAAGTACCCTTTACTCTGCAAGGTAATGCTGGCTATCTTCTGCATCTTCCATTCCAATGCAGACTGCGAACGCATCTTCAGTCTTGTCACAAAAAACAGAACGGAGTTCAGACCTAGTATGGGAATGGAGACCCTGAGTAACCTCATTACCCACAAACAATTCATGGTGGCAAAGGGGTCTGTCTGCTACAAGCAGGCGTACTCCAAGACAACTCTTGCCAAGGCCAAGTCAGCAACCTATGACCATCTAAAGTGAGAGGTTGATCAGATGGTCATGTCACAGCCAAAGGTTCCCTTGAGTTGAACTCTGTTCTAAAAAAGGCTGTGTACAGGTTTTTCATGTGTTATTGTTCAGTATTGTTTCATGATGATTTCTGTTCGGTTAATAAAAATATTTTTTTGTGTATGTTGGTGTTTAATTGTGTGCAACAGTACAGGGAAAAGGAGAAATTATACACAAAAAATTTACTTTGCAGAAAAACATGTCCTAATATGACCTAGATTGCATCTCAGAGCATGTAAAGTCTCTGGCTTCTGATAAGATAAGATAACTTTTATTAATCCTGTAAGGGAATTGCACATGTTATAGCAGCAGGGTGATAGGAAAAGGAATAGGGAACTATATATACATACAATTTACAGTAAAATAGAAACAGTTGAATACAAAAGATAAATAGAAATAAGTAAAGTAAAAATGAAATAAGGGGGCATTCTGGGGGCTTCGGCGGACCTCGGACCCCCCGCCGGAAAAAAAATTGCCTTCCTCCGCTCGGCATGCTACTACTTTCTATAACACAATGTTGGCAGCTCTGCTTAATGTTCTCAGTGTGCTAATGTTGTTCTAATGCTGATGCAATTCACCAAACTAACCTTATCAGAGGAGTCACTACTCTGCAAACCTCAAGTATTAGCATAACACAAAATGTGCATGTATATTACTAAAATATATTTTTATTTTTGTATCGTGCTACCTAAATATTTATTCAATCATTCATTGTATCAAGTATCTATCCAAAACCTAAATATACACTAATATAGCATTACCTTATGTCTGTATAATGCTCTGGAGTTATTCTGCATTGTGCTGATGTTAATTCCTCCACCTGGTATCCATGTCTTTACCTTCTTCACTGACAGACTGAGGATGAAGATGTAATATGTGTACCTGTCTATGGGTGGCACTGCATCAACAGAGGAACAGTCCTGCTTGTTCACACAGGTGACCCAAAACACACATACACATAGTAAAGAGAATGTATATGTGCAATCACTCATATCATAACGGTTTGGTAAATACGCAGAGTCTCTTTCATTTTACTTTATTTTAGCTCAGTTGTATTTGTTATTAATAAACCCCTATTGTGTTTATTTTAAACTTGCCTTCGGCACAAGCATAACATTAATATTTTCCATAATTGTTTGCCTCCCCCCCTTTAAAGAAAATAGAATTTATAGTGTGTTTTTTGTTGTTTCTTGTAGTGTCGAGGCATCCCAGTTTATCTCAGCACACTTCTTTTCACAGCCTATACTGTAGGTCTATATGCATATGTCCATTTATTAAGTATTCAACAGTATGTTTTGTCTTATCTTATCTTTACTTTTAATCTATACTATGTATATTTAATTCCACTTCTCAAGCTATTCTCATTTCATGCCTGTGATTTGATAACATACAGTAAGGCCACACCCACGTTGTTGATTTATTAGCCTTGATGAAGACTGTGGTCGAAACATGTTGGCTATTTATTGATTTAGACGCGACCATAAAGGCTTTTTAATATTTCCTTTCTCGTGGTGGCTCCTTCTAACATTCTGGAGTGTCTGCAGCGCCTTCCTGTTTATCCTGATAGTGAAGTGGGTTGAAATATTGATGTTGATGTTTAGTCTGCTATAGATTTTCATCTGAAGCTTATTGGGATTAGAGACAATTCATTTCGTGTGACATAGCCATGTATGAAGCAGTCCAGGCATCTCAGATAGTTGCTGCGCTAAAGTCAGCAGCAGTCTCATACGCTGATGTGTGGAGAGATGTCAGGGAGCTTTTATTTATATTGGCATTTGTTGCCCAGGCCTGGGATGTGGTTGCAAGGGTTATTCTGAGCTCAGCCTGCACTGATCGGTGAATTGATTAGACGTGAATGAACCCCTGCAGAGGTCACTGAAATCAACACGAGGACAATTGAGCCCCTACTTCCAGCCCATCACTCTCACCCACGCTTCTAACTACAGACCTCTCTCAGCACAGCAACTTCCTTTCATTAACATGATGAATGTTGTTTGGCTGTAATTAAACAAAAGACGCAATGTATAATAACCATAATAATGTCATTATTGCCAGAACTTAAATGTGTATGTTAAATGTGCACATTTATAAATGCAGCTAATGAACACAGGCGGCCTGAGTAATGTAACAGTTTAATGGGATTCATGGTAGTGTATATCGGAGGAAAAAACTCCAGTAATACATTGTAGAAACATTGATAATGGTTCATTATCACAAAGTACCTCAAAGGGCATGTTTTATGTGAGTAGTAATAGCTAATCAAAGATGACTATTTCATTTAATGACCCACTTAAAAGCTTGGGTTAATGCAAGTGTAATGTACGTGTCAGAGTAAAAGAACGACACCCTTTTTTTTTCTCCAGAAATTAAATATGTATGTGGTCAAAAATTGCCAAAGTGGTAATGTGCTGCAGCTCGAGAGTTGGTTGTTAAATGTTGAGTGAAATATGTTTTGTATTTATTCACAATGAAGTATTTATTTATAAAAGGCACTTTTTTAAAATAATTAATTAATTAATTAATAACAACAGGAACAGGTTTTAACTGAGAGAATAAAGGGCAGTGGGCCTGCACATTTTACTATAAATTCAAGCCAATTTCAGAATAAAACATTCTATAATACTTTATCATAAGATGTCATCAGGAGTTTGAAAAACATGCTAATAACCAACACATTTCGTTAATCTTTTGATTACGTTTTTATTTTCCACAACTCAATTGATGGACACAATACATGTTGCATACATGTTTTAGATATACATGTTTTTTATGTTTATCAGCTGATTAAAAATGAACGGTTCCTATAACAGACTAAATATTATTATATGTCAATAAATATATGCTGCAAGCAAACAAAATGTCCCCTTTATTAAGGGGTTAATTGTTGAGAAAAAACCGACTTAAATAGAAAATCAACTGCACAATACTTTCTGTTTTTCTCTACTCTTACTCTGTCTCCGTGGCAAACACTGAACTGGAATTAAGTCTTTAATCTCTCAACTGAGATCAAATAAAGCGCACCTCTATGATTCAATGCCCTCAAGACGTTGATTTCCTGTTTATCACCCAACATACATTGGACTCGAGCATCAGAAGATTTTTCAAACATGATTGTGTTTTCCGCCCAACTGACAAAATATTTCTGTAATAGAGGATATCTCTTTCCCACTGGGGCCAATAGATTCGCCCTTTTTTATTTAAATGAAAGTCTTTGCTTGGCAGTGGACAGATCTCCGCCCTCAGGAAATGATGAATCAAATTTTAACAGTCTCTGTCGACACGGTAAGTGAGTGCTCCACTAACAGAGAACAACAACATGTATTCTCAGAGAGAGAGGAATATAATATAGCCTCCAGCAACAAATGGAGGGGACAAGCCCAACTGCTCACAGATGAGTTTTCCGATAGTGGAGGGTTGTTCATTCAGCCACAGGCAGCCGTCTCTGAGATAACATTGACGTGAATAAAATGTACTGTAAGTACAACGCTTGCGCCAGGAATCACTTTCAGGCACTTAAAGTGGGAGGAAATAATATTAATCACTCAGCTACAGTATCACTTCGCCTATTTTTTAGCCATTACCTTTGCAGTATCTGTGCCAAAACTATATGGAGATGACATGATGAAACTTGAATCTGAAAAATACAAATGTGGGAAATATTCTTGGCCCATTCTGCGGTTCAGATTGGAAATCCACTTTGGTTTATATTTGTTATACATTTGTACAGTGTGTGACAAATATCGTAAGAATAATGAACTGTATTTTCCACATGTCAATCAAGCATCAAAGCAACTCTCAAATCATTGATGCCAACGTATAAACAAACATACTGGAAAATGATATGCAGACATATTTATTATTTTGCAAATTAACATACAGTATGTTTAGAGAGATACATCTTCATAGTTATTAGTATATGTGTCATGTTCCAGCTTGACAGTGATAATAGTAAAGAGCATTGGAAAGAGAAAATATAGACTTATTTGAATGGTAACCACTAATTTCTTATGTGTGTTTGGACCAGCCAGAAGTCCTATCATTTCATTTGAGTTAAAGGGCCCTATTATGCTCATTTTCATAACCCAGGGTTCAGGTTTTTTTGTTTTTTGTGCCTCTACTCTGACAAGTTTCCATGCTTTAATGTTCAAAAAGCTCTTTATTTTTCTCATACAGCCTGCGCTGCAGCACCTCTTTTCACCCTCTGTCTGAAACCAGAGCCAGGTCTGCTCTGATTGGTTAGCTGGCCAGCTCTGTTGTGATTGGAACACCGCTTAGAGATGTCCCACCCCTTAGCCTATCAGGTATAATGTGTTGGAGTTCTGGCCAATAAAAGCGCAATTGTTACGTAATGCTGTCACCATGTTACGGAGGTAAACAAAGGAGTTCAATGGAGGCGTTTCAGGCAGGGGGGGGAGTGTGTCCCAACTTTGGGATTTTAGCCTTTGCAGACCATGTACATGCCGAAAAATCTATATAACACACTACATGAAAGGGAACCACCCCCCCCCCAACCCCAAAGGCTTTATAGGGCCCCTTTAAAGGCCAGAAAAAACCCTGTCTTCGTGTGATTCTAAAGTCAAGAAGATAAATTGTAAAGAGACGATAATATTTCCCCATGTAGTTGTTTTGAAATTTGAGAGGCACACTTTGCACCTAACGGGGCATGCTATTAGTCGGTTCTATTTGAGGCCTTTTTGGGCAATCCAAATGGCCAATCAGTGCTATATCTGACAGGTTACTTTTTTACCACAGTGCCAAGGTTTTTAAAAATGGGCCTGGTAGTTTTTTGGGACGTGATAACATCTGATTTTTTTTGGTTTCATTTTCTCAGTGAATGTTTGTACTATCTGACTGCCATTATGGGATAAGAGAGGATAAGATGTATCTACCATTTGTAGTGCTGCACATTTTATTTAACAGGAGAAATTCAGAGTTTGCCCACCAAGGGGCTCCCTTCTCATACTCTGATATGATTATGCAAAGTAGGCGCTATCCTCTGGAGCTGTTCAGTCACAGATAAGATACACTGTATACTACAATAAGCTTTCAAAAATTGGCTTTAATGATTTATTACATCAATACAAAAATAGTGCAGTTACATGAGTGTAGTTATTTTACACAAGATATTTAGTATGATAGCAGAGTTTTCATTTTTTTCTTTTTTTTTTCGTCAATAAAACATAGTATTTTATGTTAAAATAATGTTTAATACTCATGTATTCTTTGAAACTGACGATGTTAAAACAATTAAAATAAAGTGCACAAGCTTTCATATACACATTTCACACATATTAACATGCCTTCACAATGCATTTTGTAATTATTTAACGTTTCTGCTTGATCAATGCTACTTAATGTTCTATTGCATTTTAAGTGTAAGAAACTCATGATGCTTATTGAGATGATTTTCCTCCGACAGTATAAGCTTTTGTTTCTGTGTTTTGTTGCTTTCTTGTACTGTGCCAACAAGTCATATTTCAACATAACATTAATAACTGAATAAAAAAAGTCCATCATCTATTATGCTTAACATAACTGTCTCACAACATTTAAATCAGATCAAAATTACATTCAGCAGTTTATTTCCACACAGAGCTGTTAGGAAAAACCGTTATACACATTTCTGCAAAACACCAACTACAGTACAGTCATGTTATTATTCAATTCATATCAAACAACAAATTTGAATGCAAAGTCACATGTGTTTGTGGCAGTGATATAAATCCAAATTGTACAAAATGCAGACAGTAGATGAAGAAAAATGTTTTTTGCATGTGACCCACGTCTACCGCTGACCTTTCTTGATTGAGTGTAATAGCATACAGAGCAAATGCAAAAAGGTCACTGGTAGAGACAGCTTTAAGATTATAATTGGCACTTTTCTATTGAGACAGCTCTGTTGCAAGCTACACGCACTTAATCCAGAAAAAAATCTAGATATTCAGGACATAGTGTTAGCCTGGTTGACCACACAGAGTATTGTAACTATAGTGTGTTTATCCGTTCGCATTCTTAGAGACGCCCTTGTGCCTTTGCCAAGTCTACTCTTCACTCAATTTCCTATATAATGGTCAAGGGCAGCGTGTTTTCAGGTGAAACGTGAATTCACTTCAGGTGGAATATGCAACAGGAGAAGTGGTGCTAAAAACACCAAATGACATCCTTGGCCTGACATTTATAGAGCGTGCAGGGCTTCAACATGTACCCTCTGTCGTCTTCAGTAATAATCATCACCTGTGCTCCTCTTCTCTCTATACGTAAGCTAATCAGCGGAGAAAATGTTGTGTTCTGTGACACTGTTAAGCACCTTCAAGTATTCTGTGACTGCCCTCTCCTTGAGCCATAATAATGAGCAAGCTGTCTGCCAAATGTAATCACTGTTATTCAGGCGGGTTAGCTTTGTACGTGGGAGTGGGATACATTGTTAAATGCCAAATCTGAAAATATAGAGTGAGGCACTCTGCGGAAACATCGCCGTGCTGATTTGTTTGCATTGCTTTGGACTGAATTCAATACTTTCACCCTGAAGGACAGAATGTTCTGCATAAGGGCAACACTGCTGGGGTCTTGGGATTTTTGTAAGACAGGTGAAAGAGTAAAAATCACGTTTAAAAAGTTGAAAGAATCTTGAAGGACACACACTTTAGGCTAGTACGTTCATACTCCATATATTTTACCTGCAGAAATCCCATGATAATTAAAGTGATGGAAGCTAACTTCATTTTCTGAAGTGAAAACAGTTTGGAGCTTTTCCATTTTATGCCACTTCATACTCAGCTACATTTCAAGGTGTGGAAGAAGTATTCTGATCCTTTGCTTGAATAAAAATACTAAAAATACTTCATTACATGTACAAGTACTTGCTTGAGAGTGATCCTAAAGTAAAAGTATTAAGTTGGATCAGTAACATTTACTTAAAGTTTTTGGAGCAAAAGTACTCATTGTAGAAAAACAACAACAGAATTGCTGTCATCTGATTTGTTGTTAACCTGCTCATATATGTTAAAAGTTCTTTAAATGTTCTGTGTTTTCACAAATCAGAATATTTCAAGTAACTAAAGCTATACAATAAACTTGGAGTAAAAAGTACAATATTTCCATTTGATTAATGGTGTAGAAGAATGAAGTCGCACAGAAAGAAAATACTACAGGTACCTCATAATTGTATTGGAGTAAATGTCAGTGTTTCCCATACATTGATTTATTTGCGGCGGGCCGCCACAATTCAATATCGACTGCCACAAATGGATCTCATTAAAAATATATATATTATTATTATTCTTTTTCTTTTCTTTTTTTTTTTATTTGTTTTAATTTTGTTGGTAGTATGGATAGTCAGGTGGGCTGATGATCGGAAGGTTGCGAGTTCAAATCCTGCCTGGAATACCACTACTAGTGTGCCCTTGAGTAAGGCACTTAGCCCTCAGTTACTCCAGGGAGAATGTCCCTGTAATTGGTCATTGTAAGTCGCTTTGGAATAAGGCGTCTGCTAAATGCCTAAATTGTAAATTATATTTTTGGGAGAATAAATCCCACAGATCCTCAACTTCGGTGTGTCTCACTCATTAACAACGCAACACAGAGCAACAAGAACGTTGTCTGCCGTAGCCATGAACTCGCATGTATTATCTTATTTGAGGGGGGGGTGGATGCGTGGAGCACCCGAATAGGTTAAGGGGCCTTTGGCTTTTCTTGCCGGGGGGGGTGCTTTGCGGTGCCCCCACAAATAGAATCAAATTCTGTGGGAAACACTGAATGTACTTAGTTACTTTCCACCACTGGACATTTCATTAATTAATCTATATTACAGTACATCCAATACTTTTTAGATTAAGGTTTTTAAATAATAAAAAATAGGCACTGAGCATTCAGAATACTCAAAACAGAGTTTTTGGACAGTGACCCGTTACAAAAAGCTACAGTAGTGCTAAAATGAATACAAATGTTTACAGCAAAAATATATTTCCTTTTTTTGTATTACCAAGATATCCTACTGTAGGTCAGGGGTCGGCAACCTTTTTGATATGAAGTGCCATTAAAAACAAATGTTTTGATCAGTTTTTCGACGATCGTGAATTGTACTCATCACTGCACCACGGAGGAAAGCAGCAGAAAGTCGCCTTGTCGTCACTCTTGTTGAGACCGTGTCTCTGTTGGTCCTGTCCTGTTGTCTGCGGAGGCCCACTCCCACCTGTTGAGTGCGGCTGTGCTTGGGTGGTTTGCCTCCGAGGGAGACGTCGCGAGGAGACGGAGCGGCTCCACCGGCTGCTGCCTGCTTCCACCTGTCTGGTGTCTGTGATCTGCGGATGCCTGCTCCAACTGTGGAGTGCGGCTGTGCGGAGAAGGATTTTGGGTGTGGGAAGATCTCTAGTAATCCTGAGAGGTCTACTGGATTCGGGTATGTTCTGCTACCCGCGGTGGGCATCCCCTGCGGAGGTTCAGATGTGCTGCACAAACAATTGCCGGTTGCCTTGTCGCGGACAATCTGCTCGACAAAATATGTTTGTCTTTTTTGTTTGCCTGCTATGATGGTTCTTCAGGACTTTTTCTTAAGCTCTAATCACACTTTCACAGACTTTGCTGGTGATTCTAGACGTATATGAGGGTGTATGTATGTGTGTCGTTTTTGTTGTTATTACTATCAGGAAATGTACAACCTAACCCTGGTCCGCCCAGTAGTAGTAGTCAGATCGCTACTCCTGCTGATTTTAAAGCTAGGTCTGGGTTGGGTTTCATCCACTTGAATGTGCGCAGTCTGTTAGGTAAACTAGATTTTGTCCGGATTTGGGCAAGCTCGACTGACGCTGACCTCATTGTTTTATCAGAAACATGGCTAAACAAATCTATTTTGGCCTCTGACATTGCCTTAAATGGTTATAATGTGTATCGTTCCGACCGGCCTAATGAAGGTGGTGGAGTTGCCATTTATGTTAAGAATAAGTTCAGTGTAACCACATTAGTTTCCAAATCTATCAGTAAGCAATTTGAATTTTTAGCCATAAATATAGGAGTGGCAAAGGGTCAACAGGTCATGGTAGTGAGTTGTTACAGACCCCCCTCAGCTGTCAAAGACTCCTTGTCTTCACTAGCAAATCTTTTATCACAACTAGACTACAAGGAAATAGTGCTACTTGGAGATTTTAACTGGGACTGGTTAACTGCAGTGTCAGAGGATTTTAAAAACCTTTGTATCTCTTTAAATGTTACTCAGACTGTTGACAGTCCTACTCGTCCTAACATTAAGTCCCCTAATAAATCCTCCCTAATTGATCTCATTTTAACTAATGTTCCCCATAAATACTCATCTGTGGGAGTATTTGCAAATGATCTGAGTGATCACTGTGTTGTAGCCACAATTAGGGACACTAAGGTCCAAAAGGTTAAACCTCGCATTATCATTAAGATATTTTGTGGAGCAGGGTTTTGTTCATGATCTGTTTGATTTTGATTGGGGAAAAATCGATCTGTGTGCTGATGTAGAAACTGCATGGTCTTATTTTTATCTTGGTTTTATGGAGATCATTGATAGACATGCACCCCTGCGTACATTTAGAGTAAAGGGACGAGACAATCCTTGGTTTTCAGCTGAACTGTCCAGTCTCCTTCATGAGAGAAACAAGGCCTGGGCAAAGGCTAGGAAATCAGTCTCAGAGGTAGAATGGCTGCGTTTTAGGCAGCTAAGAAATAGCTTCACTTCACATATCAAAAGTGCTAAATCAAAGTACTATCTGTCAGTAACCACAAAGAATCTGAGTAATCCTGGAAAATGTTGGAAAGCCATTAAATCGTTATCCACCTGTGATATCCGTAATGAGCTACCTCCGTGCATTACCACAGTATCTGGCTCTATATCGGACAGGGCTACTATGCTAAATTGCTTTAATAAGCATTTTGTGTCCTGTGGTTCTCTATTTGATTCTGTCACTAACTCTGCTTCTGTGAACACTACAGTCTGTGACTCTGAAAAACGTGTGTTGGAAAACCCTTTTAGTTTTACTCCTTTTACTGTTGATGTTGTTCGTGAAGCTTTAACCAAGTTAGATCCTAAGAAACCGGCTGGCCCGGACAACGTAGAACCTTTCTTTTTAAAGATAGCTGCAGATTTTATTGCTCCACCTCTCACTACTCTTTTTAACCTCTCCCTCAGCACAAACACAATTCCAAAATTGTGGAAGTCAGCGTATATCATGCCTTTGCTAAAAGGAGGGGAGGCCACCTTATTAAATAACTATAGGCCAATCTCTAAGTTGTCAGTTCTGGCTAAGGTTCTTGAACGCTTAGTGAGTGAACAGGTAAAGGTGTTTTTATTTACAAATGACATACTGTCTAAACATCAGTCAGGCTTCAGAAAGCAACACAGCACCATCACTGCCACAATGAAAGTGGTGAATGATGTGGCAAGTATTTTAGATAATAAGCAGAGTTGTGCAGCTCTATTTATTGACCTTTCCAAAGCGTTTGACACCGTCGATCATCGCATCTTAAAGCAGAGGCTAGCCAGTATAGGCATGTCCAGCCATGCAGTGGGGTGGTTTGTGAAGTACCTCTCTGAAAGGTCCCAATGTGTTCATTTTGATGGGCTGTCTTCTGAGTGGTTGAACATTGCAAATGGTGTTCCTCAAGGTTCTGTTTTAGGTCCACTTTTATTCTCCATCTACATCAACAGTTTAGGTGAAAATGTCGATGAAGCTACTTTACATTTTTATGCGGATGATACCGTGATGTACTGTGCAGGTCCCTCAATTAAGGAGGCTGGTGTTAAATTACAGGCTGTTTTTAACATTATTCAGACTCAGCTCTCTGAACTAAAGCTTCTTTTAAATGTTGAGAAAACCAAGGTAATGCTCTTTTCTAAAGCTAAAAAGACACCAGAGCCTGTTTTAGATATTGTAACTACGCAAGGAATAAAACTTGAAGTGGTTACCTGTTACAAATACCTTGGTATCTGGCTTGATGATTGTCTCACTTTTAAACTTCATGTCAATAACCTGCTTAAAAAGCTGAGGGTTAGGCTAGGTTTCTTCTACAGGAACAAGTCATGTTTCTCGCTTGAGGCCAGGAAAAGGCTAGTCACTGTGACCTTTTTATCTGTGCTGGACTATGGTGACTTGATGTATATGAATGCACCTGCCAATTGCCTGGTCAAGTTAGATGCTGCGTATCACAGTGCACTGAGATTTGTGACAAACTGTAAAGCATTAACCCATCACTGTACCCTGTATGCAAGGGCTGGTTTGCTTTCACTAACTGTACGGAGGCTCAGTCACTGGTACATTTTTACAAAGCCATGTTAGGGAAATTTCCATCTTATATCTGCTCCCTGATCTCACGGAAAATTGTAAGTGGCTACTGCCTGAGATCGAATGCTGTGGTTTTATTAAATGTGCCAACTGCTAGGACTGTCTTAGGGAAGACAGCTTTTAGATGCGCAGTTCCTCTGTCTTGGAATAGTCTGCAAATTAAATCGAAACTGAACAATCTGGTGCCACTAAATGTTTTTAAAGCTTGGTTGGATGCTACTCAATCGGAAGCTATTGGTACCTGTTTATGTGGATAATTATGTAAATGATGCTGTATGATGTCCTTTTGTACTTCTATTTATGTTTTTATGTTTCATGTGAAACTACTTGAGCAGGTCTCCCTTGAAAAAGAGATCAATGGGATTCATCTGTATAAATAAAGGTTTGAAATTAAATGAAAAAATAAGAGTGGGTCTGCATTGCGTGCATGGCTTCCTTCTGTAGATAACGGGGAGACGAGCTCTCCCGGTGGTCTCGTTATAACATTTAAATATTTTGCACACTTATTCCGAGTCTGCCACTGGTTACGGTGCCACGTGCCAACGGTGGCACGCGTGCCAGGGGTTGCCGACTCCTATCCTAGATGTAATCTTGGGACCTTTTAAAGGGGCCTGAACCCTAGTAAAAATATAAGCAGTCCTTAATTTAGATTATATAATACATTATAGATGTATTATATAATCTAAATGTATTGTGCATGCAGAAATATTCTTGGACATTTCTTTATTGATATTTAAACTTATAATAAAATATCAGAAAACTTCCCTGGTAAATGTTTTCATTTTATTTGAAGTGTTGCAACATTGAACTTAAATTATGAGTACATCTCTGGTAATAAAAACATGAATCAAAATGTATTTTCATGCTTAAATCAATAAGCAGGCTTGTTTGTGACTGTTTGTCCCAGAAAGTATTTACAATATAACAATGGCAACAGTAGGTTGTATAATTATTCTACAGAAGCTACATAATAGGTTTAGCTTAATGGCTTATTTGTTCTGGGTTATGTTAATACAGCACATTATAATTAATGCTATTGTGGTAAACAAGAAGAGATAATTGAGCCGTTGTGCTTTGGCTAACAAAAAGGTCACATTGGATGTAATTCAAACTTAAATGCTGCATGATCAGTGAGGTACCTTAAATACAGTACCATACTGTAATCCACATTTAAAAATACTGTACTGTTTGGACACAATAGGAAAAATAAAAGCTATTCATTGTTGCCATAGCTTATGCACTTTGGGCACGCTTTGGAATAATGGCGTCTTGTCACCGTTGATAGATAGGATTCAGGCTGCAGATGATTTGTTAGTGATTGATGGGTGTGTCAGAACTCTGCAGCGACTTCCCACCATGAGTGCTGCCATTGTTCTGCTTCTGTGCACAAGTCCTCACACCGGAATTTAAGTCTCCATCTTGTCAAGTAATTTAGGTTTATTATTGGGTGCTTATTTTCTCACAACAGTAAAATGAGAGGGATTCTGGTTCCAATACAAATCAAATTATTTCATGAGTGTCATTCAACCTGACTGTTGTGCAGCCAAGTTAATGTTATTGACATTCATTCCTACAAAGTACTTGCAACATGTTGACTTAAACACGTTGAAATAATCTTACAACATTATATAATGCAATATGGCTTCTAAGGTGTCATTTGGTCCAGATTGAAATATTTCTAAATTACTGATTGGATTGTTGTGAATTTCTGTAATGACATTTATGATCCCTCGAAGGTGAATCTTAAAGATTTATGATCCAGTGCCATCAGATGTGTTCACCTAGATTTCAAATATCTCCTCAATCATGTTGTACATTTGTGGTTATCAGAGGATGAACCCATAAAGACTTGTGTGAGATTTGCATGTCTGGTTTTAAGGAAAATTAATAAAAAACTATTGGAGGGATTTCTACAAGATCTGGCGAACACATTGATGCACTCGTCAGAATGAATCCTTATTTATTTGGTGATTGTTTAACCATCATATAGCGCAAACATCATGTTAAATCATTTATTTTTCTAACATTTTGGTTTATGATCTAAAAAGACGAATGATTCATCAATTTTGTGTCAATTTGTTGAGTGCTAACATCAACAGTTCCTCATATCATCAGGATGCAAACGGGGATGATCAGTATAGTAAATAATCTGCCTTCTATACTTTAAATCTGCATGCTAATTTATACGAGTAAGTTAGCATACCAACTACGGATATACCGAAATCCGTCTGTAAGTCTGTGGGAACTTAACGTAACATTTAGCTGATAGCATGGCTTACAAAACCTTTTTGGCCCAAAATAACTGAAGAATTACTTTTTCAAGTGGGGACTTACTATCTTTGAACAGTATACTGTATACACTCAACATTAAACCACCAATACTGTAGAGGTGCGGGAAAGAAAGATTAACACACACTCGTTATCAAACACATTTCAAATCTTCACATGCAAATGAACGCTTAAGCTAAGAGACTAAGAATAGTCAGTGATCGGCGTGTGGGAATGATAGATGTGAAAATGTCTCCATTCAGTGATTTATTCCACTGAAGGAGTCAGGACCAACACTGCATGTGACAAATGTGTGTCTGTAAGCACCTGTGAACCCCCCCATGCTTTCATGATTATAGCGTTTAATGGCTCCCTCTCAGTAACACATTGACATTGTCCACCCGCGATCCTCTCCACCATGGCTTGATTTACCAAACCGCTCGAAAGGGAAAAAATCTCATTGAGGAGACGGATTGCTGAGAGGGCTCTCCAGCAGGCCTATAAATCATTCTTTAATCAGAGCGCACTGAGAGTGAGGTTACACACTCAGACCCCACATTAGCACCACTGACTCTCAGCTGTCTACACTCTGCCTTCCAAACCCTCCTTTGCACCTTTGCCCTCCATCTTCCCTCGTCCTACACACCCTGCAATACAAGGCAGAATTGCATTTGCCTGAAATAATTGTCTTGTTAAACTTAAAGATTTGCAATCCTGTTATCTAAGTTATATTATATTTGTGTCAAATGGCGAAGTATTGATGCATTTCAAATGTGTTATTTTCCTCGTTTTTAACTGTGTTTTTATGTACTCTTTAGTTTGATTTTATTGTGTGCTTTTATTTAGAAAATGGAGGCATTGACTGATTTTCTACTGTTTTTTTTTACTTCATTTATTTTTGAAATAATTTAGAATGTAATTTGAATGGTGGCCAACAGGTGCAACCGGGCTACAATGTCCAAAAGCACTTACATTAGGAGAAACATACTGCACTTTCAAATACGATGCATTACATTACATTACATTGCATTTAGCTGACGCTTTTATCCAAAGCGACTTACAATAAGTGCGTTCGACCAACAAAGTACAAACTTGAAGAAAACAGAATCGTATACTGTAAGTACATCAGGTTTCATAGAGCTAAAACATTTCAAGTGCTACTCAACTGGCTTTAGATAAGCCAGTCCTTTATTAGTATATATCTGCTTTGTTAATAGTTATATCGCTCGAGGTGGAGTCGAAAGAGATGTCTGCTGTCCTGATGTCAATGGGGAGCTCATTCCACCATTTTGGAACCAGGATAGCAAACCCACGTGTTTTTGCTGATGGGAACTTGGGTCCCACTCGCAATGCGGGTGCAGCGAGCTGTTTGGCTGATGCAGAGCGGTGCAGATATGCAAACACAAATGACCTAACCTAACAAATCAACATATTACACACAAACATCTTTACCATCTTAACACATGCGCAGCATTCAAAAAACATTCACCAACTTGTCAAAACATGCACTGGGTCTACTATGCGCTACATCAGGGCTTTTCAAAATCCGGACCAAGGTCCGGATCCGGACCTAACTGCAAATCAATCCGGACTGAACCCTGTGTCCCATTATAAAAAAATTAAAATGATACAAAATTAAAAAATTAAAACTTTCGGATTCTGATGTAAATGAATGTATATGTTCTCGTGTCTGACGCGTTATGAGAATGAACGTGCATATATATTTACTTGTGTGCACGAGCATGACACACATTGTAGACCGCAAGTTAACCGCGACTTTCTAATTCTTCTAATGCCTTTTTTTGCCGAGGTTCAAGGCATTGGTTACAGACAAACAGTGCCATTTCACCCACTAGTTCAAGCCACCATACTGTATGTATTGAATGTGTGTGTGTGTGTGTGTGTGTGTGTGTGTGTGTGTGTGTGTGTGTGTGTGTGTGTGTGTGTGTGTGTGTGTGTGTGTGTGTGTGTGTGTGTGTGTGTGTGTGTGTGTGTGTGTGTGTGTGTGTAAGTGTGTGTGTGTGTGTGTGTGTGTGTGTGTGTGTGTGCGTGTGTGTGTGTTTGCCAACAGGCAAGTGCTTGGACCAGAAGGGGGCCCCCAAAGAAGATTAAGAAGGTCCACAGCAATGACGACATGAAACCCCCATTACATTTACTGCAACCCATTTCTTCCACCAATTAGGCCGAAAGACTCACACGGTTGCAGCTGAGAGCCGGCGGTTGGAAGAATGGACCATTGATCTGTGGAGGATCTGCCGCGGTTTGAGGGCCTGCCGTCCACCCATTTCTGCTTCTGCTGGTGGTGGTTCCCACGGCTGAAGGCCGCTATCCACCTGCTGTTAGAGGCCTACTCCCACCTGTTGGGTGCTGCTGTGCGGGGGAGGCCTGGGCTGGAGATACCGCGGAGAAACCGGAGTGTTGCCACACTGCTGCTTGCCTATTTCCTTGCTGCTGTCTTGACGTGGTTTTGCTTCGGGAACATCGTGGATGCTGTTGAGCTGGACTGGGAAAATGGCAAATGTCGTGTTTCTGCTGTGCCTTTTTTTGACTGTGCTGGACAAGGAGAAGTTCGCTAGTCATCCTGAAAATTCTGCTGGATTCGGGTCTGTTCTGCCGCCCGCAGTGGACATCCCCTGTACAGGTTCGGATGGGTTGCACAAACAATTGCTAGTTGCACTGTCGCGGACATTCATTTCGTCAAATGTCTGTCTTTCTCACATGCCTGCCACAATGGTCCTTCAGAATTGTTTTTTGAACTCTAATCTCACTTTCGCGAAGTTTGCTGGTGACTCTAGAACAGCTGACAATGTATGTGTGTTGATTAAGAGGAAAAGGTGCTTGGTATTTTTATTGTTGTTACTATCAGGAAATGTACAGCCAAATCCGGGTCCACCTAGTAGTTTTAGTCAAATAGCTACTCCTGCTGATTTTATTTCTAGATCAGGGTTAGGTTTAATTCATTTAAATGTGCGCAGTCTGTTACCTAAATTAGATTTTGTCCGTATTTGGGCGAGTTCAACTAATGCTGATGTCATTGTCTTATCAGAAACGTGGCTAGACAAATCCATCTTGGCCTCTGACATTTACATAAATGGTTATAATGTATATCGCACTGACCGTCCTAAAAAAGGTGGTGGCGTTGCAATTTATGTGAAAAATAAGTTTTGTGTAACAAATATGGTTTCCAAATCTGTTCGTAAACAACTAGAATTTTTAGCTGTGAATGTCAAAGTAACAAAGGGTCAACAGGTCATGGTGGTGGGTTGCTACAGGGCCCCCTCGGCTGTCAAGGACTCCTTATCTTCATTCGCAAAACTGTTATCTCAACTTTCCTACAAGGAAATAGTACTGCTTGGTGATTTTAATTGGGACTGGTTAACTTCTGTGTCAGAGGATTTTAAAAACCTGTGTACCTCTTTGAACATTACTCAGATTATAGACAGTCCTACTCGCCCAAATATTAAGTCCCCAAATAAATCCTCCTTAATTGATCTCATTTTAACAAATGTTCCATATAAATACTCATCTGTGGGAGTATTTGCTAATGATGTGAGTGACCACTGTGTTGTAGCCACAATTAGGGACACTAAGGTCCAAAAAGTTAAACCACGCATCATCACAAAGAGAGATAAAAAACACTTAGTGGAGCAGGGTTTTTTACATGATCTGTTTGGGTTTGATTGGGGAAAAATCGATCTGTGTGCTAATGTAGAAACTGCATGGTCTTATTTTTATCTTGGTTTTATGAAAATTATAGATAAACATGCACCTCTGCGTACATTTAGAGTGAAGGGACGAAACAATCCCTGGTTTTCTGCTGAACTGTCCAGTCTCCTTCATGAGAGAAACAATGCCTGGGCAAAGGCTAGGAAATCAGGCTCAGAGGTAGAATGGCTACGCTTTAGGCAGCTAAGGAATAGCTTTAATTCACATGTCAAAAGTGCTAAGTCAAAGTACTATTTGTCAGTTACCACAGAAAACCTGAATAATCCTAGGAAATTTTGGAAAGCCATAAAATCGATTTCCACTAGTGATATCCCAAATGAGCTACCTCCGTGCCTCACCACAGCATCTGGCATTATATCAGACAGGGCTACTATGCTAAATTGCTTTAATAAGCATTTTGTCTCTTGTGGCTCTCTGTTTGATTCTGTCACTGACTGTGCTTCTGCTTCTGTGAACGCTCCAGTCCTTGACTCTGAACAATGTGGTCTGGAAAACCCTTTCAGTTTTACTCCTTTAACTGTTGGTATTGTCCATGAAGCTTTATCAAAGTTAGATCCTAGGAAACCGGCTGGCCCGGACAACGTAGAACCTTTCTTTTTAAAGATAGCTGCAGATTTTATTGCTCCACCTCTTACTTCTCTTTTTAACCTCTCCCTCAGCAAAAATACAATTCCTAAAGTATGGAAGTCTGCTTATGTCCTGCCTCTACTGAAAGGAGGGGACGCAACTATTTTAAATAACTATAGGCCAATCTCTAAATTGTCAGTTCTGGCTAAGGTGCTCGAACGACTTGTGAGTGAACAGGTAAAGGAGTTTTTATGTATAAATGATATCCTGTCTAAACATCAGTCAGGCTTCAGAAAGAAACGTAGCACCATCACTGCAACAATGAAAGTGGTAAATGATATTACTAGTATGCTAGATAATAAACAGAGTTGTGCAGCTCTGTTTATTGACCTTTCCAAAGCGTTTGACACCGTTGATCATCGCGTTTTAAAACAGAGGCTACTCAGTATTGGCATATCCAGCCATGCAGTGGGGTGGTTTGTGAACTACCTCTCTGAAAGATCCCAATGTGTTCACTTTGATGGGCTGTATTCTGAGTGGTTAAACATTGCTAATGGTGTTCCTCAAGGTTCTGTTTTAGGTCCACTTTTATTCTCCATATATATCAACAGCTTAAGTGAAAATGTGGATGAAGCTACTTTACATTTCTATGCGGACGATACAGTGATGTACTGTGCAGGTCCCTCCATTCAGGAGGCGGTTGTTAAATTACAGGCTGTTTTTAACATTATTCAGACTCAGCTCTCTGAACTATAGCTTATTTTAAATGTGGATAAAACCAAGATAATGCTCTTTTCAAAAGCTAAAAAGATACCAGAGCCTGTTTTAGATATTGTATCAACGCAAGGAACAAAACTTGAAGTTGTTGCCTGTTACAAATACCTTGGTATCTTGCTTGATGACTGTCTCTCTTTTAAACTTCATGTCAATAACCTGATTAAAAAACTGGGGGTTAGGCTAGGTTTCTTTTTCAGGAATAAGTCCTGTTTCTCGCTTGAGGGCAGGAAAAGGCTAGTCACTGTGACCTTTTTACCTGTGCTGGACTATGGGGATCTGATGTATATGAATGCACCTGCCAACTACCTGAGTAAACTGGATGCTGCGTATCATAGTGCTCTGAGATTTGTCACAAATTGTAAAGCACTTACTCATCACTGTACACTGTATACCAGGCAGGTTTACCATCACTCACTGTACGGAGGCTCAGTCACTGGTACACTTTTATCTATAAAGCTATGTTGGGCAAACTCCCGTATTATATCTGTTCATTGATAAAGCAGAAAGTTGCAAGCAGCTATTGTCTGCGATCGCAGGATATAGTCTTGTTAGATGTGCCAAGAGTAAGGACTGTCTTAGGTAAGACAGCTTTTATGTGCGCAGCTCCACTTGCTTGGAACAGTCTACAGGCAAAATTGAAATTGAGCATTTTTAATGTATTTAAGGCACGTCTAAATGAAATGCTTTCTGACACTCTGGGTATTTGTAAATGTTGAATATGTAAATATGATATCCTCTGTTGTTTGTTTGTTTGTTTGTTGTTTTTATGTTTCATGTGGAACTAAATTATGCAGGTCTCCCTTGTAAATGAGATCGATGATCTCAAGGGACCAATCTGTCTAAATAAAGGTTTGAAATGAAATGAAATGAAATGAAATGAACGGCATGCCGGGGCCCCATGCATAGCGCGCCGCAAGAAACTGCGTCTTAATTTCAGTTCTCATTCATGACACTCCGTTCGAGGTCTCACTATGGGATGCGCCTCATCCGCGGAGCAAACGGAAGCATCAATCTCATTACGCCAATCCTGATTGGCTGGTGATCTTGACGTCAGCGTCAGGGAATCCACCCCCTATAAGTAGCTTGCGCTACGCCGCATGCGTCATTCAAACACCTCTTCTCGCTTCAGAGCACATCTCTATATTGGTAGCCGGGCTAGCTCACACAGTTCACAGACGGAACCAAGCTAACCAAGCTAACTTCGGTCGACGGACGCTCACCGGCTACTTTTATATTTACTTCTGCAAGAAGACTGTCGGTGCTAACATACCAGTTAGTACCACACTCGACCTCACCTTTTTTCTTTTTTCTCCGGAAATCAAAAAGGTAAGGTTTTGATTCAAGCTAGCAGCACACCTGTTGCTAGCTTACCTTCCTCGCTACCGACACCACGATAGTGAGGACGTTTTTTTATTTCTTCTCACACCAGAGAAGAATAGGACTAAGAAAGAATATTAACACACCAGTTAATATTCTTCGGGAATAAATCCTACACCGTCGTCTTTTCTCCGGATTAACGACAGGTTGGAGAGGATTTTTTTCTCGACAACGCACCTGCTACGAGCGCGTCCTTCCCACGTCGCCATAATGGCGAACAAGATGGACACGTCTCTCCCTCACACCAGAGGAGCCGGGGAATCGGAGGCTCGGCTCTGCGGCTTGAAGATTTCGGAATGGGACGCACACCAGGTCTGCTCGTCCTGCCTCGGGCTGCAACATGCCCAGGAGGCTATCGACAACCCCGGCTCATGCGGGCATTGTGCCCGTTTCACCGTGAAGAGCCTCCGCCGACGGCTAGCTCACCAAGCTAGCTCGCCTAGCTAGCTTGTCGGGTCAGGACTCCCTCATGTCCTCTGATTTACCGGACGGAAATTAGGCCACGAGGGCGTCCGCCACAGAGATGGAGCCCTGCAATGTGTCGGTCTGGGGCTCATCAGTAGTGGCAGCTGCAGAACCGGAGTCCCGCGTCGTGTCAGGCTGGGACTCGGTGGCAGCGAGGGACGTGCGAGCGGGGCCCCATGCTATACCAAGCTGGGGATCCCGGCTGGACCTCACAATGGTCTCGCCCGCAGAAGATGTCCTGGAGTTGGACTATACGCAGGACGAAGAGGATGCCTCTGGATTCCTCCTGTCCGACTCTGAGGAGCAGGAAGACAACGTCTTCATGTCATCGGCTCAGGCGGCAACGCCGGGAGCGATGGCTGCTCTCCCGGGCGATAGCACATCAGCTTCGCCCTGTCTAAGTATGGACCTGCAGGCCTTGTGTCAGCGTGCCGCAGCCAGACTAGAAATCCCATGGCCCGAAATGGCCAAGGAGACCTCCAGGTCCCGTTACGAGGGGAAACATTTGCCCCAAGCAAAGAGGCAACTCCTGCCGGTCTTCCCGGAGATGTTGGATGAGGTGTCGGTCTCGTGGAGAGACCGGCCCTTCAGCAACAAGACCCCGATCCAGGCTGCCTCCTCCCTAGACTGCGACGGCATGGAGAAGCTCGGCCTAATCCGCATGCCGCCGATGGAACCGCTGGTGGCAGCTCACCTCCTCCCGAGGATGGCGACTACACCAAGCAGGAACCCCACCTTGCCGGCAAAGGCGGACCAGTTCCAGTCAACCATTACTGAACGGTCCTACAGAGCCGCAGCATTGTCCGCCAGGGCTTTGAACATTTCCTCGCTGCTAACCGCTTACCAAGCGGAGCTCTGCGAGGAAATGACGAGTAATCCTGGACCAGCAGTACTGGACCAGATAGCCGCGATCACGGACATCTGTCTCCACGTTCAACGCTGCGTTGTCCAGGCCACGGGCAAGGCAATGGGAATTATGGTGGTGCAGGAAAGAGCTAGATGGCTCAACCTCACCAACCTCCCAGACCGGGAAAGAGAGGATGTGCTGGACATGCCCATCGTTCCCGAGGGGATTTTTTGGATCTGCGCTCACTTCTATGCAGAAGAGATGCGAGTCCAAGAAAAAGGAAGACGAGGCCCTCCACCTCTGTCTTCCTTGAAGGGTCCAACCGCTGCCTCCACAGCGGCAGTCCTTCGCCCAAGCTAACTCAGCTGCTCGGTTTAAAGTACCCAAGCAGCAGAGGTCACAGCCCGCCCAGAGTCCCCAGCCCAGGCAGGAGACGAGGGCGAGTTGGCCCAGAAAATCTCCGGTTCCGGCTGCAGCCCAGGCGCAGCCAACCCAGAATTTCGGCCAGCAGTCGAGGAAGAAGAAGCGGACGGCCTGACAGCCTCCTCTTCTTCCCTCGGTGACGGAGCTGGAAGGTTCCCCAGCTCCAGATGTGTTCCCGCTGCCTCGAGAGATGCCTCAACGCCATCCTCAAGTGCACCAAAACACATGTCACAATATTGTTCTGTTTTCTCGGATAAAGCATTTTCCGCTGATGCATCCAGGCCTCAGGCCGAGGGCACAGCTCAAAAAAATGAAAGAGAAAAACAATAAAACCAATAAAACCAATAAACAGCCCGCCATTTGTTCCCCTTTTGAGAGCAGCTACGAGCTCTCTCAAAAGAAGGACAATGAACGGGTCTGTAAAGGCACCGCCGCCACGCGCATACGCAGTGACGACTGGGGCTGTGAGGCCACCACCGTCACGTGCAGGCGCAGTGCCGGCTGGGGTTGTGAAGGCACCTCCGTCACGCGCATGCGCAGTGTCGGTGGGGACTGTCAAATCGGGGTACCACCATGTTCAGACACTAGAGGGCCCCATAACACAACAAATAGAGAATCAGAGGGCAAAAGACGTGACATCTCTGCTGGCTCTAAGGAGCGAACAGTGGAAGATGCTCACAACGTCTGCTTGGGTGTTCAAGACAGTTACACAGGGCTACAGACTCCAATTCGCTGTCACCCCCCCTCGCTTCTCGGGCATTCTGTATTCACAGGCCCGAGGGGAGTGAGCCCACATTCTAGAAAGAGAGATCCTCTCGCATCTAGAAAAGAAGGCTATATCTCTAATACCCGCCGAGCAGAGTCAGAGCGGCTTTTATTCCAAGTATTTCCTCCTTCCCAAACGGGGAGGGAACGGAATTCGGCCAATACTAGATTTGAGGGCTCTGAACGCGTATCTAAAAAGATACAAATTCAGAATGCTCACTCACACATCTCTGCTGCGTCTCGTGCGACAAAACGACTGGTTTATATCAGTCGACCTGGAGGATGCATATATCCATATCCCAGTATATTACCAACACAGGAAATATCTGAGGTTCGCATTTCAGGGGGTCTGTTACGAATACAGAGTACTTCCCTTCGGGCTGTCTCTCAGTCCAAGGGTGTTTGTACGATGTACGGAAGCCGCGATGGCCCCGTTGAGACAACAGGGTATTCGCCTGGCAACCTAACTAGACGACTGGCTGCTCCTCGCACAGTCGGAGCAGGAGGCTATTACGCAGACAAATGTCCTAGAAAACCACCTGCTCAAAAGAGCATGCTGTGCCCATCACAGACTGTGCTCTTCCTGGGTTTACACCTAAACTCGGTGCCCTTTACAGCCCGCTTGTCGGCGGAAAGAGTGAAAGCTTTCAGAGCTTGTCTCGCTCATTTCCAGCTGCGCAAACAAGTTCTCTTCAGATCATGCCTGCGGTTACCGGGGCTCATGGCGTCAGCCATTCTGGTCATACGACTGGGACGCTTACACATGAAGGAGTTTCAGCGCTGGGTAGCCGCTCTAAGACTAAGCTGATAGTGTGATGGTTACGGCGAGATGCGTAATGGCACTGCGCCACTGGCTACACCCGACTTTTCTAGTACAGGGCGTATCGATGGGGACTGTCCTTTCACGGAAGGTGGTCACCACGGACGCATGTCTGACAGGCTGGGGTGGTATTTACGAGGGTCGCCCGGTGAGGGGTCTCTGGGGCAGAGACCTCCAGCGGGCACATCAATTACCTGGAGCTTTTAGCGGTGTTCCTCACCCTAAAACGCTTTCTGCCTTTTCTCAGAGGACACCATGTCCTTGTGAGGACGGACAATATGACCACAATATCGTATATAAACCGACAAGGGGGTTTGCGCTCTCTCCAGTTACACTGGCACGCAAACTGATCTTGTGGAGCTGCGGCCGTCTCCTCTCTCTGAGAGCGACGCATGTACCAGGAGTGATGAACCTCGGGGCAGATCTGCTGTCCAGAGGTGCACGACTATATGCAGACTGGACTCTATATCCAATGGTTTTGAGTCAGCTGTGGGTGCGTTACGGCCGAGCCGTGGTAGATCTGTTCGCATCAAAAAGAAAATGCTCACTGTCAGCTTTTCTTTTCAATGTGCGATCAAAACGCACCATTAGGCGTGGACGCGCTCGCGCACATTTTGCCTCCAGTCCTCCTGTACGCGTTTCCACCCCTGGCGCTGATACCCCAAACTCTGGCCAGAGTAAGGGAACAACGCCACACAATGATCCTGATAGCTCCGCACTGGCCTGCAATGTACTGGCTGGCGGAGATCTATCAGCTGCTGTGCGGTCAGCCGTGGCAGCTCCCCCTACGCAGAGACATACTGTCTCAGGCGGGGGGGACGATCTTTCACCCACGCCCGGAGCGCATGGCCCTATGGGCCTGGCCTGTGAGTGGTATAATCTGAATACAGTGGGTCTCCCGCAGAAGGTGATAAACACTATTACTGGCTCTGGCATCTGCCAAGCGAGTCAGTGACATTCATGCGCTCTCTGTGCATCCTTCATGCACTCAGTTTGCCCCGGGGCAAACGAGAGTGTTGCTGAAGCCCAACCCTGCCTTTATACCTAAGGTGGTTGGCTCATGTACCCCTATTGACATTGTGGCATTTCCTCCGCCGCTGTGTTCCTTTGAGGAACAGTGGCCGAATTTGCTGTGTCCAGTTCGTGCTTTACGCACCTATATGGACAGGTCAAAAGAGTTTTGTTGCAATGACCAACTCTTTGTATCCTGGGCTAACCCTCAGAAGGGCAAGCCCGTTACAAGGCAACGGCTCTCCCACTGGATTGTGGAAGCGATTGCTCTGGCTTGATGCTTCTGTTTGCATACGCGTTGAGGCGCATCCCATAGTGAGACATCTCACTTCATGTGAACTGGGGTTACGTAAGTAACCTATAGTTATCAAATTTTAAACATATAATTAATAAATGGGTGAAAATCGCTTGTGTCCATAATGCGCAGCATTAATATATACCCACATGACAGCTCATTATTGTAATTCTACTCCACTACAATTCAGAGGTTATTTTTACTCCACTACATTTATTTGAGTTACTTTGCAGAATCTGATTAATGATGTGAAATATAAACAACCCTTAAATCAGACTTTAGTTACACCTGAGTAAAATTCAGGGAAAGGTGATTGTCAAGTGCCAACAATCAGGAGAGATATTTGATAGTTGGTGCTTGAGAAGACTAAACATTTGTCAGCAATTGACATGAATGGAAACGAGAAATAAAGTATATTCATTACTCGTTTTTCTCTACTAATAGTTAAATAAAAACTGTATAATGACTATTTTGCAGATCCCTTTCAAGATTTCAAGATGATCTAAGTTGTATTGACATATCATAAACAACAGTGTAGTTATGCAATGAATGAAAATCTTGGGTCACAGGTTCCTCAACAGTGCATTACAAGACATCTATCAATATGTGTGTACCACCACCATTAAACTGTCATATTCTGCATATTTCTTATTCATTCTACATACATAAGAGTATAATTCATATGTATAATATCAGTTAAAATAAGTGCTTCAACATAGTTAACATTGCAGGAAAGCAATATATTAGACATTAAGTACTTTGTCAGGCTTAATATTTATCTGTAGATAGATACCCCCAAAGTTGTTTTCTTATTTAAAAGAAGACCTTAATCTAAAGTATTATTTAATGTTTAAATAAAGGTTAATTAGTTTTTCTGTTTTGCACCTTCTCCTATTAATATCTTTGTACATCCTGCACTAAACTGTTTTATTGTAGAGATCACTTATAGTATCTTCTTGATTTTTTATATTCTATATTGCTATCACAGACCTTCTACTTTCCCCCTATGAAAGTATGTACTCTTAATATTTTTTTCATCAAATATAACACATAAAAACAATAATTCAATAACGTGCTTTAACCACTAGGCGGTGCACACAAGGTACACACAGCCATAATAACTTTGTATTACTAGTGTAGGACATGTATGTACAACATCTGAAGATGTGTAGTTTTATTCATGCTTTCACATCATTTTGCAGCATATTGCTATATTATTTCAGACTCAGTATTTACATTCTTATATTCAAAGAAAGTCCTTTTATATCAGCTGTGCACCGTTATGGTGTAAATATAACCTATCTACGAATTAGATCAAATGTAAAAGTCAGCCGAATTAGTGTTGATACTGCAAGGAGACGTATTGTGTGAAGAGAAATTGAAGATGTTGTTTAATTGTTGATATCTTTATGATCCACGTCAAGTAGATCTTGGGTAATCGCTCGAAATGACTACGTCTGTTTCCGGTTATTTTTATTTTGAAATTCAGTTCCTGACGGACGCCAAACAAGCCCGAGATTATGGAATCAAACAAATAAATAAAAACAAGAATAATTGTGTGTTATCGGTGAGTAAATAACAGTGTGTTATTTAGAAAACAATAACACATTAGAAGGAAAAAAAGATTTAAAAAATACAGATTTCAGTATTCTGAGGCTCTGAGCCCCATTTATTTTCCTCACAGGTGACAAAAAAAGTCTGACATTATACAATTTAAAATAAAAACAATAATCGTGGCTTGATATTGAGTAAGAACATGTTTTTTATGAACCCCACAGCTTCCGTTGTTCCAAGACCCGAACGGACAAAAAGATGTGCTGCGGGCACGAAACATACTACCAATAGAAATACATTGCTTTTAAAATCGTTCTGTGTGACACGAAAAAAAGGGGAAAATCGTGTTGGTGAACACGAATCAATAGATTAAATGTTGTGACTATAACACGAAATGCCGTGAGACCGGGTTGGCTGCTAACAATCAAAACAATATGTTACCGGGAGCGGGAGAGAGCACGATGCCTTCACCAGCTGAGTTAAATAATGAAGCTTAACAGTACAGAATAATAGCCAAGCGGCTGCTGCTAACAATCAAAACCATACGTTACTGGGAGCGGGAGCGAGAGCACTATCTTCACCAGCTGAGTTAAGTAATGAAGCTTAACAGTACATGCAAGGTGTTAGCCAAGCGGCTGCTGCTAATAATCAAGTGAGACCAAGTCAATCAACACAAATGTTAAGACCAGATAATTAGCTTCTAAAGAAGAGAACAGCACGCATAGAACCGTAGTTACAGTAGTAACCATGGCCATGTGCAACACGGCATAAGACCGTAGTTAATGTAGTAACTATGGCCAGTACTTACACGGCTTAGAACCGTAGTTACGAAAGTAACCGTGGCCAGTGCTTAAAAGTGTCAGCCAAACGGCTGCACACTAGCGCATAATAATATTGGGAGGGATGAAACCCTCTAGCACAATAAGGGCAACTTTACGGGAGAGGAAGCTGTAGGCTACAAGAATATAGCCATGGTACTCTCGTGCAGCGAGAAGATGAGAGGAACAGATCCTCTGATGACACCAGCATATGTAGCCGGTGTCACGTGGGTCACAGGTGACTTTATTGTTAGTGGCAATCGAGCTGCGTATGCATGCGATGGACATATCCAGTGCTAAAGCACCGCCTCTGGCGGTCAGTAGGGACGAAATAGAACTTACATTTTGGGTAAGGAACAGTTGGCCGACTTTATAAACACTCCCTTTTCTTAGTACACCATTGCTTTGGATATGAAATTAAGAAATAATGTGGAGGTAAACATTTGAACTGACAGCTTTTAATTTGAGAGTATTCATATCGACTAGAAAAGCAAGGAGAAAATGTTTTGTTTGTGTCAATGTATAAATTCAATAAATGTTGCCATTGCAAGCATAATCTCAATAGTGAACAACTCTAAGTAACACACTAATTAAGCTCAAAGTCATCACATTATTTGGCGTGGCTCATTGTTCAAGGTTATTGCCTCTGAAGTGGTGTGTAACCGCAATGACAAGCTTTATTTGCTGAAAGCAGCCTGTTTAAATATAAAACACATACTTATCTGCCTTCCTACAGTCAAGGACAGTTCAGTTGCATGAACAACTTTTCTCTTCACAAAGAAAAGGGTCAAAGAAAGTTCACAGATGTAAGATAAAAGTAACTCATATAACAAAGAAAAACAGGAAGCGTAAGGATTACGAATGAGGTAAAGTGCTTTGAATGTGAAAAATAATGAACTTCTTCTAATATAATCAACAAATATATACTGACTAACACAAAAATAGTTGATTTAACTCAACAGCCCCATTTTGTTTCAATTGTGCTTAATGACGGCCATTATTCATATTTGCAAATATCACAAATCGTGAACATTTTCCATCCTGCTTGAATATAAGGGTACCATGTTTTGAAAATAACACAGTTTGAAAACATTTTTAATTAACTGCCACTCTGCTGCTAAACATTAATTGAAGGATAAAATATCCAAGAAAGAAAAAAAAGGTTTTCTAATCAAAAAGGTTGCATTGGTTTTCAAATTTGTATTTATTCTTCAAGTGGTGGCTGTAGACCGAGGACAAGTTAAAAAGAAACCCAGAATGTAAATCCATTGTTGCATTATTATTTGAAGATTTTTTTTTTTTTTTTCTCGTTTAGATATAACCTCCTCATCTTAATGATATTCGATTCATGCATGTGTGATGAAAACAATCATTATCTGTCTGAAGGCTGTTTTGGAGGAAAAAGTGAAATAAAAGCACCCTCATTAGGTTTGCTCTATCCAAAGTCACTCGCAGTTTGGTCACAGACGATGAAGTGCACCCAGTCTTCATTGGATTTAAGTTATCTCAACTGACTTCAAAAGCTTTCTGATAGTGAGGCGAATATTCAAGCTTCAGTACTGAGACATCACAGCCTGCACTCTGTGGAAATGTCAGCTTCATCACTGGAGCCTCTTAGTTGTCATCTTCAATAGGATGTGTTCAGGTTGACTAAGATAGGGACTAGAGGACTGTAATTCAGTCTGTGCACTGGGACATCAAGTGTTCTCAGTGAGAGTTGTGTAACTTACTCTACTATGCACTTCACTTTTACTTAAAGCAGGGGTGGGGAACCTCCGGCCCCCGGGCCGTATACGGCCCGCGAGACAATTTGGTACGGCCCTCGAGGTAATTTATAAACACACGCAAAAAAGAAAACAATTTAAGAAATCTAGACCACAAACAAATTAAACAAGCGAGTGCGTGCCTGTTTTTCCTGGCCAAGGTCAGGGTCCTTGAACACAACACGAGCCAAGTGTCATCACGTGGTATATGTCTCGTCTGACAGGGGTGGAGTTCTGACGGAGAGCACCAGAACGTCGCTTGGCACTTCAGATAAGGAGCTGTACACATGCCGCAGTTTTTGCGTGGCTGTGTCTTTAGTTGTAAGCCCAGTGGAGATCTGTTCATCTGTCATACTGATCATACAGTCAATAACTTTGTTGTTATTAGCATCTGGTTAGCTAGCTATGCTAACGAATATAAGAAGCTTTTTCTCCAACCAGTGAGGTAAAGGCACATCTTTATATGAACATTATAGTTATAAAAAAATAAGAGAATAAAGTAAACGGGTATAAAATACTATATGACAGTAAACAAAAGTTGTTATTAATAAACAAGAATACAGTTTGAAAGGGGAGTGATTTGGATTTGTAAAATATCCATAAAGAAAAAGTAAATCTGCTTACAGTTGTGTTTCATATCGGTGTTGAGAGATGTATCCATAGATCCCCTGATGTTGCTCTCAAAGTGCACCAGATTGATTCTTTTAACTTCAACAAAATTTTTTTCCGGGGGAGCATGCCCCCCCCCCCCCACTTAAATCATGTTCACATGGATAGGAAACTAAATAAATTTGCACATATCTTGTGTCCATATATTTTTGTTTTGGTGGTCATGCCACAACAGTGCACGTGCATGCATGCGCGAGTCATGGTAAGAAGTAATGAATGGGCTGTGATTTTAGTATTTTTAAGTAGAGGTCAATAATTTGTACGGCCCTCGGAGGATGTTGAAAAAACGTAAATGGCCCTTGAGAGGAAAAAGGTTCCCCACCCCTGACTTAAAGGGACAACTTCTTGTAGACATACATATTCCTATAGTGACCAGTATCTAGTTTTTTGTCTCTACCAACTCCTATGAGAACTCATTAGCTGCTAAATGCTCCATTATGTCCACCAGTTATTAACTGTGTCTACTGGGGCGCAGTGATGACATTTTTCTTGACCCTAAAATTAGCATCGTCCCTTGAATGGAAGCAATGAGAATTTGTCCATTGGAATTCGATATATATCAGAAAATAAGCTTTGTGGTCAACACGTTTATGATAGTTAACAAGATTTGTTTCGCAGGATAATCCCAACATATTAACACCACTTTATGAATTTTGATGTGTAAATGCAATAAGCAGAACTAAAAAGCTAACGTAATGCTATAAACGACTGTAATGTCTGTTATATGAGTGCAAACTTTCATTTTCTACCTCCAGAGCATGTATGTTAATTCCACCCTGCTGATATATATCCATACATACTGGAGTGAACACTGTGTGCACTGCTCTCATATCTCCTTCCTGAAGAAGGTCCCTGCAGGCTCCTACTAAGTTGGCTGCATTGTCCGCTATATAGCACACAACCTTGCTAAAAGTCCCTTGTTTACTCTGCATTTATGAAAACAAAGTTGCTGCATGCCTTTGAGGTGCAGGATTTAGTAATCTCCCCTGCTTCTGATGTCCTTCAGAGGCAATGTCAGTGCTAACGTGTATGTTTGGCCGAGATACTATAGCTTTATTGTTCACAGAAAGAAAGACACTGACACAATTTAAAATGCAGAATGTATATGTTTTACATTTGCCCCTTAGCCTATCAGGTACAATGTGTGGGAGTGCTAGCCAATAGAAGTGTGAGTGTTACGTCATTATGTTACAAAAGTAAACAAAGGTGTCCAAGAAACTCCCTCTGGAAGGAACTTTGGGATTTTAGGCTTTGCAGACCATTTCGAGCACATAAACCCATAAAACACACTACAGGAAAGGCAAACCCCCAAAAAGTATAATAGGGCCTCTTTAATATGGACTTTTGCTCAGTTTCTTTTGAGCTTTAAGCAGCGATGCGTCCTGGCTGTTGCGTCACTTCTGAGAAGGAGCAGCAGCATGCATAACGACTGTTGTTTGCAGAGCTCTCTTTGTCTAGCCCAGAGGTGTACACTAGAGAATAAAGAAGGACTAAAATATGCATCTCCCTCAATTCACAATTAAATCAACTGTGTAACATTTGCTTATGTTGAATAATGCATCGACGTCGCTGAGGTGTCCTACATCTGCTAACACGTAGCAAGAAGAAACATTGTGGTTTGCAAACAACAAAACGACATACTTAAATACATGTTATTGAAAATTAGGTCCACACTGACTTTGCAGAAGTGGAAACAATGTTAATGTTTGTGCATTCAGCTACATTACATCAGTCTCATTGTAATATGTAATGATAGCAGCCTAATAAGCTAAAATGATATGCTAGCTTTTTGTGTTACATGCTAGCTTATGCTATGCTTATTACTCTTGAATTTATGGGAGAAACATGTTTTAATGGTACTTGTTTCCTTTGACTTTTATTCTGCTGTTGTTGGTTGTGTTTTACAGTTTCTTCTCTTCTTATGGAAACATAAGCAATGCTTTAAGGAAGAAAACAAACACACAAGTGGTAATACATCTGACACTTCTGATCTTATGGTCCTTGAAGATTTTTCCCAAAGCCAAATTGTAGCACTTATCAATTCCGTCTACAAGGCACAAATAAAAACAAGACAAATCACCAAAAGCTTCCTCTTCTGTTTCTGCAGTTTTAGCATCCTTGAACCCTGTGCTCTGAATTCTGATTCTCCACCCCTGTGACACTGGTGCAGGGAGAGGTGATGAATGATTGAAGCTTCCCCGTTTTTTCATTCTTCTATATGGTTGCAACACTATCTCTTCTGACAGACACTGGATGTGTGTGGAGCTTCCCCTAGCAGTGCAGGATGAAGAGTCAGACCTCTGTGAAGAGACAAACCAGGCGGAAAATTAAACACCTCCATCAGTATTTGCAACAATCAATTTGTTGTAATGAAATATGAATACGTAAAGTCCTGGTAGTTCATATATGTTGTGCTGTTTCTAACAAAGATAGGATAAACATACAGGATATTTGAGGCCAAGGATATAAAAGCTGCAATAAAATGATTTTGATGCCTGTGTAAGAACACAGATTGCTTTTTCTGCGTGTTTCCATGGTCACTGCAAAGCACCTTTCTTTTTAAATCCTCTCCCAAATCTCAATAAGAACATTAATTGAGACCAGATTCCTGGAGGATAAAGGCGGCGAGACTGCTTGGATGACAGTAAATTAGATCTGAATATGTAGTGGGGACCAAGAAGGATTTAAATATTAATTATGAATACGGCAGAAATTCAGAGTGCTCTAAAAAGAATTCTCCCTCACGCTTCAATAATAGATATGGTGTAGTGCATGCTGATCCATATGGGATCATAAACTTGGGGTTGTAAGAGCCATGCCAAAAAACTCTTTTTATACGAGACGTATCAATTATTTTTAGGGCGTTTCCCATTTAGAAGAATTAAACTCATTACAGTGAATTTCATTTCTAAGCCCAGGCGTTTTTAGCATTGTGTACTTGTTTTAACTATAGTACTCGCTTCAGGTTTGCCACCTGTTTTGTATATGAACGGGTGGAAAATGTTAACATGCATCAACACATTGCTAAATATATTAAAGTATCCTGACTGCTGGGAAATTAGCTGGGTTTACACTTCTGTCATAAGCATTTACTCTTTTAAACACCTTCTCAGGTCTCACTTTTTTCACAGTGGGAAGCTCTTTCAACTGACTCTCACTTTTTTTTCACATGCAAGACAAAAGACAAAGAACAACACAAGGACAATACACATGTATAAGAGGACACAATTGGGTCTTGGTACAATCTTTGGTGGAAAAAGTGAAAAACTGCTGCTTCCTCCTAACAGAACTCATATGCTGAGATGTCTGACTTTTTAGCTGCGAGGCTCCTCAACAAAATCAAAGATGACGTTCGAGGAGGAGCACGCTTGAGGGTAGTCAGTATCAGGTAACTAAAATGGTGTCTGTGAATTCAGGCAGATAGCTGCTCTGCCCACTGCAGTCCCCTCGGTCATTACAGATCATGTTGTAAAGGAGCCAAATAGTAGATATGAAAAGCTAAAAATCACTTCCGTTTTAACAATTTTAAGCATCACCTGTTCAAAATTCTGCCTGAGCTCTAATTGGGACACAACCTCTTAGTCCTTTTTAGACTGAGATGTAATGCTACCTTGAGGTAAACAGGAGAATGCCAACCCGCTCATTTGAATGCTTTTAGGTACACAGCAGCAGAATTGATCTGCTGATGGCCCAGCATTAAAGGGGCGCTATTATGCTAAGTGTCAGGTTTATATTTGTGTTTTGTGTGCCTCTAATCTGACATGTTTACATTTGTTCAAAAAGGTATTTATTTGTTCTCATACTGCCTGGGCTGCAGCACCTCTTTTCACCCTCTGTCTGAAACCAGAGCCCATTCTGCTCTGATTGGTTAGCTGGCCGGCTCTGTTGTGATTGGTCAAGCGCTAGACAATAGAAGTGTGAGTGTTACATCGTGATTTCATAGAGCTCTCCTCTAAAACCATAATAGGGTCTCTTTAAAGGATTGATGCATATATATATATATACAGTAGCTTTCTGCATAAAAATGAGTAAATATGATAACACAATACACAAAACACAATATTTATATTTAATATTTAACCCAACCAGAAAGAAACTGCTAAATTGAATAGGCTGAAATAAGATTAAGGCTAAAGAATAAACAGTTAAAAAACATGGTTTCGCAACTACTTACTCTCTTCATTATAGAAAACGTGTCTGAATTGGTTCTGATTGACAGCCAGTTTAGGAATTATCCAACCCAGTCTCACAAAAAAAAACGTGTAATAACTACGTTGGTCCACAACGTAGGACGTAGTATTTCTACAAAAACGCCTCTGGAACATATTCATCAAACGGAGGATGTTTAAAGTTTCGGGATTTCCTATCCTATGTATTTGACAAGCCTGCTTGCATTGTTACATCAACTTTTCCACCAAAATCAAGTGTTACTTCAAAAGTTTTGAAAAGTGTTTTATAAGTTCTTGAACACAGAGACAATTCAAAATGCATTGTCTTAATTTTCGGCTTTACCAACAAAGGTGTCTTGAACAGTTCAAGAATCTCTGTGTAAAAACTCAGCTTTTTTATGCAGCTGTTGAAATTTCATAAATTATGTTTTTATTTATTTCATTTCCACTTTGATGCGCAAATTGAAAATATGCATACAAGCAGGTGAAAATAAGGACATGACTGTTATATTCATATGTTCAGTAAGCAATGAGTGACAGCATGCACAACACCAGACCCTGAAACTGAAGCAGCTAAATACAATTTCGCCATCATAAAACTGAATATGTTCACTTGTTCTTTTCTTCTGTGATATGTAAACTGTAATCTGCTTGATGAATTCAGAATCAGGTGTCTGTCTTGGTTGCACCTGTTGGCTTCTGGAATGTCTTGCAGGTAATGTGGGGGCGGGGCCGTCACCCTAATGGAACACCTGGGCACAAAACTCCTCAGTTTATCAAGCCTCCATCACATTTCCTGCATTTCCTTCTGTCGCTAGGTCCTGCAAGCTATTCATCCAACCATCAATTTGGCTAAAAGCGAAAAAACGAAATTAAAAATCTCCTTTTGTTCCAAACTTCCTGGGTTTGGCTGCGTTGGAGACAAATGACTGGTCATGTTGGCTGTTGAAGAGAAGGGAGGGGATAATTCAACCCAGTCTCACAAAAAAACATGTAATAACTACGTTGGTCAACAACGTAGGACGTAGTATTTCTACAAAAACGTCTCTGAAATTGTAAGATCCCTACTTTTTTTTTCACCATTCATTCCAATGGCTGGCGTCTATGTCACGTGATCTTCACATTTCTCCCTGCAGAAAAAAAAAACATGGCCGAACTTCGTTTTATTCTCGGTGTAAAATGCCTATTTTAAAGTTAGTTTGGCCATTAAAATGCGTTTTGATGTCATTTGATGCGAGACATATGAGTTGTTATTTCAGATTATGTGTGCAGTGGATGTACATGATCTTTAGTTTGCTAGTTATTATGAAGATTACTTCAGGAAATTGTGTCTATACAACGTTTTCATTGTTACCAAGGTGGTTGCTAGGGACGCTGCTATCGATATTATTTCTGTTATGTTGTGTAAAATGTAAAATCTTTATTGCTACCCCCTTCCCCGTCAATGTTGGTTTCCACAGCGCAAACTTATCAGTTTAACAAAATCCGCAATTGTGGCATAGTGTGGTGCCGAGAGATGGGAGTCGGAGGCGGGGTATCAAAGTTACAAGCTAGACTTTTATTTAGCAAAAACAGACCGGCGGAGACAGGAAGTCCTGCTCACTAAAATGTCCGTGCAGAACAATACCCTAACCCAGTGGTTCTCAAAGTGGGGGGCGCGCCCCCCCTGGGGGGCGCAGAGGCATACCAGGGGGGGCGCGAGAGACCAGGAGGAAAAATGGTAAAAAAAAAAAATGTAAAAGATAAAAAAATAAAAAATCATACATTTAAAAATTATTTATTCGAAAATAATATGATGCAGTACTATTCCGTCTGGGTCTCTGTGTTTCATTAAAGCTCGGCTCTGTGTGTGTGTGGAACGAGCCCTTTTGTGTGCGCGAGCGAGAGAGAGAGAGCGCACTGGTACCGGGGATCGTTGTTGTTAGCTTCTGGTGCTAGCGAGCTACGCTAACGGATATAAGGAGCTTTTTCAACAACAAAGTGGAGGAGAGTCCTCTCCTGTCAGACTGAGAGACTCAGTGAGCTAAAGCAGGGGTTCCCAACCTTTATTGTGCCAAGGACCGGCAGATACATTAAAAAAAAATTGCGGACCGGTTGTCAATTTTAGCTGATTTTAATATTTACTCACCAGCAGGTGGCAACAGAGGCTAATTGTTTTTAACAGCCTGAAGAAATACTAATATGCATCCAAAACATATTAATAACGTTTAAAACCAGGATACAATTAAAACAAAAAATTAGGACCGCTTTACAAATATTAATATAATATATAATATAATATAGCCTAATATGGCAATATCAGGCTGTTACATTGTATGTAACAAATAATAGAACAATATGCATCCAAAACATATTAACAACGTTTAAAACCAGGATACAATCAAAACAAATTAGGACCACTGTACACATATTGATATAACTGAAATCAGGGAGACCCCTAGGCTTGTTTGCCAGCCATAATAATGTCATACCGGAGCGTTCGTTCCGGTGCACTCCGACAGCATTTAGAACTACATCGAGATTAAGATTAAACTAACTTCTTTTGGGAACACCCACATACCTATGGAGTTGGCCAGATGTGTGTAAATTACTGTTCACGGTAATTTGAAAACAAATGCCGTTGTTGGACACACACAAACACACCGAACATACACACACACACAGCGGAGCTGAGCAGAGCACATACACACACACATCATGTGCCTTTGTGACCGGACATTTCCTTCATACAACGAGTAATAGGGGTAATAATCAGGCCGTTCGGTGTGTGTGTGTGAAACGTAGCAGCCTGCAGTGGGGAACACAGTAAAGGCTGTGTGTACACGCTGGTGCTGCACTTCTCAGAGGCTGCCTCCTGATGCTGCAGCCATTTCATGAAGTGAAGGAGGTTTTACAAATAAAAAAAATAGCTCTACACCCCTGGCCGCAATGTCCTTAAAATGAAGTCCGAGTTCGAAATATATCTCAAATAATGTATGCACTGCCACTTCCCCACATAAACATAACAGTCTGCGATTAAACGGTTGTCCCCTGTGTGCTCCACTTCCTATTGGCGCACCGGTAACTTTCTCTGTGCATAAATGAACAATGATAAAATATTTTTAAATATTTCTAATTCTGCAAATATTACGATAAACTCACAGCCATTTCGCGGCCCGGCAGTAACACCTCCACGGCCCGGTACCGGTCCGCGGACCGGGGGTTGGGAACCCCTGAGCTAAAGGACTCTCAGTGTTTAGATAGTTCACTTTAGTCTAAGTTATCTCAGTGGGTCTCAAACGGTTTGGTCACGATTAATGTAAACAATTATTTCTGAGGCACACGTTTATATGATCATTATAGTTATAAAAAAATAAGAGAATAAATGAAAAACAGGTATGACATACTATATGGCAGTAAAACAAGAATAACGTTTAAAAGGGTGATTTGTAAAATATCCATAAAGAAAAAGTAAATCTGTTTACAGTTCTGTTTCATATGGATGTTGAGAGATGTATCCATAGATCTCTTCATTTTGCTCTCAAAGTGCTCCAGATTGATGCATTTAACTTCAATATTTAAAAATAAATCTTCCCGGGGGAGCTTGCCCCCGGACCCCCCTATGTGAGGTCCACACACCACCTATAAAAATAGCACTTTACCCTATGCCGTGAGCTGATTATCGAGCCTTCATTCTAACTGTCTCACTGTGTATATGCCTGGGGAATGTTGCAGTAGAAAATTCCACTGTAGCGCCCGGTACATTAATGGGAAACCCTAAATGTTTGAGCACCCTCTATGAAACGTCAAGCTACCCCACAGCACCCCCAAAAGAAATTTCTGGCGCCGCCACTGAGCCTGACTATTTGTGTTGGGGGGGCCCGACTTTTTTTTTTCTCCAAAGGGGGGGCCTGACAGAAAAAGTTTGAGAACCACTGCCCTAACCCATAGATCCGTGGCTGAATAATGTCAATCACCACAATAGATACGTTATTTTCCCCTGTTCAATTATCAATTTACTCAACAATAACACATAATTATCCTTGTGTTTATTTATTTGTTTGATTAATAAACACAAGTTGGAGTCCATCAGGACCAAGGGTCGGAGCAGCTCATTTGCTTTACAGAATATTACACCCGGAAGTAAGTATTCTCTCCGCTTCGCTTGGCAAACCCCCGTGATAGTCCTCAAGCTCTGTGATTGGAGAGTGTGCTCCGAGGCTTACGCCGAGTGCCGAACAGCACTTTGAAATGGGATGGAACCACGGCAGACTGTCCAGAACTACACATGCTGGCTATTGTGTTTCGCAACATGTTCTCTATCTATGGCACGTCTCTACTGGGAGTTGTAGTTTTAAAAGACGTTTTCATATTTCCCATAATAAGAAGTTGCCAGTATTAAACTGTGTACATCCCTGGAGGTTTAGGGGATAGGAAACACTCAAATTTAAAACATTATTAATAAATGGGTAAAAATTGCTTGTGCCCATAATGGGCAGCATTAATATACCCACATGCCAGCTAAGTTCAGAAGAGCTTTAGCTGGTCTTATGTCTGTGACCCCTCCTGTTGTTAATTGATAAGCCTGAAACATGCACTTGTCAAGGTTCATATATTGCTGATATATTATATAGAGCCTTGATGAGAAGACTTCTTGACAAACATGAGGAACTGCCGCCAACACTGAAAACGTGACGTGGATCATAAATATATCAGCAATTAAACAACATCTTACATTTATTTTCACACAATACATCTCTTTGCAGGATCAACACTAATTCGGCTGACTTTTATATTTGATCCAATTGTTAGATAGGCTGTATTTACACCATAAACGTGCACAGCTGATAGAAAGGGACACCTGGTGGTTAAAGCATGTTATTGAATTTCATTATTTTTATTATTAGATATTAATAGGATCCCTATAAAGTATATTAATTACTCGTTATTCTCTACTAATAGTTAATTAAAGACTGCATATAATGACTATTTTGCACATCCCTTTCAAGATTTCAAGATTTTCTAAGGCTTATTGACATATATACACAAACGGTGTAGTTATGCAATGAATTAAAAACTTTGTGTATACCTCCAGCAATGTTAACTAGGTTGAAGCACTTATTTTAACTGATATTATACATATGTATTATACTCTTATACAACATGTATGTAGATAGTATAAGAAATGTGCAGAATATGACAGTTTAATGGTGGAGGTATACACACATATTGATAGGTGTCTTGTGATGCACTGTTGAGGAACCTGCAACCCAAGTTTTTCATCTCCGGCCTTGTCAGGTATTGAACAATCAATAAATAAAGAACACAGAATTATTAAATATGAAACACAGAATTTGTGTGATTATACTAAATTATTTACAAATAAACACCACTGCATATTTACAACTGTTACACATGCTGATGTAACGCAAATGTTTCCAACTTGGGATCAATAAAGTATATCTTATCTTAAGATGATCGATGGCTACTGCCATATTTGCAAAATGTGCCTCTGAACCTTGACAAGTTCATGTTTCAGGCTTATCAATGAACAACAGGAGGGGTCACAGACATAAGACCAGCTGTTAAATAAAGCTCTTCTGACCTTAGCTGGCATGTGGGTATATATTAATGCTGCCCATTATGGGCACAAGCAATTTTCACCCATTTATTAATTATATGTTTTAAAATTGAGTGTTTCCTATCCCCTAAACCTCCAGGGATATACACAGTTTAATACTGGCAACTTCTTATTATGGGAAATATGAAAACGTCTTAAAGCTACAACTCCCAGTAAAGACGTGCCATAGATAGCTCATTGCCATTATCAAGCTCCACTTTTGTGGAATCAGCTTCCAGTTTGTGTTCGGACGGCAGACACCCTATCCGTTTTTAAGAGTGCGCTTAAGACCTTCCTTTTTGATAAAGCTTATAGTTAGGGCTGATTAGATTCAGCCCCTAGTTTTGCTGATATAGGCTTAGTTTGTCGGGGGACATCTTACTTCTTCCTTCTCTCTGTCTATACCTGTGTACTCTCATGTTCCGATTAACCCAGCTTCCCCAAATTTCTTTCTTTTTGGTGTCTATATACGCCGGGATCCGGAGTCATGGATGATCCTGCGGTCCTGTGTCATGGATTGCGAGTCCTGGATCTTGAGTCGTGGCTGCGGTCCTGGATCATAAGTCCTGGATGGATATCCTCGTGGATTCATCTTCTTATTATACACACATGCATTTCAAAACATTTGGACTACCTATGTTGCAAATGTATTATCTTTTCAATTTACACACGGCATCTATTGCACGTCTGTCCGTCCTGGGAGAGGGATCCCTCCTCTGTTGCTCTCCCTGAGGTTTCTCCCATTTTTCCCTTTAAACTGTGGGGTTTTCTCTGGAAGTTTTTCCTTGTACGATGTGAGGGTCTAAGGACAGAGGGTGTCGTATTGTCATACTGATATTCTGTACAAACTGTGAAGTCCACTGAGACAAATGTAACATTTGTGATATTGGGCTATATAAATAAACATTGATTGATTGATTGATAGAGAACATGTTGCGAAACACAATAGCCAGCATGTGTAGTTCTGGGGACGGAGTGGGGGAGGGGGAGACGGGGTAGACCCGTTCAAATCCAGTTTTGGACAGTCTGCCGTGGTTCCATCCCATTTCAAAGTGCTGTTCGGCGCTCGGCGTAACCCTCGGAGCACACTCTCCAATCACAGAGCTTGAGGACTATCACGGGGTTTGCCAAGCGAAGCGGAGAGAATACTTACTTCCGGGTGTAATATTCTGTAAAGCAAATGAGCTGCTCAGACCCTTGGTCCTGACGGACTCCAACTTGTGTTTATTAATCAAACAAATAAATAAACACAAGGATAATTATGTGTTATTGTTGAGTAAATTGAGAATTGCACTGGGGAAAATAACGTATCTATTGTGGTGATTGACATTATTCACCCACGGATCTATGGGTTAGGGCAGGGGTCTGCAACTTTTTCGACCAAAAGAGCCATTTTGCTCCTTTTTCCAAAAAAGAAATTGTCTGGAGCCGCAAAACATATTTCATAGCTTGATAGCTAATAAAGTTGTATTTATTTTTATATCAGACAAAAACTACAGTTTTTTTGCATTTATTAGGCTATTTATTACATTATATAAAACTGTTAACCTCTAATAAGAAACAAAGAACTCCTATTCAGGGCTCGACATTAAGGACTGCCCGATGGCCCGGGGCCATCTAGTATTTAGCTCGGGCAATGAAGCCTCAACTGCTGGTTGCCCGATCGGGCAATCTATTATGCCAGTATCATGCAGCTCGCGGATCCAGTAATGAGTGACCCGACAGTAAAACTAAACATATCTATAACTAGTTTAGGTAGTTTGAGAGGTAATTAAAATAGCTACGTGTGATATTCTAACCTGAAGTGTGTGTTTTGTCCGCTCAGCGCTGCATGTGATCATGCAGAGCTGCGTGTCGACTCGTCAGCAGCAGCTGATCTCTCTCTCCCGCCAGATTAGACTTCACTCGCGTTTATGTCCATATTGATCAGATCTAGCTAGTTCTAGCTGATGATATGACTACCTGCTTATTAAAAGACACCTAAACAATAAGTGTCGCTATGCAACTGGGTGAGGCCACAAAGTATAGCGCAGCATTATGCATTTGTTTACATGCCCACCGGAGCCCCGAGGCATTACCAACAGATCAACGCACAATCAACCCATACAGGACATCTCTTTCTCCCAATTAAGTGTTCGACATTAGAATTGACTATTCTTGTCTGTCACATAAGTGGCGCAACTGAAGCGGTATTGCGCTAAAGGGAAATTATTTTGAACAAAGAGATTTAGATTTGCCGGATAACGGGAACTCTGACGTCGCCATTTTGTGTGCTTCGCGGATGCGCTCGGCTCCTCTCGACTGCTGCTCGGTCAGCTTCTGGATGAGGAAGCATTCATTCGACCAACTTACAGTCGATAACATTACAAACATTTTTAACAGGGGCCATAATAGTGTAAATAATAGGGATGCACCGAATATTCGGCCGCCGAAAATTATCCGCCGAAAACGGTTAAAAAGGCCCTTTCGGCCAAAGCCGAAAGGGCCTTTTTAACGAGCACCGAAAAAATATCACCGAATGTCAGAGAACAGGGTTACGTTGGTAAGCTAACGTGTTGTTGTGATGACGTAATCAAAACGCGGCGACAAGCACGGCGCGCGACCATGCTCACGGCTGGCTCACAGACAACATGTCTGCCGCTTGGAGGTATTTAAAAATATCAGAGAAAGAGGCGCGGATTGCGATTTGTAAAACGTGTTCAGCTGACATTTCTCGAGGGGGTGTAACTGCAAAGACTTTCACCACTTCGGGATTACTCCACCACTTGAAATCAAAACACCCGGACAAATATGCAGAGTAAGATCAAATCACAAGCACTGACAGCGAGAGACTGTTCAGCGCTGCCTCTCATGTGCTTGATGAGAAGAGGAACAGACTTATGGCTGATAAAGCAGAGAAGCTAATGTTCATTAAAAAGAACCTCCCACTTTTCCTTAATAAGTAGACAAGGCTGGCTTATCATAAGCTTATCTTGTTTTACATGTCTACTCTATACCCACTTTCCTGACCAATTTTCATTGTGAGTTATAATTCACCATCTCAGGTTATCATTAGGGGGAAATGACAGCAGCAGTGTTCAATATATTGTACTTTTGGTATCTAAATGATACAATGTTGTTTACATTGCTCATGAGGACAGACCACCTTATTTGCAGATTCTTGAAATTGTAATTTAATTTGTAATTGATTGTGGATTTTGTATCCAGTTTTTACTTTATGTATCTTTATACAATGTTTACTACTTTGCTTATGAGGACAGACAGCCTTATTTACAGATTCTTGAAATTCAATTGTAATTTCATTTGTAAATAGTTACATTCATGTGGATTTATCCAGTTTGCACATTTGTATGCATGCACTTATAGGTGCATTTGTTGTTGTTGAAGGCCTGGCTGTTACAGTCTTTATTTAAACTATTTTGTTGTAGGCCTACCGGCCTAGATGTTTATGCAGTTTTAAAGCACCTTGGCTTTGTTCGGAATGCACTTTGTTGTAGTTATCCTACAGAGAAAAGAAAATGCACTTGACTTGGAATTAATGTACTGTATGCATTCAAAAGTGCTGAATAAATGTTTTATGGACCCATAATAGTGATTATTATTTAAGTTAAGTTTTGCCATAATCATTTATTTTTCCATAATCAGGCAGCTGAACAACATTGGTAAAAAATGTATACATTTATATATATATATATATATATATATATATATATATATATTTCTATTAATCATTTTCGGCCTTTCGGCATTCGGCCAACTGTTTCCTATTTTCGGTATCGGTTTCTGCCAAGAATTTCCCATTCGGTGCACCCCTAGTAAATAATGTTTGTTTTGGCAGTTACAACTGAATGTAATGTTTTCTACTTTTTTACATCTGGGAAGGCATTTGCCTTCATTAGATGGAAAGTGTCTTGACAAACAACTTAAGTATTTCTTATAGCTATGCAGGACATGCAAGCGAAAACAAACACAAACAAGAACAAACAAACTTGAAATGGTACAATATAATATTGTGGTGGTTCATCTTATAATTCAGTCTAGACTCTAGACTCTAGAGTCTAGAGAATGCACCAGGCAGCATCTAAGACCTGCAAAAATCTTTTATTTTCTAGGGGGAGGCCCCCCAAACCCTTCGTGCCATTTCGTCCGCGCGAATTTTTCAGGGCAATCTCTATTGGGCTCAGGGCCATCTGTAAATTAGCTCCCAAAATCCTTAATGTCATGCGCTGCCTATAAGGAGAATTACAAATAATACACAGGCCTACTTTAAAATAAATTAAACACAGCACTTAGGGAGTTCTCTGCACATTTGAAGGAAAAAAATATATAATTAAAATGTGCCCACTTTGAAATAAATAAAACATGTAGCTGCACCATAAAAAGAGTTAACGGTGGGGTAGGTAAGAATCATAGATAAGAATGGAGAAACCAGCTCGAGTGCGCTAGAATTTGAAAATACACAACCGGAAAAAATCTGCCTCTTCCTTCAGACTTCCTTACAGAGCCCCTCCTCCAACACACACGAACGCGCACATGACCAATGAGGGCGCACATGACCAATGAGGGCACGAGATCAATTTGTGCACAGATGGAAGGCTGATAGGCAGGTAGACCATCCAGTTATTTTAGCCGGGCCGGCTCAGATGATTGATCGTGCTTTTCACAGCGCTACGGCTTCCAGAGATTAATTTGTGTATGTAACTATTGTCAAAGCATTTCATATAGTCATTGCTATCGGGATGTTAAGAGCATTCCATGGAATATAACAAAAAGTGTTTTCTGAAATAAATTACATACCCCATTGAATTATGACTGAAGATCGTCAGCTGTCTTCCTCTCCCGTGTTGTTCCTCGATACGTAAAGGCTGCAGCACCTTTGACAACTTCTCTCTACATATCAAACATACTGGTAAACCAGCATCATTTGCTGTGAAAGCATATAACTCTGTCCACGCAGAATTAAATCCTTTGTTCCTCCGGTACTTTTCTTTGATTTATCCATAGTTCACTCATCGAGCCGTCCATGGCCGGGGGTCAGGTTATTCACCTGCAGGAAAAGGCGCTGGCGCGGGACCGTAGCAGGATGTGACGCATATTTGAGTTGAACTAATTAAAACCGTTTTGTTTTTTATTTATGTGTCACAGTATCACCTCAAAATACAAGATACGAAACATTTTCAACCATCCAACAAAATATAAATAGTCCTGCAAATACTTTTATTTTATTTCCTTCTTATTTTTGTCTAAGCTCAAGGGAGCCAGAGCAGAGGGCTTAAAGGGCCGCATGCGGCTCGAGGGCCGCGGTTTGCCGACCCCTGGGTTAGGGTATTGTTCTGCATGGACATTTTAGTGAGCTGGACTTCCTGTCTCCGCCGGTCTGTTTTTGCTAAATAAAAGTCTAGCTTGTACCTTTGATACCCCGCCTCCGACTCCCATCTCTCGGCACCACACTGCCACAATTGCGGATTTTGTTAAACTAATACATTTGCGCAGTGGACCAACATTGACGGGGAAGGGGGTAGCAATAAAGATTTGACATTTTACACAACATAACAGAAATAATATCGATAGCAGCGTCCCTAGCAACCACCTTGGTAACAATGAAAACGTTGTATGGACACAATTTCCTGAACTAATCTTCATAATAACTAGCAAACTAAACATCATGTACATCCACTGCACACATAATCTGAAATAATAACTCATATTTCTCGCATCAAAACGCATTTTAATGGCCAAACTAACTTTAAAATAGGCATTTTACACCGAGAATAAAACGAAGTTCGGCCATGTTTTTTTTTTCTGCAGGGAGAAATGTGAAGATCACGTGACATAGACGCCAGCCATTGGAATGAATGGTGAAAAAAAAAGTAGGGATCTTACAATTTCAGAGACGTTTTTGTAGAAATACTACGTCCTACGTTGTTGACCAACGTAGTTATTACACGTTTTTTTTGTGAGACTGGGTTGAATTATCCCCTCCCTTCTCTTCAACAGCCAACATGACCAGTCATTTGTCTCCAACGCAGCCAAACCCAGGAAGTTTGGAACAAAAGGAGATTTGTAATTTCGTTTTTTCGCTTTTAGCCAAATTGATGGTTGGATGAATAGCTTGCAGGACTTAGCGACAGAAGGAAATGCAGGAAATGTGATGGAGGCTTGATAAACTGAGGAGTTTTGTGCCCAGGTGTTCCATTAGGGTGACGGCCCCGCCCCCACATTACCTGCAAGACATTCAACAAGCCAACAGGTGCAACCAAGACAGACACCTGATTCTGAATTCATCAAGCAGATTACAGTTTACATATCACCAGTGTTATCACGATAAATTGTCACTTTGAAACATATCTTTGTGTTTGTGTTTGTATAGAACACATTGCTTAGCAGAGTTCAGTGATGCAAATGCATGTGAAGTTGATCAACAGATTGTATTATTCTCCAATGCAATAACAGTACTTAAATGAAGGCTATAAGGGCATTAATGGGATTTTTTTTTTTTTGGGACCACTTTTTTTAAGTAACTAGAACGTTACTTTTCACAGTAACGCATTACTTTTGGGTGTAAGTAATCAGTAAAGTAACTGAGTTACTTTTGAAATGAAGTAACTAGTAATGTAACTAGTTACTGGTGTTCAGTAACTAGCACAACACTGCATATCACAGAAGAAAAGAACAAGTGAACATATTCAGTTTTATGATGGCGAAATTATATTTAGCTGCTTCAGTTTCAGGGTCTGGTGTTGTGCATGCTGTCACTCATTGCTTACTGAGCATATGAACATAACAGTCATGTCCTTATTTTTACCTGCTTGTATGCATATTTTCAATTTGCGCATCAAAGTGGAAATGAAATAAATAAAAACATAATTTATGAAATTTCAACAGCTGCATAACAAAGCTGAGTTTTTACACAGAGATCCCTGAACTGTTCAAGACACCTTTGTTGGTAAAGCCGAAAATTAAGACAATGCATTTTGAATTGTCTCTGTGTTCAAGAACTTATAAAACACTTTTCAAAACTTTTGAAGTAACACTTGATTTTGGTGGAAAAGTTGATGTAACAATGCAAGCAGGCTTGCCAAATACATAGGATAGGAAATCCCGAAACTTTAAACATCCTGTTTGATGAATATGTTCCATAAATGAATATATAAAACAAACCAAAAATGTCATAGTGGCATCATGTTTTATACAATATTTTCCAATGTTTTATGTATTCACTCATCAAAATTCTATAAATTAAAAGTTAAATGCGAATAAAAAAAGACATCTTGAATCACCACTTTTATAATTTGGCAATGAGAATATGTGTATAAGATGTTCGCTGAATGTATGATACATTAAGGAAGATCCATTTAATTGAAGAGGGCTTCCTTTTCTCTTTTGAACTCGGTCTCTAACTAGTCTGCACTCACAACTAACCCTGTCAGTTTATTAATATTTTAAAGAATATACATGTAATTCTTTTTTTGTTCATGTTTTTCTTGCTTTGAAAGCTCGTTTGGCAGACAAAGAGTAGACATATTTTCGGGCCTCCAATAATATTCTGTTCATGCAGTGAATCTGCCTGTGCAAAAATTAAACACTCCACGATTTAGCTTGAAGCAGAATGAGGCCAAATTAAATATTCTCTCTCTGTCTGACATATGATGCCGTGGGACATTCCAATCAATATTTGTCGCCCTTAATTCTCTCTCGAGTCCATAAATGAGACAACTTACACTGAAATATTGGATGTTAGCAACAAGTCAAAGTTAAAGCACTTGAAATTGCTGAGGAGTCTCTGACTGCTTTAATGTGTATAGTTTATCTAAAAAGTTCTAACCGAGCAATAGCAACATGTTTGTTTGCAGAGACGTCAATTGGCATTATCTGTACTTTTTCCTATTTCAAGACTGTGCTGTGATACAGGGTCCCATTGAGGGACACTTTGTTGGGATTCAGGATTGTTGAGCCCAAGAATAACAGCAGGGATTAGATGCTCCGTGTTTATGTGCTTGTCACAGGGCACTGACCATCCTGATTAAAAATGTGTGGAGATGCAATCAAAGAAAACAAATCTAAGAGCCACTGAAAGGACATCGGAATCCACTTCATAGCCATCAATCGACTCTTGTTGCATTTAGGAAACAGAAATAGAGGTGCAGCTTTCCACACACAGTGATCAATCAATCGCTGAAGCAGCCCTTTGTTGGTGTCACTGGAACCCAAATAAAGCGCACAAAATCCATCAGCCATGTGGTTTGTCTCAATCAATAGGGAGTTGTGTTAAGCAGTTCTCAGGATAAATGAATTGCTTCATCATCAAACGGTGCACATGTCCTTCGCTGATGGCAGCTGTCCATCATCACTGAGCTGCAGTGTGTATGGAAATCAGTCAGTGGCAGAAGTGTGAGAATATTTTAATTATGCAGGGACAAAGGCAGTCTCTTCATCGCTTGAAACTGACACAAATTGCAGAGATTGCAACAACCTGCAATCAACAATTTCCATTTAAAAAAGCTTTAAAGAGGCCCTATTATGCTTCTTTGGGTTTTCCATTTCCTATACAGTGTAGTGTATTATATAGGTTTTGTGCATGTAAATGGTCTACAGAGGCTAAAATCCCAAAGGTCCTCCCAGAGGGAACCCAATCAGAGCAGACTGGGCTCTGGTTTCAGACAGAGGGTGAAAAGAGATGCTGCAGCACAGGCTGTATGAGAAAAACAAAGACCATTTTGAACATGTAAACATGTCACGGTAGAGGCTCAACATACAATAATGAAACCTGAAAATGGGCATCATAGGGCCCCTTTAATCATAATAAATGACCTGCTAATGCAAGAGCTAGAGATTCTAAAAATCAATGTTTATCTTGACTAAATGTGATTCCTGTCCCATTGTTAGAACTGTGACAAAACAAAGGGGGAGGGATCAGGCTTCTGTGATTCTCTTATTTTCCATAAGTTCTAATTATAACGTTGGGATTCCTCCTGACAGCCAAGTTCATTTTTGACATTGTGCTAGCCGGATCTGTGGGTGTCGCCTTCCCCCTCTCTGCAAGAGGATCAGACATATGTTTTGCATTCAGGGAACTGCTGGGTACTGTCGGAGCAAACAGTGTGATAATTGCAAGATTTTGTCAAATATCGAGACGCACCACAGAGAGGTTGGCATTTCTAAACCTTGTATCCTTTTTGTGAAGGAGAAAAAGAAAGAAGTGCGTTAGAATAATCTTGATAGAAACAACGCGGTTGAAATGTCAGCGGCAATTAGCCAACGCCGTGGTTGGTGAGGAGAGAGGTTACCTGCTGTTCAATAGATTTCAGTCGGTGCTTGGCTTTTGTTCTTGTTGTCTTTTCTTAGATCAGCAACACATACACAGGACGAGGAAGAGCATGAAGGAAGAAATTATGATTGTCTGAACTGAACTTCATGTCGCTGTAGGTTTCATAGTTAAAGCCCCTGTCTTTCAAAAAGCTCAGCATGTGTGGAAAGGTATTTTTTCCAAAAATAATGAGCTTATAGTCCACAAAAAGCTTTATAATGAGTCTGGCATATATGAAAAAGCATAAGTCTGCACTCATACACTTGGCACAAAAAGGTTTAAATTAGATTTAACCTGAAGTGATTCAAGAGGATAAAAAGTCTGCCAGGCGTTTCTTGGACAGAGCTTTCCCGATCACCCCGCCCCCGAAGCACACGAACAGCTTTTCGGTGCGTCTAAGGGCAGCCGTGATATAGTGGTACAGTGCATAGACATGTGGTACAGTGGGACGCTGCAAAACTGGAGTGAAAAGCCCCGTTTCAGCGTCCTGTCCATCCACCTTGTTAGCACACAGCTGAGTTTCCATTCCCCAGAACATTGTGTTAATGGACAAGCACTCAGCTGTGGGGCCGCAGCTAAGAAGCTGTGATACTCTCTGGTGACCCGTTCCGCCGCAAAACTCCCCGCGAAGGGAAGATTTGCCCATGGAGGGTCGACACAGAAAGGGCCGACTATTTACTGAGGACCCTGAACGCACCGCGCGGCTCGCCCTCGGGGGAGGTGGGCCGCACGCGCCGTCACAATGCCGTCTCTTTGAAACGGACATTATGGGGAAAAGTGGAATTGTGGAAAGAGATTACTCTTACTCTGGGATAAATGCAATCGTTTTTACTGAATGCATTTCTCCCCACACACACACACCACTCTAGAACTAGAGTTTATAGAAGTAAACCACCGTTCTCCTGTGGAGGTCCCTGAACGCCCCGCGGCCACTCTCACGAAGGCCGCGCGCCCACGTATTAATGCTGTATTTCCCATTCAACGGTGAAATGCATTAATCGGAGCTATTATACCAGGTAAGGTGTATTCTCTGACAACAGCACGCCGGCAATAGCGTCTATTGAACCCGCACAGTGCTTGACAGCACTCGGTTTATTCCACTCACACGCCCACCTGCTGTCTCCCTTTACTGGGGTTTACAGCAGGGGACAGTGTTTCTTCCTCTGGGGATGGGCAAGAAGCAGTTCCACTCTGCGATTGCTCCTTATCCCGTGAGCAAGGAGAGCGATCCAAAGAAGAGCCCTTCCGAAAACACGGGGGCTCCCAGGAGATCCACACGTTCCTCTTTGGAAAGCGCCACGCGGCGTGATATCTCAGGGACATCACACGGCGGGATGCGGCGGCGGCCTGTAATGAAGTAGTATCGACCCTATATCATGTGAAGCCACCGAGCACCGGTCCCCAGGGGAACCAGGCCTGGGGCAAGGCCCGTGGACCAAGCTACTTATTCGGCCTTGCGGCCCAATAATCGCTCTGACCTGGTGAGGCGGGGGCATCTCTAGCAATGAGTGAGTAGCCCACACACCCGCCGCCATGATCATCATCCAGGGAGAGTACAGCCCTGCGGCACCGCCGTGGCCATATCCTGCGGGTCTCTAGCAGTGGCGACTCCCTGGAGGTATGATAACTCTTTCTTCTTCAAACGTCTTTGAGTCACTCGTGGAATCACTTCCGCTGCTGAAGAGAAAAGGATGACAGTCAGGAGGCGAGGCCTTCTTTTATACGGTGTGATGCGAGCGCATTCAGGTAGGTCCGTCCAAGGCCGGCCACGTCTATAGAAGTCTCAGTGGGAGAATGCTTGCAGGGTAAGGTAGTACCCATAGAGTCCAGTAGAGGGCGGAGCCTGTGAGAGACATAACTAAATTCAAGTTAGTAATGCAATTGGCTTGATAACTTAATTGTTCTACACCTTGAGTTAAGGATTTCAAGTCCACTCCCACTTAAAGGCCCAGTGAAGTGCATGTTTTTGCACCAAAATGAAATGGCAGTTTCATTCCTTACATATCATTGTGCCTGTTCATGGCTAAAATAATTTGTAATAATTCATAATTAATGAATTAATGAATTATTAATTTTGCCGTCTGAGCCTAACGGAAGTTGCAGACGATAGTGGCTGTGACGTCACAAGATGTACCCAGTTGCGATTGTAAACATGGCGGAGACTCTGGAAAGTGATACTAGTGTGAGAGAAATGATTGATTTGGACAGCTTTTCGGACAGGATAGATGAGGAAAGTGATCAATCTGGTGCACTTTGAGGGCAACATTAAGAGATTTATGGATACAGCTCTCAACACTCATATGAAACATATATTTCAATAATCAAAAAACATTGGAATGATTTCTTAACCTATTTTATACAACTAATAGTACATAGATGGAAATATTTGTTTACATAGATGACCAAACCCACTGAGATAACTTAGGCTACAGTTTACCTCCCTGAGCTGACGTTATCTCTCTCAGTCCCACAGGAGAGCACTCTCCCTCTCCTTATTGTTGAAACAGCTAATCTCCGTTAGCTCCGAGCTAGCACCAGATGCTAACAACAACCCTGTAACTCTGTCAGTCTCTCTTTCTCTCTCTCTCGAATCGACCACTGGCCTTTATTTATCATGATCAATCAAATAATCTACGAAACAATGACCCCAGCCAGGCTCACCTTCATCTTTTGGGAACAGAAACATCGCCACTTCGGCAGACTTGACATTACTACAGCCAGCGGCAATGCATCGTTTCCCCTGTGTTTTTCATCCCTCTTTCTTCACTGTCGCCTCCATTGTCAGGTTTTCTCGATTGGAAATCACTTCCAGTCGACTCCGACACACTTTCCAGGAAAATACTAGCTCAAAAACGTTGAGAAATTCGACTTTGAAAAAGAGAAAAAACGAACGGTGGTGAATGTAAACAGTGCAGCGGCGTCCATCTCGTGACGTCACGCAGTAGATCGCAAGCCACGCCCACGAAGGCGAAGGTCGACTGCAGATTTCCCCGGAAAATTCAAAACTCGTCAAATTTGTTGCTATTCCAACCTTTTTTGATATGGGTTCCAATGGACAATTTTGGTCATTACTATACGTATTAGCATAACAGATCATGCACAGGTGCACACTTCACTGGGCTTTTAACATGCCTGGAAAAGTTCAGACAGTTAATACAAATAGAAATATACAAAGGACATTTTTAAAGTGAGTGTCATCTTTTGTCATTCAAATACAGTAGATAGCCTAGTGTACTAAGCAAATTGCTGTTTGACCAAAATTAGCAGCCTTTGAGCTGTGAATAGTTCTGTGAGAGGGTACAAAGTAGTAGAGGCTACTGTGAGAGTAAAATACTTTGGTTACTATTGTGACATAACTTTTTATTATAAAAAAAATCTTGGTGAAGCAGATCAAGGACATGCTTCTTGAGGTAGGATCGTTATTTAGAGTTGTCATTGAAATGCAAGTTGTTGGCACCCATTCAGAATATATTAATTTAGGTAATTTCTCTTTTGTTCCTTTTTCAAAAATAGCACAATACAATTGAAGTACACAGAGAACTATAGCCATCCACTGCCTGGTCGTGTACCTTGGAGAAAAGGAAGAGGACCTTTTCAAGGAGCTTAGCGACGTAATTAAAAATCATGAAATAAAATAAAATCCATGGGCACAGTGTAAAAAAACCCAGGACAAAAGCACTGCTCTCTGTCAGTTACATTTTGAAGCATATTGCACTCTTGGCCACACCCCAATCAATAATATCTTAGCAACGTTCAGCATGGATAGGTGTTGACAGCAATGGCATGGGAAAAGGATTGTGTAAAAACTCCTGAACAACAACAAAAAGCCGGCGTTTTATCCAGTTTGAACGATGGAGAAACTTAGCAAGCAGCAGTGGTCCACTGAAGAGACCAGCTACCTACTGGGAATCTGGTCTTCCGAAGAGGTACAGAGGAAGCTGGAGCACAATCGGCCATTCTTGTTGTTGTCCGTGTCAGCTGTGAGGGGTTTCCGCGCGGTTTGTCTTTATGAAGCAGGCACGCAAACGATGACGCAATGACGCAGCACCAGTCAGACTCTGGGCAGTGTGAAAAGAGCCAGAGCTAAACCGAAGAACCGGTTCTGAACCTGAAAAGCTCTAGCACTGAGCTTGAACCGGAGTTGCGTTGGTGTGAATGAGGTATGTGTGTCTTCAGGACCACATTGCCATGATGACACACACATGCAGACTCAATAGGTGAAAACAATACCAGCGTTGCTTTAGCAGCTGGTAACAGGGGCGGACTGGCCATCTGTAGAATCTGGAGAACCACAGAACGGCCGTTGACGGCCGGCCGACCCTTTAAACATTTTTTGTTTAACGTCATCCTTTAAGTTGCAGTTGTGTGGTTCTTATCTGTCAAATAATCACACACGAAGAAGAAAAAAGACCGGCCACACGAAGAGAAGGGATTAGACGCCACGGCAGACAGGGAGAATGAAAAAACATGGATAAAAATCAAAGAAAACGAAAAGAAAAAGGGTGGGGCAGAGAAAGCAAGAGAAAAAAAGGTGAAGTCACTCGCAGGTGAAGCATATAAATGTCGCAAATTGACAGACCTTTTTGGCAGCAGCGCTGCTACAAGCACTATCAGCAGCAGCTTAGAACAAGTGCAAGATGATGAAGAGAATGATGAAGGTGCGAGTGCAAATATACAGCCAGCTTCCTGCGTTCATGATGAGGGACAGAGTTTTTTAGGATTATGTTTTAAACAGGACCCAGGCGCAGGCAATGACTGAAGATGTTTAAATGGTTTATTGTTTCGGAGACTCAGGCAGGTTTGGTGATTATGGAGGTCCGGAGTGGAGGTAGGCAGTGAGAGGCTGGACTGATTACAAGGCAGGCAGGTAGGATGCAGGAAGAAGCAGGCAGGTTGGCTGGAAGCTCTGGTGGATGATGGCCGAGGGATTGCACTGGAAACACAAGAGAAACTAGTTACAAAGAGTACGGAATTACACGCAGACAGGATAACTGAATGGGCAGCCAGGAGGATGTAATACCACTGGTGTAGAAAACAATCTGGCGGTGAGTTGCTGGGAGACTGGAGTAGATAAGCTGTTTCCTGATTAGATGATGAGGGACAGCTGAGTCGGACGGCCAGGTGAGAGCAATCAGGCTGCTGCCTGCAAGGGACACCACACCCTCTCCACACACACACACACACACACACACACACACACACACACACACACACACACACACACACACACACACACACACACACACACACACACACACACACACAGGGGAACAAACAGGGACACAGTTTGAACTGTGACAGTACCCCCCCCCCCTCAACGGGAGCCTCCAGGCGAACCACCAGGCTTATCTGGGTGGTCCCTGCGAAAGTCCCGAATGAGAGAGGGACATAGAATGAGCTTGCGGGACACCCAGCTCCTCTCCTCAGGACCATAACCCTCCCAATCAACCAGATACTGGTACCCACGGCCCCGGCGGCGAATGTCCAACAGCCGTCGGACCGTGTAGGCCGGGTGGTCATCAATAACAAGGGTGGGTGGAGGGGAGATGGCTGGAGGGCACAAAGGGCTGGACAACACTGGTTTCAACTGGGACACATGAAAGGTTGGGTGAATTCTCATGGAGGGAGGCAGCTTGAGTCTAACAGGAGATGGATTGATTATGCGCTCGATCACATAGGGGCCAATGAAGCGTGGTTTCAACTTCTTAGACTCAGCTTGTAAAGAAATATTCTTTGAAGAAAGCCGAACTTTCTGACCTGGTTGGAACTGGGGAGCTGCGGTCCGGTAGCGGTTTGCAATATGCCGATTGCGTTCATCGGAGCGGAGAAGGGCAGAGCGGGCATCCTTCCAAATCCTACGACAACGACGGAGATGGGCTTGGACAGAGGGAACTGCGATCTCATCCTCTTGGGCTGGGAACAAAGGGGGTTGATGTCCAAGAGAACATTCAAATGGGGACATACCGGTAGCAGCAGTAGACAGTGAGTTATGAGCGTATTCAATCCAGGGCAGATGTAAGCTCCAGGAGGTGGGATTCCGGGAGGTGACACAGCGAAGTGCAGCTCCAAGGTCCTGATTGGCTCTTTCGGCCTGCCCGTTAGTCTGAGGATGATAGCCTGAGGAGAGACTGACAGATGCTCCAAGTGCTCGACAGAATGCTTTCCATACCTGAGATATGAACTGTGGCCCTCTGTCGGAAACAATGTCTGTTGGAATGCCATGGAGCCGGACCACATGATTGACTAAGAGGTCAGCAGTTCCAGAGGCTGTGGGGAGTTTAGGAAGAGGCACAAAATGAACCGCTTTGGAAAAGCGATCGACAATAGTGAGAATGGTCGAGTTACCCTGTGAAACCGGGAGGCCGGTAACAAAATCTAGGCCGATGTGACTCCAGGGACGACTAGGGACTGGGAGAGGCTGGAGTAGACCGATAGGAGCCTGGTGTGAAGACTTGCTACGGGCGCAAATAGTGCAGGCCAGCACAAAGGCTCGAGAGTCCGCTTCCATAGAAGGCCACCAGAAGTGTCGTCTCAGGAGGGATAGGGTCCGACTCACACCCGGGTGGCAGGCAAAGCGGGAAGCATGGGTCCATAGGAGAACCTGTGAGCGGACAGAGTCAGGTACAAACAAACGGTTATCTGGACCATTTCCTGGATCTGGATGGTCTCTCTGTGCCTTCCTCACTGAGTTCTCAATCTCCCATGTTACAGCGCCCACCACTCTGGTAGCGGGGATTATGGTGTCAGGAGCTATGGGATCCTGATCCACTGCAAACTGCCGGGACAATGCGTCAGGTTTAAGGTTTCTAGAACCAGGTCGGTTGGTAAGGGTGAAGTTGAACCTCCCAAAAAACAATGCCTAGCGTGCCTGACGGGAGTTTAGTCGTTTGGCAGTTTGTATGTAGACCAGGTTCCTGTGGTCTGTCCACACAATGAATGGATGTTCAGAGCCTTCCAGCCAGTGCCTCCATTCTTCCAGCGCAAGCTTAACAGCAAGCAGCTCCCTGTTGCCAACATCATAGTTGCGCTCAGGGGTTGTCAGTCATCGGGAAACAAAAAGCACAAGGGTGAAGCTTTTGGTCGGAGACTGAGCGTTGTGATAGAACCGCCCCCACACCGGTGTTGGATGCATCAACCTCAACAATAAACTGAAGAGATGAGTCAGGGTTCATAAGAATAGGAGCCGAGGTGAAACGTCTCTTCAGCTCAGAGAAGGCAGCCTCAGCCTGAGTAGTCCACGAGAAGGGGATTGCTGGGGAGGTGAGTTGGTTGAGAGGACCGGCAACACGACTGTAGTCTCTGATGAACCGGCGATAGAAATTTGCAAAGCCCAAGAAACGTTGGAGCTGCTTCCTGGTGGAAGGCTTGGACCATTGTGCCACTGCTTGTACCTTCTCTGGGTCTGTTCTCAGCTGACCTTGCTCAATGATGTAGCCCAGGAAATCCACTGAATCCACATGAAATTTACATTTCTCTACTTTGACAAACAGCTTGTTCTCGAGGACCCTTTGTAGAACCTGCTGCACATGTTGGGTGTGTTCTTCCATGGTCTGTGAGAATATCAAGATATCATCAAGATACACAAATACTGAACGGTTCAGGAAGTCACGGAGGACATCGTTCACAAGAGCCTGGAAGACAGCTGGGGCATTGGTGAGTCCAAAGGGCATCACTAGATACTCGAAATGGCCTAGTGGGGTGTTGAACGCCGTCTTTCACTCGTCTCCTTGACGTATGCGGACCAGGTGGTAAGCATTCCTGAGGTCGAGTTTCGAGAAAATTGTGGCCTTCTGTAGGGGTTCGAAGGCTGAATTGATGAGGGGCAGTGGATACTTGTTCTTGATGGTGATGTTGTTAAGGCCCCGGTAGTCAATGCAGGGGCGTAGGGAGCGGTCCTTCTTGGATACAAAGAAGAAGCCTGCTCCGACGGGAGAAGAAGAGGGTCTTATGATGCCAGCAGCCAATGAGTCTTTGATGTATGTCTCCATGGCCTCACGCTCAGTTCGGGACAAGTTAAACAGGCGACTGGATGGGAGAGATGCCCCAGGAAGAAGATCTATTGTGCAGTCGTAAGGGCGATGAGGGGGCAGAAAAAGAGCTCGCTGCTTGCTGAAAACCTCTCCCAGGCGATGATAAACCGGAGGGACAGCGGACAAGTTGAGTGGCTCCTGCTGAACTGGAGGAATACCGACATCTGCTGGGGGAATTGCAGACCGCATGCATGAAGAGTGACAAAAGGAACTCCAACTCCTTACTTGATTCTCCGACCAGTCCATGTGGGGGTTGTGCAGTCTTAACCATGGCTGGCCCAGAACTAGGGGTGTGTGAGGGGAGGACATGACGTGGAACTGAATCATTTCATGGTGATTACCGGACAGGACGAGATGTAGGGGTTCGGTGACATGGGTAACGTGTGCCAGGAGCTTCCCATTAAGACCTTGAGCATTGAGAGGAGCTGTAAGAGGTTGAGTTGAGATGCCGGCTGAGGCAACCAGTTGGGCATCCAAAAAACTCTCATCAGCCCCAGAGTCCACTAGTGCAGGCAGAGAGAGAGACTGTTGATTTAACAGCAGTGTGGCTTCAAGAGGCTTGCGGGTCTGGGGGGTTGAGGAAGAAACAGCCTTGCTCACCAGTATCCCCACCTTTACTGGCGAGCACCCTCTTTTGGACGCTGGGGGCATGTGTCCACAAGATGACCGGAGTGAGCACAATAGACACAAAGTCCTTCTCTTATTCTCCGGAGACGTTCTTGGGGAGTGAGTCGGGCTCTGCCTAGCTGCATCGGTTCCTCTGAAGACAGGAGAGGAGAAAAGACTTCAGATGGAGCACTAGCACTTGGGAAAGTCTCCGACCTGAATCTTGCGAGAGGAGACGAGACACGGCGAGAGGGGAGTGACCCAGGAGATCGACTGGCTCTTTCCCTACGGCGCTCCCTAAGGCGGTTATCCAGTCTTATGGCTAGGGAGACCAACTCATCCAAGTTACCTGATTCGTCCCTGACTGCTAACTCATCTTTAACAGAATCAGTTAGCCCGGTTTGAAAAACCCCTTGAAGCGCTGTGTCATTCCACCCCGCCTCTGCAGCTAAGGTCCTAAATTCCACTGAGTATTTGGCTACACTACGGGAGCCCTGTCGCAGTGAGAGGAGGCGTTTAGTAGCGTCCCTACCGCTGACGGGGTGGTGGAAAACTTTCTTCATTTCTTCTGTAAACTCTGGATAAGAATAACAAAGGTTGGACTGACTCTCCCATACAGCTGATGCCCAGGCTTGGGTGCTACCTGTAAGTAAACCTATCATATAACAAATCTTAGCTCTGTCATTAGCATAAGTAGATGGCTGCTGCTCAAACACAAGAGAACACTGCATTAAGAAAGATTTACATGTCCCTCAGGCACCTGCGTACCGCTCTGGAGTGGGAATGTTTGGCTCACGTGAAGGGAGAGCGGGCTGGGCTGGAACCTGTGCTAACTCTTGTGGGGGAGCTGGATCCTCCGGAGCAGGCGGAACAAGATGAGTTGAAACCAGGTTGAGGTGATGTCCCATCTGTGCTACATTGGCGGCTAGTGATGCGAGGTTATCCATAACCTCTCTGAGCATCTGGTCATGCCGGCCCACGAGGACGCCTTGGTTGGAGAGAGCCTCACGAATTGGGTCCGGGCCTGCTGGGTCCATGGTGGCCAGATTGTTCTGTTAGGATTATGTTTTAAACAGGACCCAGGCGCAGGCAATGACTGAAGATGTTTAAATGGTTTATTGTTTCGGAGACTCAGGCAGGTTTGGTGATTATGGAGGTCCGGAGTGGAGGTAGGCAGTGAGAGGCTGGACTGATTACAAGGCAGGCAGGTAGGATGCAGGAAGAAGCAGGCAGGTTGGCTGGAAGCTCTGGTGGATGATGGCCGAGGGATTGCACTGGAAACACAAGAGAAACTAGTTACAAAGAGTACGGAATTACACGCAGACAGGATAACTAAATGGGCAGCCAGGAGGATGTAATACCACTGGTGTAGAAAACAATCTGGCGGTGAGTTGCTGGGAGACTGGAGTAGATAAGCTGTTTCCTGATTAGATGATGAGGGACAGCTGAGTCGGACGGCCAGGTGAGAGCAATCAGGCTGATGCCTGCAAGGGACACCACACCCTCTCCACACACACACACACACACACAGGGGAACAAACAGGGACACAGTTTGGACTGTGACAGAGTTGAGCTGGTGGAAGAACCAGCTCATCTGGCACATACAAGTGCAGGGCAAGAGCAAGAGGTGGGTGAGAATGATCCCTTGAACTTAGTGGCATTTTCTCCTGGAGGCCAAGGGAAGCCAGGCTTCCCTTGTTTTTTTGGAATGGAGTTATCATTTTAATAAATAAATAAAAACACTTCGTTTAGTTTCGGTAATTATTCTGCCGGCTCATCTCTCCCCCATTCTCATTGAGTATTTTACAAAGAGTGAAACAGCGCCCCTCCAGATGTTATGGTTAAACAGTAGATTGCACTCTCTGTTGCGAAAGGAGGCTAACCGAAATTGGCTTCCCTTGGTGAAAAAGATCGAGGGATTGACCAATCACATGAGGCTCACGTCATGCCTCACAATCCAATTAAAAAGCATCAACTTCAGTTCGTGTAACATCTGTACTGTAACATCACCGCCCTTAAAAAGTAGCAAGCAACTGAAGCAAGTGCAATTATGGAGGGTGGAGATTTGGAGTATTTCATCAAAAATAATTTTACTAAACTTCCGCTACAGCAGCAACTAAAAATGAAATCTGATGACAGGCCAATGCCCAAACTGGAGCTGTGTACAGGGAGGAAAAAAGGAGCGAATCGGACGTTAAACTTTAAATAATACATTTCTAACATTTGACATTTCATGTGGCCGGACTGGGTCAGTTTCCAGGGCTGAATTTTAGTCCCAGTCCGCCCCTGGCTGGTAATAATGTAGACCAGGGGTCGGCAACCTTTTTGATGTGAAGTGCCATTTAAAAAAATAATTGTTATCAGCGTGCCAACGATCGAGAATTATCAAATCAACGGGGGGGGGGGGGGGGGGGTTGAGGAGCTTGACGCTCGTCAACTATCAGCAGGAGGGCGGGGGAGCCTCGCTGTGGGGAAGCAGTGTGTGTGGACCTGTCAGCGCAACTCACGTGATGCCGAATTTAACAAACACATTTAAATAATCGGTTTGAACGGCATAATAATAAGGACGTTCTGTGATTCTCCAGAGCACACATGCTATGATATTAGGGTCATGCAGAGTGAGATGAGATCGCTGTCCCTTTAAGAGAGAGCGAAAGAGAGGGGTGTGGCTTGTGCACGTGTGTTTGTGGATGGTAGAGCGACATTGAGAGAACCTGTGGAGAGAACGTGTGTATGTTTCTGGAAGTGAAACGAGGAAGCAGAAAAACAGAGGTCTGTGATGTATTTTGTGAAACAGAAAAACAGCTAAATAAATGCAACGGCCTCCCAAGAAGAGCTCGCCTCTCTCTAAAGTGGGTTATTGAACCTGAAGCTTGTTGCTTCTGCCCTCCTCGACTACGGTCTGGGAGCCGACAGGAAAGTTCAACACACAGAAGGCCAGTCCGTCCCTTTGTAGCATATTATGTCGATGAGAGATGAGCAGATCGCCACTGGGCTTTCAACTAAATACACAGCCACGCAAAAACTGCGGCATTTGTACAGCTCCTTATGGGTACTGCAATTAGTGAAGTGCTTTCCTCCGTGGTGAAACGATCAGCACTGCACCACGGAGGAAAGCGGCAGAATGTCACCTGGAGATAAAGAGAGCGGGGCTGCGTTGCGTGCATGGCTTCCTTCTGCAGGTAACGGGGAGACGCGCTCTGGCGGCGGTCTCGTTCAGTATCCGAAAATACAATTTAAATATTTTTGCACACTTATTCCACTTATTCCTAGTGTGCCACTGGTTACGGTGCCGCGTGCCAATGCTGGCACGCGTGCCAGGGGTTGCCGACCCCTGATGTAGACCCTCCAGAAAAACGCGGGCAAAAATCCTTGATTATGCGGGCTAAATTCCTTGATTATGCGGGCTAAAATCCTTAATTATGCGATTAAACATGCGGGGTTTTCATGTGATTTTATGCGGTGAAATTGCGGGAAGTTGAGAGTTATTTTCCTCGGCATTATGAACGTGCATCTAATCCACGCAAAGGCTGCGCTAGAATTTTTCGCTGCCCGTCATTTGGAAACGGTATAATTTCCTTTTGGGCGGGCATGCATAACACGGCATAACACCGGAGCCTCGCTGTGGGGAAACTGTGGCGCTGTTCTGAGTTTGTTCTATTCCGTCAAAATGACGGACCGCTTTCAGATTTTTCCGTCATTGTTAAAAAAATCCGTCATAGACGGAAAATATTCGGTAAACGTGACCTCTGAACCCACGGGACCGCACCGCCCGGCACGTTCATGTTACGTGTTCAGTACTACATGCGTTTTACCTTTACCCATTGATGCAAAAATAAGAACGGACCCATATCGCCTTACTGCACACAGAGCTGTAATAATGGATATATTGCACATGTTTGCTGTAATTCATCATTTGTAAAATATTATAATACATGGGCTGTATGATCTTGTACCCTAAATGTTGTATTAAATAAAGTTAATATTACTGACGTAGATTAACGTCCCTGTAGCTTCTTATTGCACTAAGAAGCTTATTGCACTGTATATATATATATATATATATATATATATATATATATGTATATATATATATATATATACATATATGTATATGTATATATATACTATACTATATACTATATATCATACTCTCCACTCTTCCTTTTCCGAATGCCAGGAAGTATTCTTGCCTCACTTCCGAAGCAAGACGCTCGGAAGACATGTGCTACCAAGCAAGCGTACTCGACATTGAGAAACACCCTGGATGTACTGTGTATACATTCACTCCGCAGCTGCGTATAATCAGCTCATCAGGCATTCTCTTTAACCTATTACATTTCACCTCATTCACCTCATTCTCCAGCAGCCAATCATCGTGCTGCAGCCAAACTTTAAAATGGTTCTCCTCTCTCCTGCAGTCAGCTGTGATTTCAGGTGTTCTTGATGCCGCCCGCCTCCTCCCCATCCGCCTCCTTTCATATCCATCTTCTGCATCATCACCAGTGTCTGGATCCTGGGGTGGGGGTTCCCTATATGCTCACTGCTGCATTTCCCCCTTTAGATATACGATTTCAGGATCAGGGTCTAATCGCCAAAGACTTAACATTTATGACATTTATGACACAATAAATGTTCAAACAAAATGAAGTCTCTCCTGATTGAAATATCATGTGTTGAAATAAACAACTGCAGTTCAAAATAAAAAAGTGAATTGCCTAACATTTTTGTTGTGGAATTAATTAATTTCTTTCTTTAAAGGAAAAAACATGAAAAAGGTAAAAATAAAACTATTGAATACAATATATTTGGAGCAACTTCATTCATAAATGGTTAACTTAAAAACGTGTGTTCACAATGATGGTAATTAAGTATATACAACTTGAAATTCCTTTTTAAATGATGTGGTAAAACTAGTTGGAACAACTTTACCTTTGGAGTAATCAACTTAAAAACTTGTGTTTATGCTACCAATTATTAAGTAAGTGGTAATTAAAAACACCTCTGATTGTAGAGGAAAAGCCTTCTCTCCCTCAAATAACTTTATTGGTTTAACACAATTTCATTAGAAGTTGTCAGAACTCAATAAACATTGATGCAAACTGTTGCATTTGTTTTTAGAGTGTAGTGCAATGCAGGTAGAGCCATGTAAATCAAAGCTTCCTGTGTGTCGCAGTTCTTGCTTGCAACAATATTTAAGGAATCGGACCCAATTAATATGACACGGTCAACAAAAGGGTGAATCATCCAAATTACTCAGACTTACCAATTTTGCATGAATACCTTATAGATAGAGCTTGATTACACAGAGAGATGCTCACACTTATATAGTTGCTATTTGTTATGAACCGTCCATTTGGCATTGGGCACTGCATAATCCCACTGTTCAGGATCCATTCAGGTGTGGCTCCCCAGCTCATGATTCAGATAGAGAGCTAATTCAGCTATTCACACAGATAGTATAAGAAAGCATTTTTAGACATTAAAACATCTAAACATATTATAACAGAAACCAAAAATACAAGTATGAACTTCAGCATAATGCATTGACTTACACTGTTGAAACTTCGCATAAAATATAAATAAAATAATAAACAAAATAGTAAGCATTTCCTTTATTCTTCCTATCTAGGAAAGGACTTGGCTCCAGCACAGTTGATAAATATGTTCTAGACATTTTAGTATATTTATTTCTTAAATATCTGCATACAGAAAATTAACCTGTACTGTATAATGTCACGCTGAAACAAATGTTGATGGTGTAGTATAATGGCGGTTCATTGGTGTATTGTACTGCCTTCTAAATGTCAGGTCCAGTTAAAACACTTGAAATGTGGACAAGGACCTGTTTTCAGAAGAAATGTTGACTAAAACAGCAAGAGAAGTTTCTCATTCTTCCATCAGAAGCAGCATAAATCAGATCATCTCCCTCTGATTCACAGCAGCCCACATGTTTATCACTGCTTGGTCATTTTAATGAACTGGGTTGGTTCAGTTGCATAACACTGTTATGGATTCAGTGGAAGGGAATAAACATCCAGGATACGTATGTTAGTCTCAAAGGAAACATTAGTGCAGTTTTAAAGCAGAAAAACATTGCTGTAACTCCCAGGGTTTTCATTGTGCTTCTTGTTCCCCGCTCTTATGTCTCAACAATCATTTCCTAACCGGTCCAATCAAAGAGTACGGCTCCGCAGACTTTTCATCTTAGATTGTCTTTCAACTAACCAAATGGTTTTTGCAGCAATTTAAGTATATTTCAAGTTAATGACTAACTCTCCAGTGGATATGTTTTTTTTCCGGTTGAAGGAGGATTTTGAAGATACGCAGTCACGTTGTCTCTCGAACTGATTTTCCACCAGACAGATAGAACTCTGTAGGAAACACTGAGTGGGTTTTTACCACAAATAAGATTCTGAAACTCATTCCTGCTGTCAAACTTTTCAAAAAAGAAACAAAAGTTATTGCCCTCATGCTGTCATGCCTTTCAAGTTTATCTACAAAACTGCAGCCTGCAGTGTGCCACATCATTTAGCCGTATAATGTCAGGTTTTTTGCATAGAGTGGGTGGAATAAGTTAACGCTGTCAAGTCCTGATATCATACTGATACGTTGATCCTAAAATCTCTGAATAGCAAGAAAGTAAATGAAAAAGGGAGATATCCTCATATCCTTGGCATTACAGGACAACGGAAAGAAGAAAGGGAAGGTGTTTCAGTACCGCAGGGCGCCACACTGCAGAGACTTGGCAAGGTTGCTTATTTTCACTGGTTTGTATCCACTTAAAAGGGAAAGATTATTTCAATCCCTTGGAAAAAAATTATATTCTGAAAACATGAGCTTCAGCCAGGGCATATATATATACAGCAAAGAAATACTTTGAGCTAATTGGCATAGCGGCGAGTGGTCAACAGAAATTAACAGAAACAAGGTCTTTTCTAGTTCTGATTGCTTTGTTGATATGCAACCCAGTCTCATGGCATTTCGTGTTCACCAACACTATTTTTAATCTATTGATTCGTGTTCACCAACACGATCTTCCCCTTTTTTTCGTGTTGCACAGCACGATTTTAAAAGCAATGTATTTCTATTGGTAGTCTCACGGCATTACGTGTTATAGGAAGACCGGAAGCTGTGTGGTTCATAAAAACATGTTCTTACTCAATAGCAAGCCACAATTATTGCTTTTATTTTAAATCGTATAATTTCGGACTTTTGTTGCCGTCTGTGAGGAAAATAAATGGGGCTCAGAGCCTCAGAATACTGAAATCTGTATTTTTTAAATCTTTTTTTCCTTCTAATTTATTATTCTTTTCAAAATAACACAGTTATTTAATCACCAATAACACACAATCATCCTTGTTTTTATTTATTTGTTTAGTTCCATAATCTCGGGCTTTTTTGGCGTCCATCAGGAACTGAATTTCAAAATAAAAATAACCGGAAACAGACGTAGGCACTTCGACCTATTACCCAAGATCCTCAGCTATGGTTTAAGCTCGCCGATTGGATGTTTTAGCCGCAATGCATGTTGGGATTTGGTGTTTATATGATATTAAATCGGAAAAACATTTTAAAATAATACTTAATTCCGAGTGTTCTTGCTTTTCTCTTTGAAAGTCATCACATAACGGCATTGTAATACACGGTTCGGCTGAATTACATATTACAGATCTGCCGTAGTTTATAGTTTATATTTATAGAGCCCTGATGAGAAGACCTTTGGAAAAACTGGAAGAAATGCCGCCGAAACTGAATACTTGACGTGCAGTGGCGGTCGGCCCATAGGGGCGCTAGGGGCGCCGTCCCCCCTCTTCCCACATGTTTGATTGTCATTCAAAATAAAAAATAAATTAAAAAATATATTTCCAAAAATATATATTTTTTATTTTTATTTTTATTTTTAAAGAACAAGGTAAATATTATATAGTTGGTATCAGTAAAATGTATAATCTACAATAAAATCTTGTTTAAAATTGTTTTACGATGTCTAAAGTTACTGATAAGTCACATGTTTCCTGCCTGGTCACAGCGTGTATCATTACCCTCTCTCGTCCGGGCGGTAGAAAGGAGCCCTCAGCCAGAGCAGCAGCAGCCCACAAGCTGACTGTTGCTATCTGTATACTAAGCCCCCGAAACATAATTTCAGCCAATCAGCGTGGTCAGATCTGATGCTCAAAGGGCGCCCTTTCAGCGCCCTGGCCTGTGTGTCTGTGAGTTGTTTGGACTCGTATCCAAGGTGACGCTACAGTAGTTGCCGGTGCTATTGGATCGCTAGTGGATCGCCGGAGCTGTAGATTAACATTTACATGCTTATTGTAGTTGTAAGGGCAATGCCTGTGGCACCATGGAGCATATGTGTGGGCTGGACCTGTATTTTACAGGAAAGGAGTGATCAGAGGGTCGAGTTGTCGATTCTTGTTCAGTTTTCATCTTCCTCACCCTCTCAGACTTTGAGTTGCGCGCGCTGCTAAAGAGACGCGCTACCATGGAAACCAAACAATGGTGTAGCTGTATTAAAGTCCGAGTGGAAACAGACGTGAGTAAATCTGATTTTGTTAGAAATCGGGAGAAATGCGAAAATCTGGAGGGTTGGCAAGTATGACACATACACACACACACACACACACACACACACACACACACACACACACACACACACACACACACACACACACACACACACACACACACACACACACACACACACACACACACACACACACACACACACACACACACACACACACACACACACACACACACACACACACACACATACACACACAATGTTCGTATTTAGTCTCCTGATTGTAAATGCCCTATTATGGTTATGTCACCATTTCCATAGCCCCACCAAAAATATTTTCCACCAGCCGCCACTGTTGACGTGGATCATATATCAACAATTAAACAACAGCTTCAATTTCTCTTCACACAATACGTCTCCTTGTAGTATCAACACTAATTCGGCTGACTTTTACATTTGATCTAATTCATAGATAGGTTATATTTACACCATAACGGTCCACAGCTGATATAAAAGGACTTGTAGTTTTTAAAGATATTACTGATTTTCTTTGAATATAAGAATGTAAATACTGAGTCTGAAATAATATAGCAATATGCTATAAAATTATGTGAAAACATGAATAAAACTACACATCTTCAGATGTTGTACATATGTCCTACACTAATAATACAAAGTTATTATGGCTGTGTGTACCTTGTGTGCACCGCCTAATGGTTAAAGCACGTTATTGAATTATTGTTTTTATGTGTTATATTTGATTAAAAAAATATTAAGAGTACATACTTTCATAGGGGGAAAGTAAAAGATCAATGATAGCAATATAGAATATAAAAAATCAAGAAGATACTGTAAGTGATCTCTACAATAAAACAGTTTAGTGCAGGATGTACAAAGATATTAATATGAGGAGGTGCAAAACAGAAAAACAAATTAACCTTTATTTAAACATTAAATAATACTTTAGATTAAGGTCTTCTTTTAAATAAGAAAAAAGCTTTGGGGGTATCTACAGATAAATATTAAGCCTGACAAAGTACTTAACGTCTAATATATTGCTTTCCTGCAAGGTTAACTATGTTGAAGCACTTATTATAACTGATGTTATACATATGAATTATACTCTTATGTATGTAGATAGAATAAGAAATATGCAGAATATGACAGTTTAATGGTGGAGGTGTACACACATATTGATAGATGTCTTGTAATGCGCTGTTGAGGAACCTGTGACCCAAGATTTTCATTCATTGCATACACCGTAGTTGCGTATATGATATGTCAATAACCTTTGAAAATCCTGAAAGGGATGTGCAAAATAGCCATTATACAATCTTTAATTAACTATTAGTAGAGAATAACGAGTAATGAATATACTTTATTACTCGTTTCCATTCATTTTAATTGCAGATAAATGTTTAGTCTTCTCAAGCACCAACTATCAAATATCTCTCCTGATTGTTGGCACTTGACAATCACCTTCCCTGAATTTTACTCAGGTGTAACTAAAGTCTGATTTAAGGGTTGTTTATATTTCACATCATTAATCAGAATCTGCAAAGTAACTCAAATAAGTGTAGTGGAGTAAAAATACCAGGTTAACCTCTGTATTGTAGTGGAGTACATTACAAAGTAACAATGAGCTGTCATGTGGGTATATATTAATGCTGCACATTATGGACACAAGCGATTTTCACCCATTTATTAATTATATGTTTTACATTTGATAACACCAATGTCATGGCAACTTCTAATTGTGGGAAAAACAAAAACGTTCAGTAGAGACGTACCATAGAACATTTTGCGAAACACAATAGCCAGCATGTGTAGTTCTGGGGGGGCGTTCGATTCCAGTTTTAGATAGTCTGGCGTGGTTTCGTTCCATTTCAAACAGCTGTTTGACGCTAGGCTAACCTTGGCGCACTGCCACTCCAACATCCAATCCCAGAGCTTGAAGATTAATCACGGGGACTGTAGTCCTAAACGATAGCTGGGGATTATGGGTAGTGTAGTGTCTTCGGTCATCCTAAACTCCTAGAGGCCTACGTCTGTTTGCGGTTATTTTTATTTTGAAATTCAGTTCCTGACGGACGTCAACAAATCACGAGATTATGGAATTAAACCAATAAATGAAAGCAAGGATAATTATGTGTTATTGTTGAGTAAATAACAGTGTGTTATTTTGAAAAGAATAACAAAATAGAAGGAAAAAAAGATTTTAAAAATACAGATTTCAGTATCCTGAGGCTCTCAGCCCCATTTATTTTCCTCACAGACGGCAACAAAAGTCAGAAATTATACTATTTAAAATAAAAGCAATAATTGTGGCTTGATATTGAGTAAGAACATGTTTTTATGAACCACACAGCTTCCGGTCTTCCTATAACACGTAATGCCGTGAGACTACCAATATAAATACATTGCTTTTAAAATCGTGCTGTGCAACACGAAAAAAAGGGGAAAATCATGTTGGTGAACACGAAATGCCATGAGACTGGGTTGTGATATATTACTTAATATTTCAGTATTCTGAGCCCCATTTATTTCCTCACGGACGGCAAAAAGGGTTATAGTCCACTTTTCACTTGTTATCTATAAATGATAACTATAGATGATAACAGATGATGAGTAGAAAAACAACATTTTGATTCAAGGAGCTTTTAAATTCGGTTCAGGACAGATACAAATAGATTTTCGGGATGTTTTGAAAAAACATTGTCTTGAGCCCTGCCTCTGCACTTATCTGAGTGCACTTTCTAGTTTGACATAAAACGATAGGTATTTGCAGAGAAACAAGTAAGTGGTGGGGGTATGTTTGTGTTTGCTGTGATGTCAGATCTGTGAACAAAAGTACAGAAGGCACAGCATAAAAGTCAAGATGCTGCCCTACAAATGTCATATTTTCTGAAAACTTGCTGCATGACATAGCAGACGCTTTTAATTTAGGAGCAATTTCTTGGATACCTGCACACGTTATACAGGAGTTTTATGACATCATGCTCCATTGCTCATTGGAATTGCATCCATTTACACAGCATTGAAAAAGCTTTAGAGTTCATCTTCATCCAAGTCTTCCTACTTAAGATTTGTTTTTATTTCCTGAAGATTTAATGGCATACAGGGCACTCGTTATGTCATTTATTATTGAAGGGGCCCTATAATGCTCATTTCCAGGTTTCATATTCAGTTCTAACAATGGAACTGGAATCATAGTTAAAGATATAAACTTTGATTTTTAGCATCTGTAGCGCTTACTTGCATTAGCGAGTCATTTATTATGATTAAAGGGGCCCTATTATGCTCATTTTCAGAGTCTGCTCTGATTGGTCAGCTAGCTGGCTTTGTTGTGATTGGTCAACCACTTAGATATGTCCCGCCCCCTAGCCTATTACGTACAATGTTTTGGAACGCTAGCCAACTGTGGTGTGCGAGTGTTACATAGTGATGTCAATATGTTACGGAAGCAAACAAAGGACTAGAATCGAGGCGTTTTAGGCAGTGTGTGGGAGAGAAACTCCCTCGGGCGTGAACTTTGGAATTGTAACCTTTGTAGACCATTTACATGCACTAAAACCCCAAGAAGCATAATAAGGCCCCTCAAGGTTTTGTGTGAATGTGGCTCAGAGATCTATGGAGAAGCGCATGAGCTCAGTCCTGAATAAGCATTGCTGGAGAAAAAAAGATAAAAGCCTTCCATATATCATCTTACAGTCCACTGTCCTGAGATGCTGTTCAGAGGGAGGGAGTTCATCTCTCAGTGTGAAGGATGTGAGGGCAGACAACTGCAGAGCTGTCCACATGTATAAATGTTATAGGAAATATTGTGGGAAGGCCTCGCTGTCTATGTGAGCAGACTTTAAGTAGGTGAGGGAGTTTTTTGGGTTTAGCTGAGCATTTGTGTGTGTGTAAGTGTGGAGCGAAAGCTTCAGTACAGCTTCATCAGTGAGGTCACTGTGCAGGATTATCGGGGAGGTAACGAGTCACTTACCTGGATCGATTGCCAATTCATTGTAGTTTAACCATTAACTGCACATTTATTTGGCATTGAAAGCAAATAAAAATGACACAATGGTAATTACTCACCCAGACAGAATAAAAGGTTTAAAAATCTTCTTCTTTTGTATCCTTGAATTTTAATATTCAGCCCATATTCATTCATACCAGAACCAAGTACGAGTGTCCTTGCAGCCTAGGGCAAATATTGAATGTACAGTCTTAGAGTGGGAAAGAGTTGGAGCTATCTTAAAGTAGATTATGCAGTTTCAAGTCCCTCACTGTCCTTTTGAATTACAAAACGTTTTTTAATATTTTTTTGCTATTTTGACCTGGATTGACTGATGTGTTCTATAAATGTTGATCACATTTAATAAGGTATATTTAAAGGGCAGGCTAAATGGAGGGGGTTGGCAATTAAAACTGGGAGTTAGCAATTAAAACGGTCTCATTCCAAGGCTTATTTTCTCTTCTCACTGCAGCATGTATTAGTAAGGTCGATAAATAAAAATAATAATAATAATAAATCTTAATTTGTATATCACTTTTCATACAATAGGTGCGGCTCACAGTACACATCATAAATTAAAACAGAAAACAAGAAATACCATTTTCTTCAAAAGCAAAAACCTTTTTGCAGACATGCAGCTTAATATAACAATTCAAGGAAATAAAAAAGATATTATAATAAAAGATACAAAAATGTATATTAATCCAAAAGTCCACAACAGATAACTATATCAGTAAAACAATGGAAGACATAAGACAAAATGAATAAATACAATACAACATTAATAATGAAAAAATAATGATAAAAGACCATTTCAAAGGAATCAAAACAAATGTCTAATATTTCCTGGGTGTTCCACAGGTTGGGAGCGTAGTGAATAAATGTTGCTTCCCCCATTTCATTTTGGGGGAATTTTTTAAAAACCTGCCGAAGAGAACCTAAGGGCTTGTGCAGGGACATAAAATGACAGAGAATCAGTGATATACTGTATGAGGGTACCAAACTTGAGATTTACAAACCAGTAAAAGGATTCAATTCTAAAAGGTACTTTGTGCCAATGCAGAAATGTAGGTGTCTCATCCTTTTCAAATATGGTTCTCATTTAGTTGTACTTTTAATAGAACTGACAGCAGTGAGACAATAAATGAAGAAAAGCACACTAACAAGGAATTGCTTGTGTCCAAGAGGCTGTACATCATAACACTTTTCGTTACGAGTTACACTTTCTGACATCATTCAACATGAGCTGCAGGTGAAATGCTTGACAGCTCTAGGGGCCTGACGGATGGCTTCAAAAACACATAAACAAGCTTGAGCGGAGAAAGAAAAAAACTGCCACTTGTTTATTTTCTGGAGTACAGTGCAGAAGTGCAGTGGAGGACCCCAGGCTGCCGACACTGTTATTGTCATCTCTCGCAAATGATGTTAGTTTACAGTAGTTAAGTGTTTTTGTCTTTGTCTAGTGATTTTCCCCTTTATTTTTGAATAGTAACCTTCCCTCTCGTTTCAGATACTCTGACCTCCCTTCCTTGCGTGTCTCCCACTCCTGTGATTGTCGACCACGCCCCTGATTGTTTCCACCTATTCCCCATTACCTGGTGTATTTATTGTCCTCGTCTCCCTTTGTCCTGTGCCAGTTTGTTTCGTTTCTTGTGACAGTCTACCAGCGTATCATGCCAGGAATACTCCCAAGCAGAGCTTTGAGCCATGTCTTGTCTGAGTATTTGGTTATTCATGCTCCTAGTGTTTTTCCTCATTGAAGTGATTTTGTTTTGTTAGTGTTTTTCCTCATTAAGAGTGACTTTGTTTTGATACTGTTTTTCCTCGTTAAGAGTAATTTAGTTTTGTATACCACTGTAGTTGAGCTTTGGTTTGAATAAACCTTTTTTTGTTAAAACCCGTGTGAGTCGTGCATTTGAGTTCAAACCCGTTTATTCAGTCGTAACAGTTATCTAAGCAGCACTGAATCTCAGATATTTTACTTGTTCGATGTGACAAAGAACCTCTGAATAATCTCACGAAAGGACTCACTTTACTTCACCTTTCACCAATTTGCAAAGAAGAAAAAAAAGATGATGATGATGAAATGAAAGCCTTCAAAGCAGGAAGTGTATAATGCCACATGACGTTTCTCAATCCTTCATTTGGATAGTGTCAAACGGTGGAGGCTCTGACCCAGGATTCACACCGAGCTGCTTACATATTACTCTTAAATACCACCCATTAGAAAATGATTTAAAAGAATGCAGACCTTCTGTACAGTACACCTGGGAGTATGGACTCTTGTATAAATTATTTCACAAAGCAGTGCTCCCCTGGAGTGTTAGGTGTGTTATTCAGTGCAGTTGAATCACACAGCAGAATAAAGGGAAGTAGATGTCAGCTAATACCCGCAGCACACATGTTCAGGAGATAGCTGCAGACAACTAGCCTGAGTTTTGAAATTAAAAGCAAGGCCCTGCTACTGTATGTACCATATATTTGGCTAACAAAAGGTCTGCTGAAAAGAAAGTTAAGCAACTTGGCTATGGATGCCAAAACACGTTGAGCTTTTTAATAAGCTAATGGCAGCGGAGACATTTACAAAATGCATCACGGTCAAGGCAGATAATATGAGAACCAGCTTTAAAAATACATTGACATTGAAAACAAAAAAATTGAAAAAGACTGTAAACTGTGCTCACAGCTGCAAAACCAGTGAGTTTTATTCATTTCTTCGTAAAAAGCCCTATTTACCAATGTGCATTGCTCTATTCTGGATCATTTATAAATGAAGAAACATACCCCACAACACCAAAGGTTGAAAAACATTATCCGCAACATGTTATCCAATACTGCTGCTTCTCTTTATTGATTATTATTCACACAGAATTTGTATCAGAAAGTTGATGGGTCAGTGTCATTTAAACATTCAAAAGGGAATGTATGTTCCATTTGAAGATAATATCACTGGAGGATCTTGAAAACTGTGCTCATATTGAGAAAGTGCACTGTATATTGTGGTCTGTCCCAGTTTATGAGGTAAAGCATAAAGGGGCACAAGGAGAGGATTGATTTCTGTCTTGTCTTTATTTACTTGATATTACATTCATCTAAGTATTCTCTCCAAGCAATATATAGTGAACCTAAAGGATTATTTCACTTGGTGACAGAGCTAAGTAAATCTGAGTCAGCATAAAGCAGTGGTTCTCAAACTTTTTCTGTCAGGCCCTCCCTTTGGAGAAAATAAAAAGTCGGGCCCCCCCAACACAAATAGTCAGGCTCAGTGGCGGCGCCAGAGATTTATTTTGGGGTGCTGTGGGGTAGCTTGACGTTTCATAGAGGGTGCTCAAACATTTAGGGTTTCCCATTAATGTACCGGTCGCTACAGTGGAATGTTCTCCTGCAACACTCCCCACGCAAATACACAGTGTACCCGCGACTGTTACAATGGAGGCTCGATAATCAGCTCACGGCATATAGGTGTAAGCAGGGGAAAGTGCTATTTTTATAGGTGGTGTGTGGACCTCACATAGGGGGGTCCGGGGGGATGCTCCCCCGGCAAGATTTATTTTTAAATATTGAAGTTAAAAGCATCAATCTGGTGCACTTTGAGAGCAAAGGGAAGGGACCTATGGATACCTCTCTCAACACCTATATGAAACAGAACTTTAAACAGATTTAATTTTTCTTTATGGATATTTTACAAATCACTCCCTTTTTAAACTTTATTATTTTTTTGCTGTCATATAGTATTTCATACCTGTTTTTCATTTATTCTCTTATTTTTGTATAACTATAATGATCATATAAACGTGTGCCTCGGAAATAATTGTTTACATAAATGGTGACCAAAACGTTTGAGACCCACTGAGATAACACTGAGAGTCCTTTAGATCACTGAGTCTCTCAGTCAGGACTTTCCTCCACTTTGTTGTTGAAAAAACTCCTTCAATCCGTTAGCGTAGCTCGCTAGCACCAGAAGCTAACAACAACGATCTCCGGTACCGGTGCGCTCTCTCTCTCGCGCACACAAAATGGCTCGTTCCACACACACACAGCCGAGCTTTAATGAAAAACAGAGACACAGACGTAATAGTACTGTACTGCATCATATTATTTTGGAATCAATAATTTTTTTATTTATTATCTTTTTCTTTTTCATCTTTTTTTTTTTTTTTTCATAACCACTTTTTGTCCTGGTCTCTCGCATCCCCCCTGGCATGCCTCTGCGCCCCCCAGGGGGGGCGTGCCCCCCACTTTGAGAACCACTGGCATAAAGGAAGCATGTACAGGTTTAATAACACTGTCTCGCTCAGATGTATTTGTTAATATGGTACTATACTTTAAGTGTGGACTGTGGTTCAATCACATGCAATATGAAAGGTACATTATGGTTAAACCTTTTAACTTTCAATAGAAACCCCACAAAGATCTAAAATCTACAGAATTAGGTATCACATTGTTGTAATGAGTTAAATATTTGTTTCTAATATTTTACTCTAAAGTAAAGTTTACTTTAAAGTAGTGCAAATGTCGAGGATAACATTTATTTATGGTGACAGCAGTGCATGGAGATGCATTGGCCGATAGCTACCATGAACTTTGCTACATTTGGGTTTCAATTGTCTTGTTTGTCACTTTTGGTTTTCTTAGAAAAACACAGTATCTTCCAGCCACACATCCAGTCAGTCAGACCGGCACACCAAATACTGTCACCGACCAATCCAGGAAGAGAGGGAAAAGAGTCCAGAGAGAAGCTAAGCTAACCCAGCTAGGTCCTGAGGTTATTTCACTACCCAGCCTGCTGCTGGCCGATGTCCGGTCGCAAAAAAATAAAGTTGAGTATCAGGACTGTGTGACTCCATCATGGCATCCCAGATCTAGCTTGTCACCTCAGGACAGGACTCAGGTGACATAAGAGGACAGAGCTCTGTGTCTGCATCTATCATGGATGGTGCGCTAACCTCAAAGTAGATTGACAAGTTTAGTTTAGTTTTAAAGACGCCAGCCATATCTGCTAAGAGAATTTAACATTGTTTTTCTTCAGGCATGCACTACAAGTACTACTGTTGTCATTAGGTTCTTTCCTGTCATGTTTTTTTCGTAGAAGCACTACTACTACAACTGCATCTCGGTGTGCAGCCCTGTGTTGCATAATGCAAACACTAAGCGCCCCATAATGAAACAAACTTTGACCATGACATTGAAAATGCTGAAAACTTTGCATTCCTGTCAGCATCCAGCCTGCATAAACACAAAGGATCAAGCGTGATCTTGACTTTTAGAGGTTACTAATACCCAGGTGTAGTGTAAAAAAATACTCAGCCTTGATGAATCATTCTGTCAGGTGAAAAGCCGGTGTGTTAAACATACAGCCACACATAAATAATAAAACTGTTGATAGCTTCTTGTTTTGGTGGATTACTTTGAATGTAGACATGTGGCTTACACATTGAACATTATAAACTCCATGTCACAAGGCTAAGTTAACACACATGCTGCTCTGATATTAAGAATGCATTTTAACTTGCACTTAGTCCCTTCATAAATCACTGGCACCCAAAAAGGCAAATGTAATATTTAAATCACCAAAAATGATGTTACCTAAAATATTCAGGATGTTCCTTTAAAACATAAACCGCATATAGAATTATGATAATGCGCATGACGTCAGAGGATTCATTAAATATGTATAGCCCCTGCACATATCTTCACAACTTCTTGAAAGAAAAAATGAAGGCTGAGCATCAAAATCCTATTTGGAAGCGAGCAGAAAAATCCTGCTGGTGAGTTCTATGGACACGGGACTTTTTATCTCACAGTCGACACGCATCAGTGAGAAGGAGGATACAGATGGGCGTCAAATTCTCCTCGGGTTCGTTTGTTCTCAGTTTTTGATCCACTTCAGATCACTTAAGAAAAACTTGTTTAAAGGAGGACTGAGACATTTCTTCCCTTGGAAGCTGCTTTAATTGTATTCTGCTCCAAGTTTCTCGCACACTTCAGCAGCTGAAAAGGAATAATGCGATTTATGCGCAGTTGATGCATCAGCGAAGCCACCCCTATCCTCTAATGCCAGTCTGCCTGACTTTAGAACCTATAGTATTGCAACCAGTATTGCCAGACCGCACACCAAGAGAGGAGGAAGACTCCGATGGAAAATCATGCAGCACTTTGAACCCATGGAGACATGGCACATAGGTTCCTCTCATCTACGAACAGATTCAGCGCCAGATTCGCCTTCATATTCACTGTGTCTTTATCCTGCACATATTTATGCTACAGTATTCTTTTTTGTCGCAGCACAGTTATGACACACCGGGGTTACGAGGGGAGAAGATGCCCGCCGAGCAAGAACGCAGGAGGGAAGAAACTTCTTGGGAAATTAGACAATTGCGCTTCGCTGGAAGTCAGGTCCGCTCTGGATGGGTCCACTGCCCCGCGAGGATACAGCGATCTGCGCGACATTAAAGCCACTGCCTCGTCTGGTCACTCGGATGACATGAAGTTAACAAACATGAGTGTTGTCCAAAAATATGGGAATAAGAAGCTGCCTAATGCGTTAATAGTCGGTGTAAAGAAAGGAGGTACCAGGGCGGTGCTGGAGTTCATCCGGATACATCCAGATGTGCGCGCACTAGGAACTGAGCCGCACTTTTTCGACAGAAACTATGACAGAGGGCTGGACTGGTACAGGTGAGGAACACGTGGAACAAACTTATTTGTCATGTTTCTGAGACAGATGCACTTGTCTTGATATATTATTTGCATAAATACTCTGATTTCGACAGTCACCCGGTTCAGTGCAGTCACTCCTCTGCTCTGCTGGGCAGGGGGACTCATGGGATATGTGAGGTCCAGACAATACTATGTCCAAATGTTTATTTAATCCGTTTTTTTTTCACCTTTCTGCAAGTTAAAGCACTTGTTAGTCATAAAGCTGTTTTAAAAAGGATTTAAGTAGCCTATAATTCAATTTAAAGGGGCACGTTTTGCTGTAATTGTATTCATAAAGCAGGGGTGGGGAACCTCCGGCCCCCGGGCCGTATACGGCCCGCGAGACCATTTGGTACGGCCCTCGAGGTAATTTATAAACACACGCAAAAAATTAAAAAATTAAAGAAATCTAGACTGCAAAAAAATTAAAAAAGCGAGTGCCTGTTTTTCCTGGCCAAGGTCAGGGTCCTTGAACACAACACGAGCCTAACGTGTCATCACGTGGTATATGTTTCGTCTGACAGGGGTGCAGTTCTGAAGGAGAGCATCAGAACGTCGCTTCGGCCCTTCCAAAAATTGCAGTACCCATAAGGAGCCGTACACATGCCGCAGTTTTTTCGTGGCTGTGTCTTTAGTTGAAAGCCCAGTGGCGATCTGTTCATCTGTCATACTGATCATACAGTCAATAACTTTGTTGTTATTAGCATCTGGTTAGCTAGCTATGCTAACGAATATAAGAAGCTTTTTCTACAACCAGTGAGGTAAAAGCACATACAGGACTGTCTCAGAAAATTAGAATATTGTGATAAAGTTCTTTATTTTCTGTAATGCAATTAAAAAAAACAAAAATGTCATACATTCTGGATTCATTACAAATCAACTGAAATATTGCAAGCCTTTTATTCTTTTAATATTGCTGATTATGGCATACAGCTTAAGAAAACTCAAAAATCCTATCTCAAAAAATTAGAATAGTTCCTCAGACCAAGTAAAAAAAAAAGATTTATAACAGCAAAACACAATCAAACATTTGAAAATGTCCATTAATGCACTCAGTACTTGGTTGGGAATCCTTTTGCACGGATTACTGCATCAATGCGGCGTGGCATGGAGGCAATCAGCCTGTGGCATTGCTGAGGTGTTATGGATGCCCAGGATGCTTCAATAGCGGCCTTTAGCTCATTAGCATTGTTGGGTCTGGTGTCTTTCAGCTTCTTCTTCACAATACCCCACATATTCTCTATGGGGTTCAGGTCAGGGGAATTTGCAGGCCAATCGAGGACAGTAATGCCATGATCAGTACACCAGTTACTGGTGGTTTTGGCACTGTGGGCAGGTGCCAGATCATGCTGGAAAATGAATTCCTCATCTCCATAGAGCTTTTCAGCAGACGGAAGCATGTAGTGCTCTAAAATCTCTTGGTACACAGCTGCATTTACTCTGGGCTTGATGGAACACAGTGGACCAACACCAGCAGCTGACATGGCTCCCCAAACCATCGCTGACTGTGGGAACTTCACACTGGATTTCAAGCAACTTGGATTCTGCTCCTCTCCAGCCTTTCTCCAGACTCTGGCGCCTTGACTTCCAAATGAAATACAAAACTTGCTTTCGTCTGAAAAGAGGACTTTGGACCCCTGTGCAACTGTCCAGTGCTTCTTTTCCTTAGCCCAAGTCAGACGCCTCTTCCGTTGTCTTGAGTTCAGAAGTGGCTTGACCATGGGAATACGGCTATTGTAGCCCATTTCCCGGACACGTCTGTGAACAGTGACTTTTGATACCTGGACTCCAGCTTCAGTCCACTGTCTTTGAAGCTCCCCCAAATTCTGGAAGTGACTCTTCTTCACAATGCTGTTAAGGCTGCGGTCATCTCTCTTAGTTGTGCAGCGTTTCCTGCCACATTTCCCCCTTCCAACAGACTTTTTGTGGATGTGCTTTGAAACTGCACTCTGTGAACAGCTTGCTCTTTGAGAAATTTCTTTTTTTGTCTTACCCTCCTGATGGAGTGTGTCAATGACGGTCCTCTGGACAGCAGTCAGATCAGCAGTCTTCCCCATACTTGTGATTTAGTTTACTGAACCAAGCTGAGTGTTTTTCAAGGCTCAGGAAACCCTTGCAGGTGTTTCGAGTTAATTAGACGATTCAAGTGATTCGTTGAACACCCTACTAGTATACTTTTTCATGATATTCTAATATTTAGAGATAGGATATTTGAGTTTTCTTAAGCTGTATGCCATAATCAGCAATATTAAAATAATAAAAGGCTTGCAATATTTCAGTTGATTTGTAATGAATCCAGAATGTATGACATTTTTGTTTTTTTAATTGCATTACAAAAAATAAAGAACTTTATCACAATATTCTAATTTTCTGAGACAGTCCTGTATTTATATGATCATTATAGTTATAAAAAAAACAAGAGAATAAAGTAAACAGCTATAAAATACTATATGACAGTAAATAAAAGTTGTTATTAATAAACAAGAATACAGTTTGAAAGGAGAGATTTGTAAAATATCCATAAAGAAAAATAAATCTGCTTACAGTTCTGTTTCATATTGATGTTGAGAGATCTATCCATAGATCTCCTAATGTTGCTCTCAAAGTGCACCAGATTGATGCTTTTAACTAAAAAAAAAATCTTCCCGGGGGAGACCGCCCTGGAGGAGGTGAGGACCCCCCTAGAGGAGGTTAGGTCCCCCCCCCCCCCCACTTAAATCACGTCCATATGGATAGGAAACTAAATACATTTGCACACATCTTGTGTCCATATACTTTCTGTTTTGGTGGTCATGCCACACCGTGCACTTGAATGCATGCACGAGTCATAGTAAGATATCTGGATTAAGAGGTTGCTTTTTCTTTGCACAGCATGAAAGAAAGGCGAAATGAATGGGCTGTGATTTTAGTATTTTTAAGCAGAGGTCAATCATTTGTACGGCCCTCGTAGGATGTCAAAACAATTGAGATTGCCCTTGAGAGGAAAAAGGTTCCCCACCCCTGATATAAAGGCTATTTTTGGGGCTATCACACACACCAACATGCAAACTAAACCAATGCAGCATGCCACCACTAAGATCACAAGTTATTTTTAAGTCTGTATGATGTTTTTCTCAGAGCTGCAGATTTTAGAGTGGAGCTCCATGGTGCTGAACAGACAGCTCCATGAGGCTGATATAGGATCAGTTCACACAAACTGACACAGCCATCAGCACACCTGACACCAGCAGCCCCCAGGTCAGCAGCCCACTTCAAACAGGCTGCACTAGGGCAGACAATGTTCTGGGTAAAGGCAAATAACTCACGAGGTGCACCGAGCCCAGAGCATCACCTCTCTCTCTTTTCCAAGCTCTCCCACTTCTATAGCATTCTTAGATGGGCTCTGCTGATTATAATCTACTGACAAGATGTATTTGTCCTTTCTTGAACTGAAATGTAAGCAGAGTTAAATTCTTCTTTTCACAAAAACTGTGATGATCAAGTACGCTGTGGGAAAATGAAGTGGCACTTGAGTCTGCAAATGTCCTCGAAAATGCTTGATGGTACTTTGTTGCATTATGTCTGGAAATGTACTTAGATAACAAAACGGTTGGTGCTGTTTTGTAAACATACGTTATATTTTTTATATTACAAGAGGCAATGCTACACCCCCAGATTCTGTAATTAAGGAGAACTAAAGGTGTCTCTTAACCAATTAGCGTTGTGACCCAACAATGTTGTGAACGAACACAGACACTCTATCAGAAACTAAAATGAACACACCAGTTTGATTCTAGTTGTTTTTAGCAGTCAGGTTGTCTTGTTCTTAAGTCCACTAAGATTTATTTAGTAGCTTAGTCAATTAAAGGGCTTTCTTCATGCTGAATGATTCATTTTCAGTAAAAAAAACAAAAACATCTCTGGTTAACACAAGCTTTAAAAAGGATGCTTTTGCAAAACGCTTTATGGAGAAACTCTGTTTTACAGATCTTATAATTAAATCACAGAATGTGTTAGTTGACCAATTGTGATTACAAGTCGTTTATGAATGTCTTTAGTGAAGGCAAATAAAAAGTAATGTTGTATTTGTTCATTATTTCCAATTTGTAACATACACATAGAAAAATACAAAAGAATGAGAAGAGAAAATTAAATATAACTGCAGTGATGACATTATGAAAGAAGTGTACTGCTCTAGTCCTGAAAAGGAATCAGTAATTGTCATCTTCCAACTAATAAACAAAAGCTATAACACCACACAGATGCATCTATTTAAGACACAACAAAACGTCATCAATAATTGTAATGTTCATTAAGATCTCCTTCTCAATTCACTTAGTTTTCCATGCATTTTACTTGGTAATATATTTTACGCAGTTGTATTTGTATTCCCGGGAAAGAGCTTTTCGAACACTAAAGTTCAACTTCCTCAGGGTCAACTGTATGGACAGTTATTATTTATTCTTGTGTGTAATATAAAAATTCAATTAATTTGGAAGAATTAGCTAATTAACCGTGTTGCTCCCTGTAACACTTAACAGAATGAGCTGGAAAACTAATTGAAAACCTCAGCAAACACCTCGACATATGAAGAGGATGCTTGTTTGTTGGTGAAGGAAGTGTTGATTAACACAGGTACACATGATGTCCAAAGGAGACAGTGTAAAGTCTTGTGTTTTACATATTTTAACCAAGCATCCGAACACAGCAGACCAGAAAAAACGGTGTTGCATTTTTCTATCCCTCCAACAGATCGGATCAGACACCAACACAGCAGATATCCGCCTGCCCTCACCATTAGTCTTTTCACTGCACCAGCAACCTTCCTCTACATTAATCGACCATCTTAATGCAGCCTGAATGATGCAATAGCAACAGTTCACCTCACCAGAGATCTAATTTTTCCTATGTTTTCTCTAGTGAGGTAATTCAATATCTCATGCTAATATGATGCAACAATTACTAAGAAGGAGTATTGCACAAGCTGACAGTTGCTTTAAGAATATCATGAACTCAAAGGCTAGTTTAATTCAGGCAGAGTCAGCTGATTTTTACCTTGAAGAGTGACATGTCATTTGACCGGCTCCCAGTGATTTTCCGTCACAAAGTATCTTTACATTTTGATTTACTTTCACATTTATAGCACGTCATGCAATGAATGTATACCTTTCACATTCACTTTGTGTTACTCATTTATCAGTTGTCATTTCCATCTGTCTATCAGTGGCCCGTAATTTACAGACAGTTTTATATAAATGAATCAGTTATCTTTCAAACACTGAACGCACTATTATTTGGGGGGAAAGCAATTCTTTATCCATTGACTTTTGGCAGGCCCTTTACACACAGTACAAAGACACATCTGAACTCAACACCTAGGGAAATCGCACCTTTGTGTAAAGGTAAAAACACATATCCTATAAATGAGAAATTAAGTGTAGCTCCAGATGAAAACATACAGTAGAAACCTGGAAATATAAACGTATGCACTCACAGAAAGAAGGATATCTATTGTATAAAAAGATGTCATATCAAAACAGTGTACTCAGTTCATGTGAATCTACATGTATTTGCTGCATGGCTCTGTGAATGGCAGGGCTGAAGTGAAATGCCTGGACAATGGTTGAAATGAAATGAAACAAAACAAACATACATGATCCAGATTACATTATGGATCCCATGACTTCCCTATTAGTGCCACTGACAGGCCTCTTTTTACATTTCACTTCATAACATGATTTCTCTAGACACTTTATCCCATGAGCTTACAGTCACATGTGGAAATGGATACTCGCATAGCATACCAACAAGCTAGAAATGAGCACCTTTCATCCTGATTCTACAGATTTTAACTGCTAGGTTCATTTTTGTCCTTGACAATATAATCTTTCAAATCATTCGACAATTTTAATGTGTTCCTAATGAGCATTATAGCCTTGCCTCTTGTTGAATGAATGCGGTAATTATTTGATAACTGAAATTGCCATTGATTAATTGTCGGTTAATTTGATTAATTCATTTGGACATGGAAGTTAATTATTGACCTTGGGCTCCATATGTTTGATGCAAAGCCCACTAAGTAGCTTTTTCCAAACTGCTTCACCATCTCATATTCTTTATTATCAAAGTTGCTACAAGAAATGGACATCCTCATCCTCATATAACACTTACAAAACGTTGTTAACTATATATAAACACTCCATTCTTGGCATATTTTAAGACACCTTTTTCCTTTTAAATTATTCTTATTTTAACTTATATATATGCTGAACAGACAGAAACATACATGTGACACCAAATTAACTCTCGTCAGTTTGAGTGGGCACAGTCTGTCCTGTTACATTAAGCATGTGACAGATCATTTAGCCTCCCAGGAAAAATGGTGCAGTGTTCATTACCGTGCCCCCTGAACAGAACACACACGTGGGCCTCGTTTATTTTATGTGAAGCTATTCACACAACCACTGATAACAGACATTTCACCGGCACAAATATCCTCGCCACTTTTTCCATCCTCCACAGAATCAGAAAGATCAAACAAAAACACGTCGCTATACACCATCAAGACTTAAAAGGGCATCTTGGCTCTATTGATTTCACAGGAGTCAGAAGCATTTCCAGTAGATTCTCCGAGAAGGGTTGAAATTGTATGAGAGGCTGCGGCAACAAATATTCTCCAGGTCCACATTAATTGGCTCGGGGAGGCAGAGGCTCGGAACAGTATCATCTGAAAGGTTGATGAGGACAGAAAGTTTGATGGTTCTCATTTAACACAGAAAAGTGCACATAATACAGCGAGGGATTGTGAGGCGTAACTTTGCATTATTAACGAGTCGTCTTCATTCCAGTGCAGCTCAGAGACATGTAGTTGTTAACATTAATTAAAAAACAACTCTTTCTGAGATGTTTCCCCGATGGAGTCTGAAGCGTAGAGACCCAGTGCTTTTATTCATTTTAATAAAATAATTCAGAGTAGAATGTGAACATGCATGCGTACATTATGAAACAATCCCAGGGTAAAGCAATTGAGCCAATCCTGCAAATTTGAGTCTGGCATTTTGATATACTGTGTAATAAAATAGGCCGGTCCACCTGTTAGAAACTAAAATATCTCCCAACTATTGTATGGATGGCCTGAAATTCACATTCATGGTGCCCAGAGGATGTATCATGACAACCTAAGCGATGACCTGACTTTTCCTCATGTATTGCCGTAATATTGTTGGACACATTCATGCTCCCCTCAAGATGAATAGCAATAGCTTTGGTCATCCCTCAACCCCTCCTTCGTGCCATCAATCATTATCATTTGTCCGTTACTTTGGTTTATGAGTAAATGAACTAATGACATCCCATTATCTTAACCCAGGGTTAAGACACAAGCCTCAGCGGCGTACACAATGTCCTGGACTGACTTGATAACATTTTGTGTGCTGTATGACCAGGTTTGGAGAGTTACAGATTACACATAACTGTATTGTTTAATCAGGATACAAAAAAAGGAAACTGTATTCAATTGCAGTTACCTTAAAAAAAGACTAATCAGATGAGTGTTTCAAACAATTGGGGATTAATAGCAACATTACAATGGTACTAAACAACTAAAAAGAGCATATTGAGATTTTTGTAAAAGGATCAGATTTCTGCTTAATGAGTTATACTGTTCTGCAGGCTTATGGTAAATCTGTCTGAATCTGCTTCATAGTTTCCACTTCCTTTGTTGGATTTGTTCTTTTTTTAATTCAGTAGGTCAACATATGTTGTGTGTGTGAGCTTGACTATATGTATTATATTAAAACGGAGCATATCCTTTTAGCTTAGATTTTATTTTGCTTTTTCAAACTTGATGTGCTCACTAGGTATTTGTAACGTGATATATTTCTGAAACAACACTACCAACGCTTTATAGGTAGCCTGAACCATGACACAGGACTCAGGATGCAATCCACAGTGGAAGTTAGAGTTGGCTTTGTACATTCATCCTCACCTTGCTCACTTTAACTCCTTTGCAGCAAACGTTTTTTTCTATTTCAGTAGTCCCCGCAACAAACAATACTATCAAACTAACTTTAGCATTGTGGAGACTTTGGGATTCTGGAAATATCCAGCAGTTAAGCTCATCCTCAGAGCTTGTTAACGTTCCCCTCCTGGCGAACCGAGCGTCCCCAGTGATCAGGGATAAAATCCTGCCTGAGCTATTCCTTCTGTGTCTCCCCTACTCTGTCTCCTTTTGTACTTTCCCACCCTCTCTCCCAGGAGAACAACTACTGAAGGTGTGCGGATTGTCCGCTCTCCCTTATAAATATCCTTGCCATTGCTAAGGCTACAGTGCAAACCTATAAAGAACTTATAAAGGCTCCAGTGTTGACACAATTTAAGAAATGTTGTCAGTTGAATTGCCATTTATGTCAGCTAAGATGCTGCTGTGAACCTGCAGAAACAGGTGATACATGGAGCTGACTAAAGGGGCCCTGTGGTGTTTTGTATTGGGATTTCTCTTTCCTGTCATGTGTTATATAGGCTTTTGTTCACAGGGAGGTGGCATAGTGACATCACTACGTAACACTTGTGCTTCTATTGGTTAGCGCTCCAACACATTGTACTTGACAGGTTAAGTGGCAGGACATCTTTAAGCGGTTGACCAATCACAACAGAGCTGGCCAGCTAACAGACTGAGCTCTGGTTTCAGACAGAGGGTGAAAAGAGGTGCTGCAGCACAGGCAGTATGAGAAAAATAAAGAGCTTTTTGAACATTAAAGCATGGAGACATGTCCCAGTAGAGACACTATTGTAAATACAAATATGAACCGGAAAATGAGCCCCTAAAACATTCACAATGTCACATTGTTTATATCATGAAGGGCGTTAAATGTCCATTATACAATCATTAAAAATAGTATTAGCTGCCTTGTTCAATTATTTTAAATCAGGATATTAGCAGCTGTAAATGCATCCAATATCTACAAACTAAGCAAAAAGAGCAGTAATACTAACTCTCATAATGGGAAGTGTAGGAATTCAAAGGTTTTCTCATCTTCATTTCAGTGTCCGTGAATACCTTTGCAACATGTTAATGTGACAGCTCGTGGCTCCGCTCGATTCAGCGTGTTATTGTTCAAGGAGAGAGCAAGTGTCAGTCATTTCCCTCTGCAGACCAAACCATGAATAAATGTTATTTAGAGGAAAACAACAGCCTGGTGTGGAAATGACAGCGATTAAATAGGTTTTGGTTTAAGGTCAAAGAAATTATGCGATTTATTTTCCAGTATTGCGGGACTGTATTGTCCCACTATGAATATGTTTTGATTCTTTTATGTGGCTAAGGCCAAGAATTCTCCACTGCAAGACATCTGGCTCGTTCCGTCTGATATTTCCAACCAGTTTGTCTTCTATTTAATTAGAAAAATATAGGTGCTTGATTCCCAGAGTGGTGAATTGTTATTCACCTCTGTTTCTCATAGCTGAATTGGCCTTCAGGATTGTCAAATTCGTCTGGTCCGCTCTTTGTTAACTCTTAATAGACTTTCAGGGCGGCAAGCCTCCGTTTGCTGGTGATTAATGATCAGATGTCATCACAGCTGTAATCTAAGTGAGTGATACTTTAATAATGGAGCAGCCTCTCCAGTGGAGACCGGATCTATGCCTTATCACGAAAAGAGGAAGATGCCATTTTTAGAAAGTGCAGTGGCACAGACATTATGAGAATCACACAGCATAGGAGCATTTTCTCTGCACAGTCTACCTGAGTAATACAGGCTGTTAATGGCTTTTGAAAGCAGGGAGGCAAGTGTGTGTGTGTGTGTGTGTGTGTGTGTGTGTGTGTGTGTGTGTGTGTGTGTGTGTGCGTGCGTGCGTGCGTGCGTGCGTGCGTGCGTGCGTGCGTGCGTGCGTGCGTGCGTGCGTGCGTGCGTGCGTGCGTGCGTGCGTGTGTGTGTGTGTGGCATTGCCTTTTCAGGACATTTCCGGACAAATGGTTTGTATGAAAATTAAATGCTATTTCCCGGAGTCATAATGTTTGCAGACAGATTTTTGAAACCTTCAATTCATCACTAAAAATTAAAACAGGAAATCATGGGGTTTTTTATTATAAGGTTTTTATTGCGGCAACTGTGACACCACAAGACCCAAATACTCAAAAACTTTAATTGAACACATATAAACGTATTAAAAAAGCAATTATCCTGAAGCTGCTATGACAGGCTCTCGGGACATTTCAAACATTTATTTAATACGTTTTACTTACAAGACAATACTTGCTCTTTTTTTTTCTAAATTTGCATGGAATTCTTTGTTTTCAGGATTTAGTTGTTGTTCCCTACTGTTACATTTGATAGCACTTGGCAGGCTTAATTCGGTCTAAAGATTGGTTGGATAATACTTACGATACCTCTGATAAAAAGCGTAACCAATTCTTCTAGAAAATGTTGCATTTTTGTTTCTTTACTCAAGCTTTTTGTGTTTAAACACCATGACCACCATTGCTCCACATGCTGCTTATTGTGATAACACACTAATAAAGATTGCACGTCTGGTGAAGATGAGGATGAGGGGGGGTTAAAGCCCAGGAGACTTTTTCTTTTAATTTGTAGTTAAATAAATCCAGAGGCCCAAACAAACACAGCACAGCATATGTAATGGACGGTTTCATTTGGGTCCCTCCATGGTCAGCCTGTTAGCTTGCATATTATTCAAGTGCAAGGTTCATTATTCATCGTGGTAATGACAAACATTTGTTGACGGGGAGGAGGGAAAGCTATTCTCTAAAGCTCTGCAGAAACACTTCACATTGTGATTAATGGTTTCTAAGTTAAATCACAATCAGATCAAAGTTTTGCTTACGTAATTCCTCAAACTCATTCAACTGTCTAAAATAGATTTTTTCACATTTTGAACCCACAATTGAATATAAAAATGTATAAGTAAGGCACTTGTGTTTTGCATGTGCAGCCTTGGTGCATCACAATTTTGTATTTGCTCTGCAAACATTTACTGAGAACTTGCCCTGAACTGACGATATGCAACATTCTGTTTTAAGTTCACACCACAGTGAAATGACAGTAATACATTCTGAGTTCATTGATCGTTCACAAGGAGATGATTCAAAGCTGACCTTTACTCGTTCTGATGGTCTGCATCCCTGATGAAGCTCTGGTGCTCTTTGGAGGTTTAAGTGCTTCAACAATACACACTTGTCTGGAGCCGAACAGTCCACCGTCTTCACACTAAGAAACAATTCATACACATCCTGTAGATAAAGTAGCAATTTGCAGCATTTTTTATTCATACTTTACAGTCTTCAGTTATACAACAGCTCTGTATTAAAGAGCTTTTATCATTCTATATCTGTTTGGTTTGTGAGTCAGGGAGGATTTGATTGTTCTCTGTGGTAATCGTTTTTATTCAAGTGTTATATTGGAAAGAAGTTTAGATCTTTTGTTGCTGTTTGCTCTGGCAGCTATGGTCTGTTCACCAGTCTATTATTATCTACAGTGGCCGATAGGAGCAAGCGCGTTACAACGGCCCCAACAGGGCCGGCCCTTGGCATAGGCAGTATAGGAGAATGCTAAAGGCGCATCAACCCATCGGGGGCCTATATTGCGTACTGCGCCCATAAACTTTGGCGCACCCCCCCCCCAAATGAGGTAAGTTGAACCGCCCCAGCCCCAGTAAAAAACTGAGGTTTATGTGAAATAGTTCTTTTTTTGAAATAATGTTTTTAGTGTGCAATTATAGGTTTTAATTTTGTATTTGTGTTCATTTCAATTAAATCAAACTCCCCAAAAACGAATACAGCTTCTGTGTGCTTTTATTAATTGGAATTTACTGTGATGCAAGCGGCCGCTACTGCTCATAGATGTTTTGCAGAGATCGATGTTTTTTAACTCCCCTCATTTTCATAGCAGTCTTTACCAGACGTGCAATCAGCTGCATAGCTAGTAAATGATTTGTGCGTTCACCAAGCGACTCTGATACGTATAGTGCTTTTACTGTAGCTACAAAACGGGATGCACTAGATATTGCACAATGATGAACTTGTTTAAACTCATCCAAAAAAAGATGATACGTGCCAGGCGGGTGGTTTCAAACTCAAATGTGCCTAAGGACTGTATATCCTGTGCTTTGATGAGATTTTCTCTACATTTCTGTGAAGTGGTAGGGCAGACCCTGGGTTTCAAGTTTTCATCTTGAATGGTTCACCACATGCAAAATACTAATATTTTCACTATGTACAACACAAACGAATGACTACGCCTTTACGGTACAGCCTGAGCGTAATAGAGCAAATTACAGATATCAACCGACAAAAGTGAAAGCATAATTTCTGGTAGTAATCACGAATAAACCAATTGTGGATGAATCGCTTTAGGTAGGAAAACTGTAGTAAGTGTTCTCCCAGAGGAACTGTGTACTGCATGAGATTGTTGTATCTGGGTTTAATGGTGAGTCCTTGGTAATTGAAATACAGACATCTATGTTTGTGTCTTATTCCTCCATAATGATGTAGCAGCGTCCAGAGGGGAGTAAATGTGAACTCCAGACCTCTTGCCTTCACTGTGAGAACACAGATAAATTGTTCAGTGAGATAGCCCACAGGCTCTTTGAGGGTCACTACGATATGCAGACTATAGCTTTCAGCACAGCACAGCTCATTAATGAGTGGCAATGACTGCAATGCTTTCCACTGTTGCCCCTAACTACCTGTAGGTAAGAGCTGCTGAAGGATGCTCCATTTCTATTTACTTGGTTCTTTATTTTTCTGTCTGCATTTGGTGTTTAAGCTAATATGAAATGTTCCATTGCATAGGATACAAAAAAGGTAACTGTATTCCGTTACATTTATATTTTTTTAGATTACATATACATTTTTTCAAAGCAGTGGATTACTTGCAGTATTACAATGTTAATAAAGAGTGTGTTTCTTGCAAAATAAGCAGATTTTATTCCTTATTTGTAAGCTGAACTGTTATGTAGGATTATACTAGGTATTAATTAAATAAGTATCAATCTATGTGCATGTATGCATCTATGTATGCATTAAACAAAAAAAGAGCACTTTCAGTTTGCTCGGATTTGATGCTTGCTTTTTTAAACTGTAGAATATCTACTGCCTGAATATGCTTAATGAAAGACAGGTTTACATTGTTCAGTTGTCTTACATAATACACTAAAGTAAAACAATATCTTATTGAAATGTATTTTTTAGTTGCATTGCATTTGATATTGAGGTCATCCAAAAGGTTACATTTACTTGTATGTTGTTACTAGATTAGCTTACTTTTATTTACATTTAACTGTAAATGTAAAATAATAGATTTCTTCCCAACCCAAATGTAATTGTTAATAGATGGATGTAATAAGTCTGTTTAATGTTTGTGTTTGCTTTATTCTGTTTTCATTAAGAGCAATACTCCTTTATACACACATTGTAATAGACTGTAAAGTCTCCCTGCTGTGAAATCAAATCCAGATCAGAAAGCTTGACAATAAAAGGAACACAATGCATATACCAATTAGTGGCTGCTTTACACCTATCTGCATAGACTTCCTGTGATGTTACAACAGATGGACTAGCTCCTTGCTTTTAAATTGTCTTTGCCTGGATACAAAAAGGTGTTTCTTTGCATAGAGTTGATCAGGTTGTTGATTGTGGCCTGTGGAATGTTGGTCCACTCCTCTTCAATGGCTGTGCAAAGTTGCTGGATATTGGCAGGAACTGGAACAACCTGTCGTATACGCCGATCCAGAGCATCCCAAACATGCTCAATGGGTGACATGTTAGGGTTAGGGTCAGGGTTTAACCCTAGGGTTTTTGGACTCCCCCAGACCCCCCCAATAAAGCAAAACTGCACGTTTCAGAGTGGCTTTTTATTGTGGCCAGCCTAAGGCACACCTGTGCAATAATCATGCTGTCTAATCAGCATCTTGATATGCCACACCTGTGAGGTGGGATGGATTATCTCGGCAAAGGAGAAGTGTTCACTATCACAGATTTTTTCAGATTTGTGAACAATATTTGAGAGAAATGGTTATTTTGTGTATATAGAAAATGTTTTAGATCTTTGAGTTCATCTCATGAAAAATGGGAGCAAAAACAAAAGTGTTGCATTTATATTTTTGTTCAGTGTAGGTCCACAGTAACAAACTGTTAACATGCATACAATGGTATAGCAGTTCAAATAATGCTTGCAAAAGTAAGACTGAATCAAGAAAAGATAAAAAAGGATTACATTTATACAGAAAGGACCAACACGAATTATGCATTTAAAGCATGAAACGCAATGCTGAAGCATCCAGAACAAATTAGCCTTCAACCAGGAACAGCTCTCATTTACAGTATCGAGCAGATCTTTCACACCTGAGTTCATTTTCTCTGAGTGATTAAAATGTCACAGCCAAGCCCGTAATGCATCCTGACTTAAAGTTTCACCAAGAATTGAAAAAGAAAACCTCTAAATTACCACGAAGAATTTCGCGTAGACTCTTGAGTGTGAAGCTGGTAATCAATCAGAGCACTTCACTCAAATGTCAGTTAATCAAGCTGTGTGTGTGTGTGTGTGTGTGTGTGTGTGTGTGTGTGTGTGTGTCTGTGTGTGTGTGTGTGTGTGTGTGTGTGTGTGTGTGTGTGTGTGTGTGTCTGTGTGTGTGTGTTTCTGTGTCTGTGTCTGTGCATGTGTGTGTCCCAAAGCCAAAGTGTTTATATGTAAGTGTATTTTAAAGTTTTTGCAACTGATACATGCAGGATGAGAGTCAGACACATCAGTGATTGCCCTCGGAGCAGTCCCATTGGTATTACAATCATGTCGATTTTCTAACTGCAAATAATCATGACCAAACAAGGACAGAACAGCTTTTAGTGAAAGGACCCACTGCCATAAAGATCCTCAATTTTATCTTTTACTTTCAGATGCTGTGTGCAGTGCAGATAGTTTCTTGGGGGCATGTTTGAAATAAAAAACCTCCTGGTTGGTTCAGACTCCTGCCTCAGGGATCCCATGTTTCCCTTCTGGGTGGATTCCTGCTATATCAGTAAGGAACAGATAGAGTGCCGCTGCCAGGTGTGTTTGAAAATGATTTAAAAAATAATAAATGTCTTTTAGTCACTTGCATATCACAACTGGTCAATAAAGGTTAATATCCATCCATCCATCCATCTTCTCCCACTTATCCGTGGTCGGGTCGCGGGGGTAGCAGTTCCAGCAGAGAGCCCCAAACTTTCTTTTCCCTGGCCAAATCAACCAGCTCTGACTGGGGGATCCCAAGGCGCTCCCAGGCCAGCGAAGAGATATAATCCCTCAACCTGGTCCTAGGTCTACCCCTTGGTCTCTTCCCAGCTGGACGTGCCTGGAACACCTCCCTAGGGAGGCGCCCAGGTGGCATCCGAACTAGGTGCCTGAACCACCTCAACTGGCTCCTTTCGACGCGAAGGAGGAGCGGTTCAACTCGAGTCCCTCCCGGATGACCGAACTTCTCACCTTATCCCTAAGGGAGACACCAGCCACCCTGGAGAGAAAACCCATCTCGGCCGCTTGTACCCGCGATCTCGTTCTTTCGGTCATGACCCATCCTTCATGACCATAGGTGTGGGTAGGAACAAAAATGGCCCGGTAGACAGAGAGCTTTGCCTTCTGGCTCAGCTCCCTTTTCGTCACAACGGTGCGGTAAAGCGACCGCAGTACAGTAAAGGTTAATATACCATCATTTAATTAAGTTGTAGCAAAACTGAAACAGGATCATTTGGAGACAACCAGATCATTTAAATGATCCCCAACTACATATTTCTAGTTCAAATAAATGTTTGCAGACAGGTGCCCCCCACTGCTCCTTATTGACATCCTTTCAAGGCAGGTGACTTGGTAGTTATTGATCAATGTTGCTCCCACTGACATGAAAGCATCCTTTACTGTACAAATAGCCCTGATTTCAATCAAATAAATAAAGACCAACATGCTTTGATCATTGGATTGTACTTTGTTCTTCTCGGCTGCAGTCAAAGCTAGTTATATACAATCTTTTTAAATGGACAACCGACAACTGAGCTCGGATAAAAAGCTGTAGGTGTCAGTTAAATGAGCTACATGGCGAGATCTGAATTAGATCTAGCACAGCAGAAGAACACACTCATTATATTTCTGTGTTTATTTAAAACTGTGTTATCAAATTATGAAGTTAAAATTCAGTCATCACATATTTGGAAAAATAAATGTTTTAATGCAACTTCTCTTATAAGAAGATACTTAAAGGGGCCCTTGTACGCAAATGTTCAGGTACATATTTGTATTTTGTGTCTCTACTGTGACACAATTTAATGTTCAAAAAGGTTTTTATTTTTCTCATACTGCCTGTGCTCTAGTGCCTCTTTTCACCCTCTGTCTGAAACCAGAGACTCTGAATTGTTAGCTCGCCGGCTCTGTTGTGATTGGTGAAACGTTTAGAGATGTCCCGCCTCTTAGACCCCATTTACACTGGAACGTTTGCGTTTACGCACCGTATGCGTTTTCAAAAAAGTATTCCGTTCACACGCATTCGATTCATTTAACGTGTCCGTTCACACGAGACCGCTGGAAATGCTGTAGTACATAGGCCTATGCCTTACATATGTAAGTGGCGCTACTGCCGCCACAAAATACACCAAAAGCAGCGAAGGCATGGTTGCCATGGTTGCTGTTCTGTTTATTCTCCGCGGGGGATGGCGTGTGCTCCTGCTGTAAATCTCTCCGTTAGTTCACCAGCAGATGAAAAACACCCACCTCTCCGCCTCTTCCAAGGGACGAGGGAACCGTGCGGCAGAGTTTCCGTAAAAAAAAAGAAGAAGAATTTGCCGGTCAACATGTCCGTTAAAGTTTAAATCTTCCAGACAAAATTAGAAAAGTGCCAGTCAAAGGTCTTCTTTGTTATTCATTGAGCTTTAAAACAAATTGATAATGACTCTATATAATAATATAAGAATAATAAACGGAGCCTCACTTTTCCTCCCCCTCTTCTGACAGCCCAGCGGCTGATTTTTGAGCAGGAGACGTGGGGAGAGGCGGGGCTATTTCATCGTTATCAGAAAATGATCGTATAGAGGTGCACACACGGAGCCGTTTGACCCCCCAGAGCGTTCCGTTTACAGATCTATCCACCTTGGGACCCGTTATCGTTTGCGGGGTCCGTTTCTATCGTTTTGTTACGGCCTCGTGTAAACGAAAGGGAAGACGAAACTAACTACTAACTAACTATGCAAGAGAAACTATGCGGATACAACCTGTATCGTCCTCGTGTAAACGGTGTCTTGGCCTATCACGTAAAATGTGTTGAAGCGTCAGCCAATAGAATTAAGCGTGAGTGTTACTTAGTGATGTAGAAATACTTTGCTAACAAGACATACATACAGATACTATATAGAAGGGTATAGATTTTTGGTTAACACCTTTACGTCTCAATGCCATGCTCTGCCACTTGTCTTGCATATATGACTACACAATGCACTGATATATGAACCATGATGTATAAAGTAGAACTACATTGCTTTTTCAAATTGAATTATATCCAATGCTAAAAGTTACTCAATTGCTGCATGTCAAAGCATTCCAGACTCCCTCAGTTTGAATCGTCTGACTTTGAGCTAGCTTCCCGAGCTCATAAACACGATAAAACCATTACATAATATGGCTATTTTAGAGTTTCCAAATGTTATTGAAAAGATTGGAACATATTCTGATTGTAAAAAAGGATCGAAATGTATGCACCATTTGACAGCTGCTCCTCTTCTAATATGCATTGGTAAAACGTGTTCTTATAAGATACCAAGATCAAAATGTTTTAATATCCAATGGAAACAGGAACTTAGATGTGAAATACTGTAATGACTTGTGTAATTACTTTCCAGTCTGTCCTAACAATTTAAAGTCAAATGAATCCTTCTTTACATGTTGATGATAATTGATCCCAGTGGTCCCGGTGTCTTCCAAACTTTTTCCAACACTCTTATTTTCATCGTGTCTGTATCTCTGCCGTCAATGCGTAATTTCAGCGTAACATGTCATTTACACGGCGCTTAGACTCACAGCTGTTAATAAATCACTGTATAGCACATGATGCAACTTCCTTTGACAGGCAGGCTTACTAAGTTTTGAATCTGCATCGGATCAAAAACAACTGGTGTCAGGGAAACATTTCAGTGTGAAATCTTCCAGTTTAATCATGTTAGGGTGTAAAATTAATCAGCAGGCATCTGTATTCAGACTATTTTAAGCAAACCATCTACTGTCACCGTCTGTGTTCACATTGTCAGCCCAGTTTTTTCATGTCCTCTCTTATACAATCTTTATCTCCGAAGATGATGAAAATGCATGGGATTGACAATCCTTATAATAAAGTCAGCTTCCATAACACAATGTTCTGCAGCTCCTGGAAAACGCCTGTATTTTTGAGTGTGTAACTAAAGCTGTTTGCTTGAAAAGGTGCTGTTCTCATAAAAGATTAATAGTTGCCAGGCGGCCCAGAGGCACCCGGGCCAACAACTCAAGATTCATAAATAAAACTAAATGGATCAATATTTCCAAGACTTTCGAGGTAACCTATTGCTACCCTTACCTTCCGAGAGAAAGCTTTGAGAAAGGTTATGTTTTAATCAAAGCCTTCCACCAGAAATGTTAAAGAAAGTGTGGTATTTAATCATCAGGACGATGTGGTAGCTGAAATCCAGAAACCAGTTGCTGTAAAATAGAGGAATTCTGGTACTATATCTCAGTTTAATAAAGAGTTTCATCATACTATTTTGTAATTATTGTCACCTCACTGCAGGCTTATTGTGCTGATGCTACAGCACAGTTCTTTTTCTGCTTGCACTAATACAGGGAGCAAAGCATGGAGGATTTAAGGCCAAGGCATTTACTCTCTGAACAGCCAACATCAGATGCTCATTACTCAAATGTTATTGAACCGCAGTGACAAAGCAGAATGACATATTAGACTGGGGAAGGAAAACTCACATGACAAGAAGAAACATTGGCGGGTAGTTTGCACAGCCATTATCTTGGCAGCAGGATGATGATAATTAGGATGCATGCTTTTGTTGTGCAAGCTGTCTTGTAGCCAATGAATGCCCAACAAATAATTTAAATTGTTTTTATTTGGGATACAGTTATTTGAAATTCTGTGTACGCTGGAAGTTAGCTCTACAGTTTGCGATAAAAAGTCTATGATTTATTATAAGACTGTTTGTAATACTACACTTTCTACAGATTTTCTATTACTTGTTACAAAGAGTATATTGTCTGTCCAGTTGCAGAGGGTAACTTGGGACATTTGTTAAAGTACTTGAGCACAGTTCTGAGGTACTTTACCCAAGCATTTTCCTGTCCCGTTGTTTTATACTTCTACCGACTCCACTGCAATTCATTGGCGATAATTTACGGTGGCCTACAGGTGCACATGTGTTTCGACCCAAAACACTCCCATCAGGAGAAACATGCTGCAATTTCAAAAACTATGCAAATGTAAAACACGAATGTGCCAAAAGACATGCAAATTAAGAAACATCTTCACCAACCTGACAACCAATGTTCAGTGCATTTTCCCATTCTCCTACAGTAGGCCACCGTATAGGTAACTTTAACAGTTACTTTGCAAATGAAAATACAAAGTAACAATGTTCTCCACCTTATTCATCAAACTGCAGATTGTATAACTAGTAACCATTACTTCCACAATACATTTTAATAGTTTGTACATTTGTCTGAACATTTTTTTGCTTATAATTTTGCTTTAGTGACATTTGAATCCAGGACTTTTACAAATAAATGTTCATTGTTTTGATGCAGTAATACAGTATACAAGTAATTATACAATTCATTGTGTAAGTTATCTTAATATCTTTGAACCAGATCTATAGTTTGCCTTCTAAACATGAGAGACATACATATCTTGTTTTCAGTATTTTTCCCCACATGATAATACTATGGATGTTTTTAACTTAGTATTTGCAATATACATAGGGATGAATGACTTATACTTGTCTTTATCAACTGTCATCCCTCCAGCAGAAAAGTAATGTTGAAATGCTCCTGGATAGGAAATAACATCTCCTGCTGACTCATCCATGTGTGTTTTATTCTTTTCTTCTCTCCCAAGGGGATTAATGCCACGAACGCTAGACAGCCAGATCACATTAGAGAAGACACCCAGCTACTTTGTCACCAGAGAGGCTCCGAGACGCATCTGCAGCATGTCCCACGAGACAAAGCTGATTGTTGTGGTGCGTAACCCAGTCACAAGAGCCATCTCCGACTACACACAGACTCTTTCCAAGAAGCCCGACATCCCTACGTTTGAGGAGCTGGCCTTTAAGAACAAAAGTGAGGGTCTCGTCGACTCTTCCTGGAACGCCATTCGGATTGGGATGTACATCCTGCACCTGGAGAACTGGCTGCAGTACTTTCGCCTGTCGCAGATGCACTTTGTGAGCGGGGAGCGGCTGATCACGGATCCGGCGGGGGAAATGGGCCGCGTTCAGGACTTCTTAGGGCTGAAACGAATAATCACAGACAAGCACTTTTACTTTAACCGAACCAAAGGCTTTCCCTGTCTGAAGAAGCCGGAGAGCAGCAGCCAGCCGCGCTGCCTGGGAAAATCCAAGGGCAGGACTCATGTACAGATCGAACGGGAGGTCATAGAGCAGCTGCAGGAGTTTTATAGGCCATTTAATATCAAATTCTTTGAAACCGTGGGGCAAGACTTCAAGTGGGATTGAGGGTTCCATACAGAAACAAGGCTGTGGGATTGAGGGTGCCATACAGAAACAAGGCTGTGGGATTGAGGGTGCCATACAGAAACAAGGCTGTGGGGTTGAGGGTGCCATACAGAAACAAGGCTGTGGGGTTGAGGGTGCCATACAGAAACAAGGCTGTGGGGTTGAGGGTGCCATTCAGAAACAATGCTTTTTTTTTAATGGCCTCTGAAAATAAATATAAATGAGGGTATCTTCATACAAATGTTAAATGAAGGGTTTATTGAGATAATGTATTCATTGACAAAATCAACATAGAAGAATATATCAAGCATAAGAGTGTTAGGTTGGGTCATTATGATAACAAGTGCTATTTCATAAAGAATATAAATATCTATATACAAAAAATATGTTTCTTTCTTCTTTCACAAGGACATTGCTTAAATATCCATTCTGATCAAAATGAACCATCGGCTTTAATGTTAAATTGACTTCCTAACAGGAATTTGCAGCCAAATGTCAAATGATTATTCAAATCTGCCTGTCAATTATTCTGCAGTGAAGTTTATCTCTGTATTGTTGACAAAAGTTCATAGGCAACAATGACACATTTACTGAATAAATGTACTGTAAAAAAAAACGTCTTAAATATTAAAACATATGCTATAACGACGATAAAGGTTTATTAAACTTCAGCTCTTTCTGTGTCAGTATTTTTGTTGTGATCATCGAAATAAAATGCAGAAGTCTAAAATCAAGTACTATTTGAGATATTTTCTTGCTTACACATGGATAGAAGTTAGTAGTAGCGTTTTCTTCTGATTGTGTAGACCATGTAACAATAGTGTATGTGGTGATCAGATCTAAGATAACAAGTGCAGCACACACATTTAGATGGTTTTGTTACACACAAATCAAAGCTGATTATTTCCTAACTTGATCAAATACAAAAGTGATCTATATCAAAGCTGTGAAGCCGAGTTAACACAGGACTGTATTACAAACACACTTTATGTGTTGTGACATCCACTCCGTCTCCTGACCACATTTTTTAGAACATATCAGTAGAGACGTTTTTACTGAGCCTCTTGAAAGATAAAATGTTCTTTACCAGCTGCTGATATGCGTGCCACTGATCTCATTAACTTCCAGGATTTCCTCTTTTGATGGATTTGATCGTGCTCTTTCTAAATGTATCTCCATGCTTGGCAGCTAGATTAACCTCCTGAATTTGCACCCCGAAACCAATCACAGTTGTCATTAATAATTTACACAAGACCTCAACAATTCTCCTCTGAAAAGGGGAGGAAAAGTGCTCCAGTCAGTGCAAAATGTATAGAAATACATTGAATAAATACTAAATAATTATTTGTGAATGTATGCTGGATCTTTTTGACGTGATGTTTGGCAGCGAATGCACAGTGGAGTTCTTTTTCTACAGACTACAGATGTCTGATTAGCACAGGCTTAAGAACACTGACGACCTCTGCAATTATTTTAAATGAAGTCTCCAGGTTATACTTCCCGTGTGAAAACAGCTTTAGGTTTAACTTTGAGCTGACCTTCCAACCCTGCTGAAACTGCAAGGGCTGGCATGTTGTTTTTAAGTGCAACAATCAATTAACAAGCCTAATTGGTCAGAGAAGTTGCATTCTCCTTATAACAAGTATATTTGTTTGCAGCAAGAAAATTGAAGATCTTCGCTTTTTTTAAATAGTCTAAATCTGGACATTATTAACATTTGTAATAACTGTATGCTTCCTATGGTATCCAAAACAGCACCTTTAATTAAGAATCTCAGCACAGCACTAGCTGAAACAGCCAAGTTAAGCTGCTATTGTAATGATGTAACAGTATTCTACGGAGGCCGACAGCTGCAAACGCGTCAAAACCACCCAAAACATTTCCAAACTAAACAGCTCGAGTTCAATTTTTTCAACTCGCGCGTCAAATTCGTGTGACGCGTTCTCACAGTAGCCAATCAGCGGTGATGATCTCAGCCTGTCGTCACTGACGTTGAACCAGAAAACCAAAACATCAGCCGTTAGCTGTTAGCACTCAGAGCTCACAGCTCCTCATATCTGTTCAGAAACTATACAGAAGTTAAAGAAGAACAAACCACAGACTGTCTGTGTCATGGCGAATACAGTCGCTGGTTTATTTATGTCCGTAGGCCGTAGTTGTGTGGAATGAGCATATACAACGTTAGCTTAGCCTGATCGACCCAATCTCCATTCAGAAAACACGCATTTTAAAAGGTGTTTCGCCTGCCGTCTTGTCTGCAGACTTGTCAAAGCATTAATTCATGGTTTTTACTAACCGGTATCAGTATGTAGTTACTTCGGCATCATTTTGAAAATGTGTATTACAATTAAATCACGGTAAAATATGTTCATTTTGTTGTGGTTGAAGCCCCCAAGCCAGCGTGTCTTGTTTGAATGATGCGAGTAAACACAGCTGACAGCCGAGGTGAAACTCGAGCGTTTAGAGCGATGCGATAAGAGCGATAAGAGCGATAAGAGCGATTAGAACGAAGCGATTAGAGCGAAGCGAATATTCGCATCGCGTCCGGTGTGAACGCAGCATAAAAAGTGATGCACAGAGCTGGGACCGGAGCGCTTGTTGACGTCCGGGGATTATAAAGTAGGCAGACTGTCACTGGAAAAGTACCTAAAATATAAGTTTTATTTGCTTATTTAAAATATAATCACATGAATCTTTCCGATATTATTATAGATCTGCTGTAAGCGAGCAAGCTAACGTAGTTAACCTATTCATTTCAAATGTACTGACATAACATTATAATCCCCGGATGTCAACAAGCACTCTGATCCCAGCTGTGTGTGTCTCTTTTTAGTGTCCCCGTTTCCCCTTGTTTTGAGCTTCTTTCTGCTTCTTCTGCATTTTTTAAATTGAAGCATTTTGTGTTTGCAGCGTTCTGTTTAGTAAGCGCTGCGCATGTTTCTTTAAGTTGCTAAATATATTTTTTAAATGCAGCACATGTGTTGTGAAGTTGGTGAAGATCTTTCCTAATTTGCATGTGTTTTGGCATGTGTTTTTATTTTTGGATTGATTCTGGAGCAGCAGTGCGTTTCTCCTAATGGAAGTGTTTTGGGCCGTTGTCGCGCGCTTGCAGCTGTGAGACACAATTATTTAAGGCATGAAAAAATGTGACTTCTTCTCTAGGTGTCTTACTTTCATTTTGTAATTCCCCACTGCAGGGCTGTGAATTGAGCAGCCAATATCTGGTCTCACTTAGACTAATGTGACAATGTGACCTTCCTTATTAAGAATATTAGATATTCCCTTGCATTCCAACTGTTCTCTTCCTCTACATTACATTACATTAGCCATCAGCAGTATTTAAACTGTCCTTTGCGATTTTCTCCACACATTTTTGATGAACCTGCCAATGCGTTCTGCAGCTGCCTGCTACTTAGTGAGCCATCAGCAGACTCCGCATTTTAGCAATAAGCTCAACTTTATCTCAGCTCAGATAATTATAACTCATCCCAAAGAATGCTCTGGGCTTGATGGCAATGCAATGAAAAAAGAAACTCCCACATGGCTGCTACCTTATGATACCCAATAAATACTTTGATGTGTTATCAGTCCTGCATATGGAATATAAGTTGAACCTTTTGGGGAATATTCATGGCTGCAAGACATGTTGCAGAGAGGAAAGTGCTAAAGGTCTGCAAATATTTTCCCCAAAATGCTTGCGCTCATTTATTTGTTATGCTTTCTTGCAGCATTCAATGCATCCTACACAGGCAAGGACACACATCATGTATTAACTCCTAATTATGAAAGGACCAAAGTTTGCTCAAGGTAACTAAAAGCTGCCTGACCATTCTAACCTTCAAAGTAAATACCAAAGATGCTGTTGTAAATGTCATGAACTTTGCAAGACTCTGAGGTAAAATACATCTCTGCCACTCATCAGAAACAACACACAATAAAATCCATTACCTTGTGGAACACTTATTTTCTCTCCTATTAAATGACGAGAAATAATGAGGCAGCATTAATATATGTGTTTTCCTCTCAAGAACTCTAAAGCTTTCTTTTATAACTCCTGCCTTGAAAACCAATTGAGATTCTACTGAGGCTCCAACCCTGAAACTTCATACACTTTACAAGTTTGTGTCGGTAATCTCTATATTGTGGAGACGACATCTAATATAAAAACTGCTGTGAATGTCCCAGAAAGCACAGAAACTATGAGCCGGTTCAAAATTGCGGCATAAAAATATTTCCACTACAGCACTGAAAAAGGCTGAGAATATCTTACAATATTTATTGGCTTCTTGTACATAATGTACCAAGTTTGCTGCTTCTTGTCTATTGATGCCAGCTGAATTTCCAGATGTAATTCAAGCTGCAATGTTCACTTTCTCTAAGAAGACTTCTTCCTTTTGGAGGAGAGTAAAAAGTAGTTATATGGATACATCTCCTTGGCCCCTGCAATGAGCCAAAAGCTATTGACGATAATGAGGATGTTCCTTTTCTCCAATGGACAATGAGAAGAGTCGACTTCCCTTTAGATGATTTGAAACTTGGCAGCCAGAAACCCCTCCAAAGAAAATCTCATTAAGCTAACCTCTAACTGCATCAATGCACCTTTAGAATATGTCATTATTCCCCAAGGTATTCCATGGAACATGTTCTATCGCCGAGTATCATACTTCAAGCTGTTCCTCTAAATTAAAAGATGTACCCAAAAAAATTGGATTTACTTCCTCTGCCGGTGCATGCATTTTCTCAGGATGTGGAACACTGTGTCATGCTTCATGTAATACAACTGACGGGTTCAATGTACCACTAAAAGATTGACTTAAAGGAGCCATGCATCCTCTGCAAACCAAAGCCACACATGTAAGACAATCGATATATCGAAATATGAAAACCTTTCTCCTCTGCTCGTTTCCTGTGGTCTGATGAACATGCGCTGCTTGCCTTACCTTCAGAAAGGTCAAGTGCAGAGCGGGTCTCCAGGCACACTCTCAACTAATTAAGCAGTAGCAGTGGAAGATGCGTACGAGCTACTGGGAGAGCGCAGCAGTCGGTTGCCACCCTCCGGGATAATGAACATATTGTTTCACATGCAAAATACAAAAAGGGCTCCACGTAATGGCAGGAAAGAAAGCAGAGGCCAAATTAAAACTGTACTAATGTGTGTTTAGTATTCCTGTTTGCAAACAAATCACAATAGTGTTATTGAGAGTAGTGTAATTGAGCTTTTCTGCAAGTTGATTCTGTAAGCATGGACAGGAAATGAGGCTAGTGAATGGAAATGCAAAATGTTGGATATGTAGAGGTCTAAATGTTTTGTAATTTTGTCAGCTGGCATCTTAATGGAGTTTTTATACCATTCACATATCTCTTGAGCCAAAAGTCAATGGTTCTAGATAAGAAATAGTCAAGTACATAAACCCATGTAAGAAGGGGAAAGTGTTGTTTTGTCACTTTGTTTTTCATTCGGATTAAACGTGATACAAGTAAGTGGCGTAGCAGGGAACTTTATAGGTGCTGCTGATTTATTTCTTTAAGAAGCAAATCAATACTTTTTTCATATTTCAAGAGCAAAATAACTCAATAAATACTAATGAAAAGTAGAAAAAAAATATATTACATGAAGAACTAATAATTATAATTCAGTTTGATGAAAGTAGAAGTAAACCCAAATGTAATAAAGAAAATTACGGTAGAGGAAAGTAATCTATCAAAGACACAGGGAGAGTTCTTAATTTAGATTTTAAAGTGGCTGAACAAGTTGACAGTCATTCAGGATTATCAGGAAGTGATATAAAGTAGAAAATAATAATAAGAGAGAAAACTTTTGAGGTAAATTTGAACTTTTGAACATTCAACATCTATTGCACAGCCTCTTAAAAGGGCATACCATTATCCCAGTGTTTATTACTCCTGAATGAAGTCTTGAAGGATCTGTGGCTGGAATGTTCCACTGTGTTCCACTGTGTAACACTTTGTGTCACAACGGAATAATTGAATTGTCGGGATATTTTTTTACCTTTGGCGTTATCAAACGCATCATCATAGAAAGACTCCTCCTCATTTTGGCAGCTTTAAAAAACAATTGGGGGGGAAATTGCTGAAAGATGTATTAATGCACCTCTAAAACATCACTCTACAAGCCTCATCTTTTAGACAAATGTGAGAAATCACTTACTAAACAATTACAGCCGATTTACATTTAAGTAGAATCATTTATATCTGAATGACTTCACACCCACCCTCGAAAGATGAGAAAATGCAGATGTTGTTGACTTCAGATAAGGTCATGCTAACTTTTTCCACAATCTCAAGTCTTGATGCTAAGCTAAGTTAGCTAGCGGCTCGCTGTAGCTTCGAATTTACTGCACAGCAACAAGAGTATAGTGTCAATCGTCATATCTCACTCTCTGCAACAACTGAAAGGCTTTTTTTCTTGAAATGCTTTACTATTTTTCAGAGTTTCAAGTAGCTCTGTGTTAGCGTTAGCTGGCCAGTAAATACATTTTTGTTTGTGATCTGTAATGTATGCCAATATGTTACCCATCTTCCTATGCTGAAGTATGAAACGTCCATGAATGCTAGACAGACAGCAATACATATAAATGCTACTTTGTTGTAACATAAAATTGCACCACAATTGTTAAATAAAGGTATAGAGGCTTCTTCAGTTTTGGCGACTGCACTCTGCCCGCTGCCGTGCATTTAAATGTGGAATCACAGAGGAGTCAAGTCAGTGTACCGGACGGCCAAGGGGTCCCCCAGAGGGGGAAATAAGGGGTTCACAGTGATAACAGACATCCTCTCCAGGAAGCCTGATAAATGCTGTCAGTCTGAGTCTGTAACTCAGATAATTAAGTCCTTATTCAACTGAGCGAATGTGCCCGACGGCATGTTCAGGAGAGCAGGACACAATAAGGAGCTCTGCCAAATGACTGCCACTTACCCAAGTGTTCACTTCTTCTGTCCCTCTGCCAAATCTCAGAGTCCGGCGGGCGGAGCTTAAAGCAGCTCACGCACAGGGGCCGTGAAAGTTTTAAAGGTGGTTAAAATAAATAGTTCCTCAACAAGAGTGAGAGCAGTCCTACTAGGGAAGCAAATGAAAAGTTAAGGTAATATGTTGCTATTACCAAGAGTCTCTGAGCTGACACCTTTTACATGATTGTATTTGCTTTTTATAGTTGTTTTATGTTTTGTTTTTTTCCACTTCAGGTACATGGGCCAATGTGGACATGATAAGATAAATGCATACGTACAGTATTTATGGTCTATTTGCTACAGCTATGCATTATGGGACGAATGCTTCTGTTTGGCTTGTTGATCGATACCGCCATTTGTGTTGCTTTTTCAGTTGTAATTATTAACGTGAGGTTGAGATTTATGAAGGCATCTCTAATGAAATGGAGCCATAAAGCTGTCAACATTGTTTTCAGGGGTGAGTCAAATACCATCAGTGCCGTAAACATGGATGGAGAACGTGCTCTGTTGATATAATGCCTCATTGACCCTTAATGTGTAGGCATTCTGCAAAAAAAAAATCCGAATCACTCTTGAAAATAGCTCTGTGTAATTGTGGAACTAATGGCCTTACTTGGGAGAAACAGGAGACAATGATCAGAGGAAAATGCAAAGCCAGTGAGAATGCTTCTTCCTGCCGAGGATAGATGCTCAGAGGGAAATTATCATAGATTGTGGTGGAGCTCTTTGCAATCAATTTGGCTCTGGTTTAGTGTAATGTGACTTATCAAAGCATTTCCATTGTGTCATTACTTTCATGCTTCTAGAACAAAATGGGCTCATTCAGTCAGCATCAGTCTAACTCCTTCTCTTGTGTCTTAGCAGCTCCCCTTACAGCGGCCCTCAACCCCCCCACCCACCTATTAAATATTTTAAGACACTGGCTGCTCACTCCAGCTCTCTGCTCGGATTACTCTTCCTCAAACACTCTTACTGTTTGATTATATATGTCTTTAAGTGAAGAAGGATGTGCATGCCTGTTATTCTACTGAATTAAAGAATACATCGAACACAAATAAATATATTGTTGTTGTTTTTTAAAGAGATTTTTGGGTCATTTGCAGTCTCCAAGGTTTGACGAATTGACAAAAACGTGTAGCCTTCCATGGCCAAGTAATAAGGTGTTCAAGAAATAGCCCGCCATTTTGAGAAATGTAGTTTTTTACAAAAACTTATCCCTGTAACTCTTCACTTACCTCTATAATAACATAGCACACAGGTGCCATATTATAAGCACAAATCCAAGAGGAAGCTGTGAAAAGACCTGACACTGAAAATGCTAAAAGACAAAGCTTGTTTCAAAATGATAGTTAAAATGGGTCTAGAGGACGGCCAACTTAAAAGGTTTACCGCAATCATTAAACCTATAATTTCATTGTGATTTTAAATAAATTACATGCAACAAGTTAAATTGTGAGCTCTACATTCGCTTGAAGGTGATCTTTTGTTCCATTGGATAGACCAAAGTATAGCTTTTTTTCTCTGCTTTTCAGTTTTTATACTAAGTTAGCTAACCAGCTGAGGGCAGCTCGATGTCCAACCAAATGAGACTGGTATTGATCTTCTCATCTCTTAGCAAGCTAAACACATTTCAAATAAATATTGAACTATTTATTTAAGAAGCATCCAAAATAAATACTTAGAAACAAACAAATGACAAACTTAAAGCAAAACTATAGAACAGTTAACAAAACAGCAGTACTCAAATAACTAATTATTATAATACAGTTTGAGCAAAGTAGAACAAAAGACAAACTTAATAAAGAAAATAGCAGCAGAGAAAATTAATCAATCCAAGACACAGGGAGTTTTTCTTTTTGATTTAAAGTGAATGAAGAAGTTGAGACTCATTTGGGATCATCATCCATTCTTTATGGAAGGCGCTATATCAATTAAAGTTATTATTATTATTATTATTATTATTATTATTATTATTTATTCAATACCCAATGTTAATAAGGGAGAGATCTTTAGGAATATATTTGAATTTCTACTTCAGGGCCTCTAAAGAGGGATATAAATACAGTTGTTGTAATTTTTTTTGATGAACTCTCCAAGTATCTGTGGCTTGACATTTCCGCAGTGTTACATTTCAGGTCACAACAGACACTTTGAGTTGTATGGGGAAAAATGTATATCAAACCTTTCTGTTGTAGGGAAATGACACCCACCCTAGGACAGATGGGTAACCCATCCATCATCATTGACAGACTGCTCATAAATTGGCATCCTTCCAAACAATATGATCAGGGGGAAAATAGCTGGAGAAGATTAATTAATGCACCTATAAAACATCAATCTGCCAGCCTCATCTTCTGGGCAAATCTCAGGAAATCACCAGCTGAACCACTACGGTACATTTTAACACTTATATTCTTGTGGGAGTCATTTATGTCTGAATGGCTTCACATGCACCCTCGACATCTGAGAAAAAGGTAGAAGACGTTACAAGGCTGTTCTGTTCTGTCAGCCTGTAAAATGGCCCCAGCTTAATGGCTTGAAGTTGGAAGGGGCACTCTTGTTAGAAATTAAAATCAATTTGGATATGGCGTAATTTGAATTAAATACACTATTTAATTTAAATCAGTTTTATTCTGAAAAAACCGGAAGTTCACACTAACTATTAAGTTAACACTTTTATTCTGAAAATTATTCATTTCCGGTTAGCATTAGCATGTGGTGAAATCAAATGCTACGTTTTCAAACCGTGAATTGAAGGTGAAATGACATGTGATGTTCTACACTAAACACACTGGGATTAGCACTCATTTATTGAAACTGAATAACGTTTATCAAGGAATGTTTAAATAACCACAGACACCAGAATGATGTAATTTAGCAACAGAAAAAGGCAGGGATTGCATTGGACCCGACCCCTCGACGCCGGCCAATAGGAGAAGACCTCGGATAACCAGAGGAAGAGCAAGCCAAGAATCGACCGCTTCTTCTCCTGACCTTGGCTGACCAACACATGAGGAGAGCTCATCCACTTGCAATTTTAATTTTTACACCACCGCATCTTTTGTGTTATTAAATGCTGTTAACTTTTATAAGCTTCCCTTGACTCCTGTCAGTCTCTCCTGCTCTCAGGGTTCTAGAATTGCTTTCACTCTCAAGCTATATGGAGGCAACAAAAGAATCAATCTGAAATGCATGACAAGTTTCACTACGGGCAGGGCCGGTTCTAGACATTTTGGTGCCCTCGGCGAGATTATGATTATGATTTGGTGCCCCCCCCCCCCCCAAGGAATACACAATAGAATATATAAAGAATAAATGAAAAATCTCTACAAAAGACCAATACAGTACAAAAACTGAAACGTATTGACATGTTGGTTATACATAAAGAAGGTTTCAAATGTATTCATTATTATATGAACATGTTTTAATCGGGGGGTGGACGTCACATCCTCTAGGGGGGTCCGGGGGTATGCCCCCCGCAAAGATTATTTTTTACATTTTAAAGTAAAATGCTTCAATCTGGTGCACTTTGAGCACACAATTACTAGAGACTATCTAGACCGGGGGTACAACTTTAAACACCCATATGAAAAAGATTGGTTTACATTTTAATAATCAAATAAGTATGTGGACATAACCAATAACCTACCATAGCCAATAACAAATAAATGTAAAGTATTTTATTTTTGTTGTTCATTCATGTCTTATTTTACCTAGTTAACATTTATTTATTCATGCGTTTTTTTTTATATATATCTCCAGTTTTAAACGATATTTTTGGTTTACTGTCCTATAGTATACATTGGAATGATTTCAAACCTGTTTTTATTCATGTTAATAATTATAAAGGTGGGCCTTGGAAATATTTGTTTACATCAATTGTGACCAAACCGTTTGAGACCCACTGAGATAACTTAGACTAAAGTGAACTATCTAAACACTCAGAGTCCTTTACCTCACTGAGCTTTAGTTATCAGCCTCAATCCAACAACAATCCGCAGTACCGATGCGCGCCCTCTCTGTCTCTCTCTCTCTCTTGCTTGCTCGGAGGCTCGCTCGCACTTTGGCTGTGAGCCGTGGTGAGCCTGATAAGTCAACATCCCCCACTTTCATCACTTACAGCGCCCATCGTACAGGGCACATGAAAAGTGTAACCGGGGTGAAAAGGGTGTTACTGTACCTTGACTTAATTATGAATGTTGTTACATCAAGGCTGAAAATTAGGATGAGCCAAACAGTAAAAAATCCCCTCCCAGAACTACCAGCGCAGCGCCCCCCCAGATCTGGCGCCCTAGGCGACCGCTTATGTCGCCTATGCCAAAAACCGGCCCTGACTACGGGTTCAAAATCTAAGAGATAAATGTCTGCTGACATAACCAGGACTTATAGTGAGCTCCATTGGAATTGTCAGCCTTTGTGTAGCACAGCATCAAAGTTATTTGACTACTGAATTATTAAACTGGTATATCAACATTCAGTCAACACTAATTTATCTAATGAGACATGATTTATACAGAAGAAATAGCATGACTAACCTGATGAAGTATGCAGAAGTGGAATGTAACAAAGTATATGTATTTAAGTAGGAATTTAAAGTACATTTGATTCAAGTGAGTATTTCCATATCCATCCATCCATCCATCTTCTCCCGCTTATCCGTGGTCGGGTCGCTGGGGTAGCACTTCCAGCAGAGAGCCCCAAACTTTCTTCTCCCTGGCCACATCAAACAGCTCTTAATGGAATCCCAAGGCGCTCCCAGGCCAGCGAAGAGATATAAATAATCCCTCCACCTGGTCCTAGGTCTACCCCTTGGTCTCTTCCAAGCTGGACGTGCCTGGAACACCGCCCAGGTGGCATCCTTACTAGGTGCCCGAACCACCTCAACAGGCTCCTTTCGACGCGAAGGAGGAGCGGTTCAACTCTGAGTCCCTTCCGGATGACTGAACTTCTCCCCTTATCCCTAAGGGAGACGCCAGCCACCCTGCGGAGAAAACCCATCTCGGCCGCTAGTATTTCCATATCATGTTATTTTATTATCTTTTTTCATACTTTTTACTAAATGTATTTTACATTTTTATGGTAATAGCTACTTTGCAGATTTAGATTACGAATACAAAATATATATTTAAAGTGGACCTATCATGCTATATTTGAATAATATATTGTAGGGCCATACCTATATAAAACATGTCTGCAAAGTTTTTTTTTCAAAATGCCAAACAGATCATGCATTTTAGCCATGTCTCATTTCGCTCTATTTGCTCTTTTTTAGCCCTGTTTTTGCAAGGGCTGAATCTGTGAGAAATCTTCTTCGCTGCTTTTGTGGCAGACTACAGCGCCACCTACAGTCCTGGCATATGTACTATAGCGTCTCCAGCACTTTCGAACGCCAATGGCCGTGGCTGTCTCCTCCTGATAGGTGGAGAATTGCCCATATAGGCGGAGCTCCTCGTTTCTGACGTCAGAGATATTTCAAATCTTCATC
>NC_136906.1:25101335-25244547 GCF_949606895.1 Notothenia rossii
CTTCATCTCTGGCTACGCTTCCCTGCAGTCTCTGGATTTCCTTGCTCTCACGGAGACCTGGATCACTCCATCCAACACATCCACCCCAGCAGCTCTCTCCACAGCATATTCCTTCTCCCATACACCCAGACCCTCTGGCAGAGGAGGTGGCAATGGTCTCCTGCTCTCTCCCAAATGGAGCTTTTCCCTCTTCAAGCTACCTAATTTCACTCCTTCCACCTTTGAATTCCATGCCGTCACAGTAACCCATCCTATACAATTAACCATTGTTGTTCTCTACCGTCCACCAGGCGCCTTGGGGGACTTCTTGGAGGAGTTAGATAATCTCCTCTCACACATCCCTGAAACTGGCCCTCCCGCTGTACTTCTCGGAGATTTCAACCTCCAGACAGGGAAGATATCTGAACTAACATCTCTGTTAACCACCTTTGCTTTCTCACTGTCTCCATCCCCACCAACTCATAAAGCTGGCAATGTCCTTGATCTCATATTCTCAAGGAACTGCTCTACTTCTAACCTCTCTGTAAACCCGCTCCACACATCCGATCACTTCTTCATTTCATTCTCTCTACCCCTTTCCAAACATAACAACCTAATCTCTTCTAACTCTGCTCCTGTCCGCCGTAACCTCCGTTCCCTCTCCCCCTCTACCTTTGCCTCATCGGTGCTCTCAGCCCTCCCTTCCTCTGACTCGTTCCAACTCCTGCCTCCAAACACTGCTGCAAAAACTCTCCTCTCGACTCTCTCATCCTCTCTGGACTTTCTCTGTCCTCCCACATCGCGGCCGGCTCGTCAGTCCCCTCCTGCTCCCTGGCTAAATGACGCACTGCGTGCTAATAGAACCATCCTTCGGGCAGCAGAGCGGAAATGGTGGAAATCCAAACACCATGACGACCTCCTAACCTATCAGGCTCTCCTCTCCTCTTTCTCTGCTTCCATCTCTCAGGCAAAAAGCACTTTCTTTCAAGATAAGATCCAATCTTCCTATTCCAATCCCAAAAAACTATTTTCTATCTTCTCCACCCTCTTGGACCCCCCCAAAGCACCTCCCCCCTCCTCCCTTCTGTCAAGCGACTTTGTTAACCACTTTGAAAAAAAGGTTGATGATATTCGCTCTTCTTTTTCTGACTCACCTTTACTCACCGCTGGGTCACCAGACCCTCCCTTCACCCACACACTGACCTCCTTCTCCCCTCTCTCTCCAAGTGAGGTTCTTACCCTCGTTACCTCTGCCCGTCCTACCACCTGTTCTCTGGACCCTATCCCCTCAAACCTCCTTCAGACTATCGCTCCTGATATTCTACCATTTCTCACCCATTTCATCAACACTTCTCTAACTTCTGGTCACTTTCCAAACAGTCTCAAGGAGGCAAGAGTAAACCCTCTCCTTAAGAAACCCACTCTCAATCCGTCTGATGTTATTAACTACAGGCCCGTCTCTCTCCTCCCGTTCCTGTCTAAAACACTTGAACGCGCTGTCTTTAAACAACTCTCCTGTTATCTCCATCAGAACAACCTTCTGGATCCGCACCAGTCTGGTTTCAAGGCAGGTCACTCAACAGAAACTGCTCTCCTTGCTGTCTCTGACGAACTGCACACTGCTAAAGCAGCCTCCCTCTCCTCTGTCATCATCCTTCTGGACCTGTCTGCTGCATTCGACACGGTGAACCATCGGATCCTCCTTCGCACTGTCCAAGAACTTGGAGTTTCAGGCACTGCACTTTCCCTCCTCACCTCATACCTCAACGACCGCACCTACAGGGTTACTTGGAGAGGGTCCGAGTCCGACCCTTGTCAATTAACTACAGGGGTCCCTCAGGGCTCGGTTCTTGGTCCGCTCCTCTTCTCCCTGTACACAAACTCGCTCGGGTCTGTCATTAGCCCGCATGGTTTTTCATACCACTGCTACGCTGACGACACCCAACTAATTCTGTCCTTTCCCCGCTCAGAGACCCAGGTCGTCGCACGCATCTCTGCTTGCCTAGCAGACATCTCTCGGTGGATGTCTGCTCATCACCTCAAGCTCAACCTTGACAAGACTGAACTGCTCTTCCTTCCGGGAAAAGATTGTCCCACTCTTGACCTAACAATCAACATCGGCACCTCTGTTGTTTCCCCGACTCAGACTGCAAGGAATCTGGGTGTGGTCCTAGATAACAAACTGTCCTTCACTGCAAACATCGCTGCTACAACCCGCTGCTGCAGATACACGCTTTACAACATCAGGAGGATACGTCCCCAGCTGACCCAGACATCAGCGCAGATTCTGGTCCAGGCTCTCGTCATCTCACGCCTAGACTACTGCAACTCCCTCCTGGCTGGTCTACCTGCATGTGCCATCCGACCTCTGCAGCTCATCCAGAATGCAGCGGCTCGTCTGGTCTTCAACCTTCCCAAATTCTCCCACACCACACCGCTCCTCCGCTCCCTTCACTGGCTTCCAGTAACTGCTAGAATCCACTTCAAGACACTGGTACTTGCGTACCATGCTGCGAATGGATCTGGCCCTTCCTACATCCAGGACATGGTTAAACCGTACACCCCAGCACGTGCACTCCGCTCTGCATCAGCCAAACAGCTCGCTGCACCCGCACTGCGAGGGGGACCCAAGTTCCCGTCAGCAAAAACACGTGGGTTTGCTATCCTGGCTCCAAAATGGTGGAATGAGCTCCCCATTGTAATCAGAACAGCAGATAGCTTACACATCTTCCGACGCAAACTGAAAACTCATCTCTTTAGACTCCACTTCGAGCGATAGAATTACTAACAAAGCACTTATATACTAATAAAGGGCTGGCTTTCTAAATGCCAGTTGAGTAGCACTTGAAATGTTTGGCTCTATGAAACCTGATGTACTTATATGATTCTGTTTTCTTAAAGGTTGTATCTTCCTGGTCGAATGCACTTATTGTAAGTCGCTTTGGATAAAAGCGTCAGCTAAATGCAATGTAATGTAATGTAATGTCCCCTTTAAATAAACCCAACTTTAACAAGTGCAACATTGAACACATGGATGCATCAATAATTATAACCAGGGTCGGCACCAGGGGGTAGCTTGGAGCAACTCCAACAATTGGCCTAGCAACGGCTTAGCAACCCCATTATTTTGTTATGAAAATGCATCTATATTTATACACATTATCGCAAGATCTATCAGGGGTCGTTGTAAGTTAAAGCGCAAACTGTTACTTGGCCAATGTTGTTATAATTCTCAGTATGTGAACACAGATCGAAAATGGAAAGATTTCTCACAAGCCAGCGTAAACGACCGTGATCTCCAACGGAGCCGTGTGTGTGTGTGTGTGTGTGCGTGTGTGTGTGTGTGTGTGTGTGTGTGTGTGTGTGTGTGTGGGTGTGTGCATGTGTGTGTGTCTGTTTGCGGTGTGGTGATGAGGGTAAATGCCACAGCATGCCAGTTGAAACAGTGAACAATTGCTAATTGTTTACTTTTACGCTGTAATGGTATTATACAAAAATATTGTAGGAGCACAGAAACAGTGTTCACATTCTGCTTTTACAAACTTATTTTGGTTGTGCTTACCTTGCAAAGTAATGTTATAAGTGTCAAAGGAATGTGTTAAAGTAAATATTAATGATAATATTGTAGCGTGTCCAAGTTAGTAGTTATTTCAGTTATCAGATGTGCACAGTTTAGTACATTTGTAAAGTTATTTAGGCAATGTTGTTGGTGGGAGTTAGGGAGAGACCGTCCCTTCCAGGTGTGTGTGTGCGTTTTCCGGTGTGTGTGGAGGAGGTAGGAGTTGTGTTCGAGTGTGGGGAAAAGTCATAATGAGTGTTATACTATTGATTGGTTCGGCGTGGCTGTGGCCGCCAATACCAGAAAATAAAGAGAACGTTTTTTGACATTGAAGGCTCGAGTGATCTGTGATTTTGATTAGCGGTGAACGCTACAATATGAACAGGCTCGTGCTTGGCCCAGTGGTATTGTTTGTTTATTTATTTTCAAAATGAACTAGCAACGCCGTGCTGTCATATAGCAACTGCTAAGCTACTGCAGCAAAAAAATCCTGGCGCCGCCCATGATTATAACATAATATTTTTGAAATATATGGTGCTAAATTTGGGCCATTCTGCATAATGAGTACTTTTACTTATGGTACTTAAAGTGGTACCACTTTACAATAAGACTACCCTTATAAAGGGTTTACGAATAATTTGTAATTCATGTATTAATTAGGTTGTGAACACTTTATAAATCATTAATAAGCTTTTAGACATGCGATAAAGAGGGAAACTGTGACCGGTTGCTTGCCAAATAGTGAGCCCACATTTATCTGTGCTGCTAAGCCTTATATGGCTACTTAGCTCACTTCATCGTCTTCTTCATCAGCCAGCTTCCTTGGTATCTGTCGTTCACTGAATTGATTCCCCCCTTCGATCTTGATGTTTCTTGGCATCTCTTATGACCATTTATGAATGAGTTACTAACATTTATAATTGGGAAAGGGGAGCCTTATTGTAAAGTGTGAAACACATTACCATCTGATGAGTCAATGTAAAGTCAAACAGAGCCTATATAAGGCTTTAAAAAATATAAAATAAAAAAACAGATTTCAAGTAGTCAAAAAATAATATATGGATACATAGAATAACAAAATATCTTAACTTTATTCAGAATTTAAATCATAAGCGCTACAAATATGTTTCATTTAGATACAAACCACCAATTAATAGGGAAGACCCAGTGTGTAAATGATCGCGGTCCTGCCTCCTCTGGTAAGCTGGGTGTAATCACCCTAATTACAGAGCCCAGTCAAGGATTTTAAATAGTTGCTGTGTGCGATCCTGGTAGACGGAAGCGTGTAGACGGGAGGCATTTCTACCAGGACAGGCAGCCAGTAAGATCACATCCATCATGCTGTGAGAGCTCCGCAGAGCCGCTAGTGAATGTTCTGTTAAATTGTTTGCGTGTGTGGCACGTGTTTTGTTAGAACTCTGCGCAGCATTGTTTACATGTGTGGTTTCAATGTGGTGCGTTAATTGTGCGGCACATTCAGAGCTTAGACGCGCTGTTTATTTATCTTAGAAAGTAGACATTTTGATTTACTAAAAACCTTTCTAATACAACCCTGTTAATTTATTACAGTGAGATTCCTTCTAAAAAGAGGAGAAAATAATCTTTCTTGTTAAAATAATCCATTTGATTTAGTAGAAGCGTCTTATTTAATTCATTGAATACCTCTGTTAAAGAAGGAAAGAAGCTTTCTTGTTTAGAAATAATTAATGTCTTGTTATAAAGAATTCATTTGATTTTAAAAGCATTGATAGTGAAGTCTTGTTTAATTTAATTGAATACCTATGTTAAAGGAGGAAATAATAGTTTCTTGTTTAAAAATAATTAATTTGATTTGTTAACATTTCCAGTAAAAAGTCAAGTTAAAAGAATCTGCTTTATTTACATGTTTACATGATTTATGTGATAAACTTACACATTCTAAAATGTTCTCTTTTGTTTTCAAAGGTTTTTCACCTGCATAAAGTGAACTTCTAAATAAAAAGAAAAAGTATTGAAAATAAGCTGTGTCACTGGAGTGAAATCCTGTTCTCCAAGTCCAGTAGACGCCTCATCCCTTTCAAGTGGGGAATATACACAACTAGAGAATGCAATTCCTGAAGAAATTGCTAGTGGGAATGCTTTATGCTGAAAAGCTCACGCTAAACTGCTATGCTGAAATGTGAAGAATTTAGATTGAAATGATACATGAACACTGGGGGCTTGAATGTGTGAAGAGAGAAGAAAAGAAAGTAAAAAGGCTTGGAAAAGCAGCGGAATATTTGAACTGCAAACTTCTGAACTAACTTGATGGCGAATGATCTGTCGCCATGGCAACGACATTTGATGACACCCCATAATATGCTTAGATGCGTTGATGGCTGCATCGTTACCAAACCTGTGAAGTTTTGGGGCGTTTGGAGCAGTTTCACTGAAGTTATAAGAAAGCCCTGTTTCATGGCGAGCATTGTGTTGCCATGGCAACGGCATTTGAAGAAATCTCCAAACTGTCCCGTAGATGTCTTCACGGCTGGACTGTTAGCAAACTGCTATCTGAAGTCTGCTGCTCTGAGCATGTCAGTTGGAGCGATGACATCATCGTGTTCCATTACACAGGTGTTTATATTTGAGCTAACGAGGCGTCCAGAGATCAAAGGCTTCATTGTTCTGAATGAGAGATAAACCTCTTACATGTGAACGTTTTGTGTTAGAACCGTAACAGATATCTGTGAAATTTCAAAACGTGAAGCAGGTCAAGGAAGTTGAGTATCTGAAGTGTAATTTTTGTGTACTTTCGGGTTAATAATGTGGCCTTTTTGGAAGTTTAACTAAAGGTGTGCGGCTGCTACCGTGAGGAAGTATCTGCCTGAAATTACAATGGGGTTTAATGGAGGAATGTTGAAAGTTGTTTTCACTTCATGCCCTCAAGAGGCATTTTGTTTAATTATTTTAGTTAATTATTTGTCATTTTTCAAGCTATGAGATGTTTTCCTACGTTCGTTATGATAAATTATGTCTCAGGAATGTAGGGTTTGGGAATTATGGCCGTTTTAAAAAAATATATGAAAGCAAATTTCAAGATGTTCACTCTAGTTAATGTTAAAATCTGAAGAAAACCTCTAAAACAAGGTCTGAACAATGTTTAATATCTCTAAAAGTAAGAATCAGATTTAAAAGTTGTTTTACACGAATAATGTCAGAAAGATGTGTAACATTTTAAATTTAGAATGAGGTTTCTGAGTGAAAGTACGAATTAACAGTTAGCAGTTGAAGTCGCATGTAGATTTGTTGAAGTTAAAGAATTTCTCCATTGACATCAATGGTTAAAAATGTGATGTATTATGGGGTGTATCTCTGGAATTATGAAAGTTATGAATGAGAAAAGTAATAGCCATCGATTCCCGACCGAGCTGAACGTTTTGATGTTTGAACAGAGTTTCTGCGATGCTAAATGCGGGAGGAGAAGCGCGGCAAAATAAGTCGGCGGAATAATAAACTTTTCGTGCGTAGAATAACAGTTAGTTGGAATGCTGTTAACAGGAATGCTGTTAACAGCATTCCCACAAAAAAAAAGCCCAGGAAACTTGACAGTGATAAACCGGGAGACCAGGAACTCAAGCAGACACCTGAGACGCTGAACTACAACTCAAGCTGACACCTGAGACCTGATCATCCAAGGTTCCTCGTTCTTGGACCACACCACTCCCCAGGCAAAGGGCAGAATGCCCAAAAAAGGGGAAATCATGGCGGATCAAGCAAGAGGAAAGGCTGTGAAGCAACTAAAGGTGGAGAGGACGACGGCAAAGCGATTAGCTTCTCAACTGGCCAACACCATCACCAGGACTTAGAAGGACATGTCTGAAGAAGAACTCAGAGACAGTTTCAAGAAATTCACTAAAGAAGTTGAAAAAGTAATGGAAGTAAATGACGACTTGGAGGCTGGGTTCATCGCAGAGCTGGACACAGCTGAAGAAGCTGAGTTAAGTAATCAGCAAAGAGAGGACCTACAAGAAACTGCAGAGGAGAGTACGCGGAAGCTTGAGGAGTTAACATTTATAACTACTGAAAGGGTGCGTTTTTTAAAAGTTTAATACACTTGTCCATTTATGAATGAGTTATAACATTCACGCTGACCTTATACACATTTTTCACATTAAGTGAAGTAAGATGCAAGAGAGCCAAGCAAAACATTTTATTCACACATGAAGACAATTAGGACTCAAAGTAATGACTGTTTAGTATGACTGACACAAATATTTAAACATAAAAGCTTTTCTCAGACATAAATTAAAGACTTGGTAAGAAATAATGGTACTCAGACTGGAAATGTCACGGTCTTGGTGTTATGTTTTAGTGTTGTCTGTCTGGTAATGGGTTTTGTTTTGCTGTTCTGTTCTCCCTGTCTCTTGTTTTCCTTCCTGTGTTTTTCCTCCTGTGTCTGATTGTCTCACGGTGTTCACCTGTTGCCCTTGTGTTTCTGCCTCCCTTACCCAGCTGTTTCTTGTCCTGTGATTATCCCTCTCTGTATTTAGTCTTGTCTTCCCCTGTGTGCCTTGTCGGTTCATTGTTTTTCTTGTCTCCCTCCATGTCAGTCACGGTCAGTTCTATTTCGTATATGGCTTCGCCCTCTAAGGCTATCGCTATTGGGTAATCCCCCTGCGTACCCGCGCAGCACTGAAACACTTGTGGTCCACGCCCACCCGCAAGGTGGACCCCACCCTCGGGCTCCCTTCCGGTATAAATAGGAAGGAGACCCGACAATCTGCTCCCTCTTTTCTTCAGCCAGCGTTACTGAAGCACAGAGACACTAAACAAAGTCAATTATGAGCAACAACTGTTTACGAGATTGTCCCTCATGTGGCTCAGGATACATCATGAGCTACGACCAGCACACGAGGTGCGAATCCTGCCAGGGGCCAGAGCACACGGACGCGGCTCTCAGCCAGCAGGTCGCATGCTCAAAGTGTCCCCGTCTCCCCTCGGCCGACAGGAAGCGGAGAGCGGACGCTCTCGCTGCGGCGGCCGAGGTGGACGATTGGCCTGTCCAGGTTTTCGAGCATGTGGACGGCAGCAAAAGCAGGCGGACGACATCCACTAGCACGTTAGCTGGCTCCAGCCTGCTGGACGGTCACAGCAGCACCAACGCCGGCAGCAGCTGCAGCGTCCAACCCGGCCACAGCGGCAGGAGGAGAGACGCTCACAGCAGCCGCAGCGGCGTCAGGCTCGCCCTTCAGCGGCTGCAGGGACTCCGTCCCACGTCTCCGCTCCCCCGCCACCCCAGAGACAGCGTCTCCCGGCGGCGAGTCAAAGGGGAGTGAGGCTCCCCCGCTCCTGGCCTGCTCCACGAGAGCCTCCGAGGAAGCAGAGCCGGTTCTGACGTTCTGGGGGTTGTGAGTAAAATAAAGTGTGTTCATTTTCCAACTTTTTGTACTGAGTCATCAGTAACAAGTGTTTCTCACATATCCCCCCTGTGTAAGCCAGCTGCCTATGCCTTATCGGTTACTAGCCAGCAGGGTTCGCTGCAGAGTGGCAGCGCGTGTGTCTGATGGACAGATGGATTAGCAGGCTGATCTGCAGAGGATAAGCCCTGCAGTTCGCCTCTCCCCCCCCCCCCCCCACAGTTCAATGGGATACAAGCAAATACTCCTGTCCTCCTAGAAGCTATGTCTTGCGCTCCAATCCGAGCTACAGGAACTCCTGTTGAAAGAGGCTATTTCCAGGGTTCCTCAAGGGGAAGAAAATCAGGTGCTGCTGTGTTCACCAGGACGACTGGTTCACTTCCACCTGAAGGAATGCATACTTCCACGTACCCATCATCCCGAAACACAGGAAATAGCGTTCGGATATTTCCTGGCTCCTCGCATTTTTTGTGTATAGAAGGCTGGAGCCACTACACAGAGGAGGGATGAGAGTGTGTTTTCCTCTGGACGACCGGCTATTTGCTGGCTCGCTCCAGGGAGGAAGTCGCTTTACAGACGTTACATTCGTATCGCATCTGTCAAAGCCTGAGTTTCATAATGAATTGGAAGAAAAGCTGTCCTCTTCCCTCTCAGACAATCGTTTATCTGATAGTGGAATTAAATTCAGCCAGCGTGTCACACCCTCTCCGTGACGCAGCTGCTCGGCGTTGGCGTCAGCTGGTCACGTGATGATACCCCTGGGTCTCTTCCAACAGGGGGACACTCCAGAGGTGGTTCATTCACTGCAGAAGCCTGCTGTTTTAACCTATCGGTTTATAAACTGCAGATCTCGCGGCATTCCTCTGTCCCAGATATGCCTCCTACACACGGTCATAATAAATCCACGGGCACTGTTATAACGCCTCGTGTGGACAGCACTGCATACACCACTTCTCATCCCCTGGGCGGGTAAGCGCCTCATGATGAGAGCCAGAGTGAAATGCAGCGTGTGGAGATTCCCTCGCAGCCCTTTCGCCTCAAGAAGCGCGAGCAGCGAGGGCGTGGCTCGTCGCCATGACGACCATTACAGCATATCTCAGAGAAGCCTCTCCCCCCGCAGTTCCATGGGATACAAGAACAAATCCTGTCATCCCAGGAACGGTGTCTTGCGCTGCATTCAGCGCTGCTGGAACTTCAGTTAAAAAAGGCATTTTTTCCAAAAGGGAGGAAAATCAATGTTTTTTACTGAGACCCATCCTTGATCTGTCAGTGTTCCAAAAAGAGAGAAACACATGCTGACGATCAAACAGATGCTGGAATGTGTTCGCCAGGATGTGGTTTTATCTGGACGACCTGCTATTACTGGCTCGCTCCAGGAAAGAAATCTCGGATCGCATCTGTCAACGCCTGGGTTTTCATAATGAATTTGAAGAAGAGCTGTCCTCTTCCCTCTCAGATATCCATTTATCTGGGAGTGGAATTAAACTCAGCCAGCAGAGCGCGGCTTTCGTGGCAGCGAGTGGGGGAACTGACGGCTCCCTCTCCGGCGTGTCACATCCTGCAGGCCCTCTCCGTGATACAGCTGCTCAGCATGACGTCAGCTGGTCACGTGGGGATCCCCCTGGGACTCCCCCATAGGAGGAGTCTCCAGAGGTGGTTCATTCGCCCGCGCATCGACCCCGTGCATCAGAGGTAAATGTGCTGGAGCTGTTCTCCTATTGGGAAGTATTCCAGCACTTCACCCTGTTGCTGTACAATCAGACATGTGTTGATTTGCACAGACAACAGGCCACGGCAGCCTACCTCAATCACCAGGGAGGAATACGATCTGCGCAGCTTCTGAACGCAGCCAGGCAGCTGCTGTTCTGGGCGCGCACACACGTTGCTCTCCATTAGAGCAATGTATATTTCCGGCGAATTGAACAGAGGGGCTCGCAGAACGCAGCAGCCGTTTTATGCGAGGAGTATGAGACTCAGACCTGTGTCACGCACACTGGCGGGTCAGTGGGATTTGGCTTTGGTGTTACGCACACTAAAGCAAAGCCCCGTTTGAACCTGATCAGGTTCCCCTTAAACTGTTATCAGCCAAAGTAGTACTACTTTTGGCTCTAATTGCAGTGAGAAGGGTGAGTGATTTGTGTACTCTCTCTGTGGCTCCGTCATGTCTCCGGATCCAAGGAGATGGCAGTTTACGCCCTAACCCGGCTTCATGCCTAAGGTCATCACACCTCTTTTAGGTCAAGAGTGATCACCCTGGCTGGCTTATTCCCCCCTCCTCACAGGTCGGAGGAAGAAGTCACGTCTCATCTCCTCTGTCCGGTGCGCGCGCTGTCCTGCTATCTGGCGCGCACGACTGTCTTGCGGCGTTCTCAGCGCCTGTTTTTGCATTATAGAGAGCGCTCGTTTGGGCAGCCTCTATCTGCACAACGGCTGTCACACTGGCTGTGTGAGGCTGTGTCAAAGGCATGTCTCCTCTGGGGTGGATCCCCCTGAGAACATCCTCCACCAGAGGAATTTCCTCCTCGCGGCTTTGCACGGAGGAATGTCAGTGGAAGACATTTGCACTGCTGCATCTTGGTCTTCCCCCTGTTCATTTATTCAATTGTATTTGAGAGATGTCTCTCATTGCTCTCTGACACACCCTGTACTCAGTGTCCTGTCAGAGTGAGTGACGTCAGGGGACCCAGCTTTGCGCCTCTCGCCTGCTTCGGCACGCGGAGAGCGGCCCCTTTTTCCCCCTTATGAGAGGGATGTTATTTTTCCTCTGTCACATTTTGTACGGAATGCGTTGTCAGAGTGAGTGACGTCAGGGATCCAGCTGTGCGCACTCCTGCCTGTCTGCATGCAGGGAGCTGCTGTTCCCTCTTTTGTCGCTGGACAAAGTATGACCTTCGTCTCTACTTCTCACAGCGGCGGGTATGTATTGTTCCCAGCCTTCATCCCCCTTGGAGAATATTCATGTTATGCTATTTTCCAGGGACTGTGATGCGCCATTACGCATGGCGCAATAGGCATGTGCTATTATCTGAGCAGGTGTGTCTGTGCTTCTAGTACCGTGCGGACCCAATGGAGCGCAGACTACATCTGGCTTCGCCCTTAACCCAATAGCGATAGCCTTAGAGGGCAAAGCCATATACAAAATAGAACTGAGGTTACCTACTGTAACCCCAGCTTCTATGAGTATTGGCGAAGCCCTCTAAGTGCTGGGCCCCACTGGCTCCACGAATAGCTGAAGAAAAGTTATTATGTATGGGAGCAGATTGTCGGGTCTCCTTCCTATTTATACCGGAAGGGAGCCCGAGGGTGGGGCCCACCTTGTGGGTGGGCGTGGACTACAAGTGTTTCAGTGCTGCGCGGGTGCGCAGGGGGATTACCCAATAGCGATAGCCTTAGAGGGCGAAGCCATATACGAAATAGAACTGACCGTGACTCATAGAAGCTGGGGTTACAGTAGGTAACCTCAGTTTTTTGGTATTGTATCTTCCTTGTGCTACCTTTGTGTTTTACGCAATGTTATTTGCCATCAGCTTTTAAAATAAAGCTTGCTTTTGTTTTTTCTAGACCTTTTTACCTCTTTTTGTAGTCTGCATTTGGGTCCTGCCTTTTCCGCGATCATAGCAGGAAAGGCTTTGTGTATATTTTTGAAGAAGCGTCCAAGCAGTCCATCAGGGTGAGCAGAGCCAAGCCAAGATGACCATTCAAGAACCTTGAGGTGTTCCTCCAACAAACTCTCTGTACGGTTTCCTCTCAGTCTACGGACATGTCCTTTGACGGTCAACCAAGCTCTTTCTATATGTTGGTTATGACTGCCGTCTGGGGGTTCGCATGCCACCTGCTGTGGTTTATGGTGTAGTGGTTTTACCCCATGTTACTAAGCAATGCCCTCCACTCATCACTAATAATGCAACTTCCTGACTTAACATGACGTCTAATCAGAGGGACAAGGTGTCATCTTGATCGTTTCAACACTAGTCTCCGCCTTTTGTCTTTAACTCCCATCATTCCGAAAGACCCATTGCTTCCTTCTCCAGACCTTTCCAAAGCGTCCACTTGCATATAACTAACAAAAAAGAAATCATAACATCATCTTAGTTAACAACAAAATGCACACAAATTACAATAACATGTGTTGCATATCATGTTTCAAAATGCCATACAGTACTTGTGTATTAGGTGCATTGTATAACATAATTATACAGTAATGGTCCATATTGATTTTTTTTTATTCTCTTGTACAGGAAAGCCCAGTCTATAACTACCGAACATAGGAGCTGTGTACAGTACCTTCTCCCAGACACAAATACTGAAAATAAAATATTTTACTTTATCAGCATTGGTATTACCAATGCTTACTTTTATTTGATACCAATTTGGGAATACAATTAATAAAAAGAACAAGGTTTGGGTTTGTTCTTCAGATATGCTGTGACGTTAATGTGTAAGCTCAATAATGAACTCCAGCTCAACCAACCGTATTGCAATATCTAAGTAATCATCTTGAAATATGACATTAATATTTGTAATGTACACACATCTTATTGTGAGGTTAATTTCACATACACTAGGTCGCTCTTCAACACTACTTTGACGTTAGCTTGTCTACATAATCGATCATATCTAAATTAAATTAACCTTATCAATGCATAAAGTTACCTACATAATAAAATATCTCTCTAACTTATAGTTACGGAATAGTTCCGATAGTTCCTGGGATTTTCACACCAAAAAGATCTGGAACTAAAAAATGTTTGGCCAACCTTTTCACCCCTTTTTAGTCCCTGCTAGAGAGCAGGGACTTTCCTTGGGAGAAAAAGGTTCCAATTTCTGATTGGCAGGGCGAATTGCAAACCACGCCCCGCAAAACTCAGAAAAGTTTTTGTGAAGCCGCCATTTTATTTGCTCGCATTAGCATTATTAGCATTAGCCCAGCCCACCAACTGAGAGAGAGACTAACTTATGGCAACACAAAAGAAAACATGGGAGCGGTGGAGTGATGAGGAGGTGTCTGCCCTTCTGGCGATTTACTCGGAAGTCCCCAACTCCGGGAAGAAGAAGAAGAAGTAGTGACTACAGCGGCTCCCTCAGGGACTTATTCCGGTGTAAACGCGATTTACTAGATAGTTCCAGGAAATAAAAGTTCCGGGGAAAAGTTCCGGTGACTATTCCTGGGAAAAGTCTTTGGTGTTAAAATGCCTAAGGATTACCTTATTTTACCAACCTCAAACAGAAGCCGTTTGTTCTACAGTATTATCCCACTTTATGCTTAACACTTCTCTATTACGTTTTAACTTAGAGGCTACGATTAGCATTGTTAGCACAGATGTAGCTACCACTTGCTTACTATATGCTAACCTAAGCATAACATTCATTAACGTTAGCTGACTAAAAACATAAGCAACACATAAATAAAGTATTCGAATTTCACTTACCTAACCGTAAAACTGCATTCATGCACCGTCTGCGTTTTAAACGCGGAGTGAGTCACAATAGTCCGATATAAGCATGAAGAATAGTCCACAAGGCACCAGCACAACAAACACGACCGAGTTCAAGTTATGTTCCCCGGATGAGCTGAGCAGGCAGAGCCCCTGTAGCATCACGGAGCAGCAGAGAGAGAGAAAGCTAACAACTGCAGTCACTGGAATGACCTGTCACTCAATGTGACCACGCCCTAATTTATTCATAACGTTAAGGCTTAATATAACTTAACCTCTTAAGCCCTGAGCCTGTTTTTCAGGTTTCAGGCTCCAAAATACCACTAACACAGCAAAGACTATATATATTCACTTCTAAAAGGGGTAAATTAATAATCTTTTCTCTCAAAGCAAGGTTACATCTGTGAGTTGGATGTAGAAGTGTCAGAATGAATATAGATGTTTTTATTTTAAAGTAAATTCAGATGGAACATAGCAGAGGTGTGGACTCGAGTCACATGACTTGGACTCGAGTCAGACTCGAGTCACCAATTTGATGACTTGAGACTCGACTTGACAAAATCACAAAACACTTGCGACTCGACTTGGACTTGAACACCAATGACTCGGGACTTGACTTGGACTTGAGCCTTCTGACTTGAGGTGACTTGATCATTTAATGGTCTCCAACACGCCGATCGCGAGATACCGCTAGAAGAGCAGACTCCCGTCGGGGAGAGCCGAATCTTCAGCCGCTACTACTCTTGCTGAGAATCCATGCAGGCAGGGGCGGGATTTTGTTTAGCTGGGCCACCATGCGGCCAATCATATGCGAGGACACACTAGGATCATACCATTATGTGAAAGAAGGGTGGGGGGCACAGCAGGTGTAGTGGTACAGGCCAGCTGCACAGAGCGACGGGGAGACGGATTTAAATGCAAACGCGTCTGAAAAAGTCAAGACATTTACGAAAACCGAAAAAAGAAGCAGCATCTGGCTGCTTTTCAATGATATTGGAGAAAGCAAAGCTGAGTGCAGGATTTGTAAAATGAAAATAACCTTCAGAGCAGGTTTTCTCTTTGGTAACCACTCAGGATTTATTTTCAGAGGTGGGAGAAGTTCAGATCTTGTACTTGAGTAAAAGTACCAGAGTGTAGGAATACTCGGTTACAATAAAAATTCCTGCATTCAAAATGTTACAAGTAAAAGTACAAAAGTATTAGCATCAAAAATATACTACCACCTGCAGAGGGATCTAGATGCAGGTGTTTTTTTCCCCATAGAGACCGCCTCGCTGCACATTATCCCTTGCATAAAAATAGATTGTGGGTCCCTTATAACATGTTGTCAGGCCCGGTTCTACGGGGGTGAGGGTGCATTGCACCCTCAGTTGAGTCGCTATGCACCTTCATTTGACAAATGAAAAGTGAAAAAAATGAAAAGTGAAAAAAGTGAAAAATATTAAATATATAATAATAATAATAGGAGTAATAATAATAATAATAATAATAATCATAATAATAATAATAATAAGAAGAAGAATATAGTTGAAATAAAATAAATTGTAATTGTGGTTAAATAACATTGTCTGCTGCATTTATTTGGTCAATTTAAACGGTAAGTAACGTTATTATGTCAGGTGCGCGTGACCTGTCCCGCTGCGCGTTCATCATCTGCAAGGTGCTTACACAGCAGTCAATGATGGAACTCAGAAAATGGTTAAAACAACCAGCCCTTATCGCCAGCAGTAACACTGCATCTACTACAGGTAATAACAGTTCAGATCATTGGAGGCGGAGCAGCCGCAGCAGCGGTCTTCATTGCCCCAAACACCGCCACCCCTCAGCGGCCCGCATGTGCCAGAGGACCTCGGCAAAACAGAGCCTGCACAGTTATATTTTAAAAAGTACCCAACTCGCCTGTACAGTGGGGTAAGGCGCTCATTTTGGAGCTCATGGTTTCAAAACAGAGATTGGCTGGAATATTCATATAAAAAAGATGCCATCTTCTGCTATGCATGTAGACATTTCGGTTCAAGTAAGTCAGATGCCTTCACCACAACTGGCTACAACAACTGGCGTCATGCTCTTATAGGTTACGTGATAAGGCACTGGGAAGGCATGCATCAAGCAAAGAGCACATAGATCCATAGATCTCTTAATGTTGCTCTCAAAGTGCACCAGATTGATGCTTTTAACTTCAATATTTAAAACAAAATCTTCCCGGGGGAGCATGCCCCCGGACCCCCCTAGAGGAGGTGAGGAGCCTCCTAGAGGAGGTACATTCTGGTCACCTCAACATCAGGGATCTTATACATTAAACTCCTTCTGAATCAAACCGTCACAGTAGCCTTACCTTACTGATCCCTCTTAAAATAGAAAAAAAACACATTACTTTACCAGCAGAGAGAAAATAGATTATTACATTATTAATGTGACTAATAAAGCTTGTTTATGACTCGTTTTGTCAAAGTTTAGGACTTGGACTTGACTTGAACTTGCCCATCCTGACTTGAGACTTGACTTGGACTTGAGCGCAAAGACTTGAGACTTGACTCGGACTTGAGCGCAAAGACTTGAGACTTGACTCGGACTTGCAAAACAGTGACTTGGTCCCACCTCTGGAACATAGTAAAAACATGTAAATGATAATGTCCGCATAAAAAAAAAACATTACTTATAGTGAAAACCACCCTTGAATGATGGGTTAGTAGACTAAAAGCTTTAGGAATCCAAACTACAACATATAATAAGTACCCTGTATCAAGATTGATGCAAAACAAGTGAAATTTGACCTTTTTAGAGAGGTTTAGAAAAATAAAGTCCAGGCGGACTCACCTCTGGGTAATTTGGGAACCATCAGTTCCATTTGACCTTTTTCACTGTAAAAATCATTGTATTACTTTGAATTATCACTATAGGTATTTGTTCCATCCAAATAAAACTGTTGTGAAAAAATTAAAAATTAAAAAAACATACTCTGTTATCCTTCCCACAATGCTAACAGTGAGCCTCTGAATTAGCCCAGAGCGAAAAATGCTAACCTATTACTGCACCGAAAATCAATCCTAGCTCCCTTATTACTTATCCCAGCTGCACATCCAACACATCGTTTATGATCGTAAAGACACAGAATCTAACGGTGCCCACCTCAACACTGAAAGATACAAACTCGCAACGTTATCAACAAAAACGTAAATCAAAACAAGTCTTCAATGGCATTAAAACGATAACAACGATGATGTAGTTAATCCATAGGTTAATATCCAATGTGGCTGTGTCCCCCTTTAAAATATTCTGATAATCTATAAGCAATAAAACTGCAATTCCGTTATCTGCTGTCCGCTCTGTGTTCCGTGCGCTTTGCGTCCTGCAATTCCTGCTTCCTTACGTTAGTAAACAATAAGTAAAGTCTGCTGCGTAAAGTGCTTACGCCGGTTGGCATTCTTCATACTTTACGCAGGACCATATCTCTGGAACCCATTGGTCGATTTGGGTGATTTACACCTTTTTCTTAACCATTACATCCAATAGAATCGATGAGCAGTTCCTAAATCCACGTAAAAATTACCATTGCGGACGTAAGAGAGAAGCAAACGAAGCACATCTGAAAGTACAAGCCTGGACGGCAAAACTTTATACCCAGTATATTGCCATAAATATGATGGTGGATTATCAGTAAAAATGTCTACGTGACACAAAGACATTGGATTAACCTTGAGCGGCGTTTTTATTCCGGTGAACACAACTTTTGATCGAAAATCAAAAAAGGTAAAACGTAATTATTGTAATATTTTTGAGACCGGATGTTGTTTACTTTCTCTTTTCTGGCTGATAGCTCCGCAATTCGGGGTCCTACAGTGATGACATTACATGTGTGGAATCTGTGGAGTCTCAGCTTTAATTGGATATCTTGTTTGTGCAGTGACAATAAGTAATAAGGGCATTGCTACCGTGAGTGCTGTGCAAAAGTCTGTTAGCATTAGTTAGCATTTTTTCGCTCCATTTTACTCAAAGGCTTGGTATTACTCTTGTGTTTCTTTTAGCTAAAATTGTTCATATTGTTAGTTAGCTGAGTTTCTTATCGTTTAAAGGGTATGGAACATTAATAGTTTCATAAATGTTAAGAAGCCCTGAGATATAGTCTCGTAAAAAAACGGTGGGGGGTGTCCACTGGGGGGACCCTCGGGCTTAAAGAAAAACTTCCAGGTTAAAGACACCTGTGAATAAATGTGTAGGAAAATGATTAATACACTAGATTTTCAAAAAAATATACAGAAATATACACTACAGTGACATCTGGCGTCGTTTTTGTAAGAAATGTTCACTTCCGCATAAAAAAGCCTCGGCACGTGACCTGTGACGTAACATGGGGGAAACAACAAGGGGGAGAGCGGCCGGTGTAACGTATTAATAAACATGGATCCCAATGCTAGTTTCGACACAGAAGACACAGAAGAAGTTGAACATGAATATTCGAATGACGGACCACAACCTTATAATTATGCTAGTCGACCAAGAGACTAGGAGCAGCCAAGGATTAGAAGAAATAACGGCCATCGGTGAGAAATTCAGCTGTGGTGTGAGGAGAACCAGTGGAGAACTGGGCAGCTATCTTGGTGAGTGACCGGCGTTAGCTACAGAATGTTAGCTAACGTCACATCACAACATTGTGAAGTTAGCTATCATATATCAGGCTATAACTAAAGTAGCATTGATAATATAGTAACGTTACTGGCAGGACTGTTGATACTGATCCATAACAGAAACTAATGCGCAAGTATCAGCCGTATCTCGCGTTACCTAATGCAACTCCACACTACGGTGCTGTGTACCAGAGGGGAGACGCGAGATACGGATGATACTTGATGATCTGGCGGAGAAAGGTTGTGGAGCCTCCGTTGATATGCCGTTGTAAATGGCTTGATGGAAAGCAGCCGTGTAGTCGGGGAGGGTGCACAGCTGATTGCAGCAGGTGAGTGGAGGTTGAGCCGGGAGCCAGGAGTGACAGCCACCACGCACACACAAACAACACAGACAGGGGCAGGGCCGTGGGAAGTAGGGGTGCTGAGGGTGCTGCAGCACCCCCTGGTGGAGGACAGGGGATCTGCACTTCCACAAGATTAAATACAAATATAATTTTTTAAAAAACGAATTTTCAGCCTTGATGTAACAACATTCATAATTAAGTAAAGATAACACCCTTTTCACCCCGGTTACATTTTCCATTTGCCCTGTACGATGGGCGCTGTAGTGATGAAAGTGGGGGATGTTGGCTTATCAGGCGCCCGCAACTCACAGCCAAAGTGAGAGAGATAGAGAGAGGGGATACCGTGGGGATATCGCGGGGATACCGCGGGGATACCGCGGTACCGGCGGGGATTGTTGTTAGCTTCTGCTAGGCCAACGGATATAAGAACCCGTTTCTACAATAATATGGAGGGAGAGTTCTGTCCTGTCAGACTGAGAGGCTCAGTGAGGTAAAGGACTGAGTGTTTAGATAGTTCACTTTAGTCTAAGTTATCTCAGTGAGTCTCAAACGTTTTGATCACAATTTATGTATACATATATTTCCAAGGCACTCCTTTATAATTATTAGGACAAATAAAAACAGGTTTGAAATCATTCCAATGTATACTATAGGACAGTAAACCAAAAATATCGTTTAAACTGGAGAGATTAAAAAATATGCATAAATAAATAAATAAATGTTAACTGGTAAAATAAGATATGAATGAACAACACAAATAAAATAAGTTACATTTATTTGTTATTGGCTATGGTAGGTTATTGGAAATGTTCACATATTTGATGAATAAAATGCAAACCGATCTTTTTCATATGGGTGTTTAGAGTTGTACCCCCTAGATCAGTCTCTAGTAATTGGGCGCTCAAAGTGCACCAGATTGAAGCATTTTACTTTAAAATGTTAAAAAAATCTTCCCGGGGGGAGGGCACCCCCGGACCCCCCTAGAGGATGTGAAATCCACCCCCCAATTAAAACATGTTATAATACTAAATACATTTGAAGCCTTTTATATAAGCTGTCCACCATGTCAATATGTTTCTCTTTTTGTAGTGTATTGGTCTTTTGTAGAGGTTTTTCATTGCCACCTAAAATCTTGCCTATAGGGCAGCACATTGGTCAGAACCAGCCCTGGTGTCATTCCCACAGCACCCCCCATTTGAAACATGTTCCCACGGCTATGGACAGGGGGAAACAAACAAAAACAAAGGAGACGGCTGGAGCAGTACAGCCTCCACAGCGTTACCTAATGCAACTCCACACTATGTCTTACGGTGCCGTGTATCGGAGGGGAGAGAGAGAGAGAGCAGCGAAGGGGGGGGGGGGGGGGGGAGATAGATGTAATACGGTTTCCTGATAAAGCTGTGGAGAGTATGTGCTGCAGGGAGGTGGATGCACAACGCACCAAGGAACGAACGCTAGCTCCGGTCCTTTTCACGTGAGGGAAACTGTTTTCTCGATGTCCTGACAGGCTGGTATTTTTGCAACCTGCACAAACACAATACTGCACTATGATTACAAATGGTGAAATACAATGTAAAACTCCCGAAAAATACCAGCTCACTAAAACACAACCGCTCAACTCAACGCAACTACTAACTATACCTGCTGTCAGAGAGTGAAGATGTTTACCCTTTGTGATGTAATATGACGCAGTTGACGTATGACCTTAAAAAAAAGCCGTTTTTAAGAGCAGAGCTCAAAATTGCTCCTTTCCCTCTGAATTCCTGCCCTTATGTCTCGTAAAACATATCAAATCCTACATTCACTTTTTTAATTGTAATTTTCAAGCATGTTTAAGCATAAATGTAGAAAAAAAAGAGACCTGCAAGATGCTCTTTAATAGGTTAAACAAATTATAAATGGTATTAACTCATTAATAAATGGTGATTTGTTTAACACTTTACAATAAAAATGGGCAATTACAAATGGATGTAACTCATTAATAAATGGGAATGTGTTTTACACTTTACAAGGCTCCCTTTTGGCAGTTACAAATGTTAGTAACTCATAAATGAGTCGTAACTCATTAATAAATGGTGATTTGTTTAACACTTTACAAGGCTCTCTTTTGGCAGTTATAAATGTTAGTAGCTCGTAAATAAATGGTCATAAAGAGATGCCAAGAAACATCAAGATGGAATGGGGTGAATCAACTCAGTAAACAACAGATACCAAGGATGTTGGCTGATGAAGACGAAGTAAGCTAGGTAGCCAATATAAGGCTTAGTCATCTTGCTAAATAGTGAGCCTGTGTTGATGTTAGAACTGGTTAATAAATGGTTCTTAATGATTAATAAAGTGTGTACAACCTAATTAATAACCTAATCATAAATCCTTTATGAATCCTTTATAAGGGTAGTCTTATTGTAAAGTGGTACCAATTTGATTGAAGGACTTTGACGTAAAATAGTATTTTCCCACTGTACTATTGCTACATTTACTTGTAAAAGAGTATTTTCACACTGTAGTAAAGCTACTTTTACACTGGAAGTGTGTTATAAAGGAAGGGTTGTTTATAAGATTTGTTCACTGGTTCATTTTCTTCAAAGGATGTCATAAAGTGACCCCGTTATCATTTATTTAGGGCAAGTGCTTTTGCAGTGAATAGCCGAGCAATTACGGACCTTTCTGAACTCCTCAGTAATACATATTGTACAGAACAAGACAGGAAACATCCTTTAGTATAGATCTGCAGCTTTGCACTGAATGTTTCCTGGGACTGAAAAATATTTTCGATGTTAACATCACACTTGTGTGGATTTTGAATACATTTCCACTCTCTGTGCTATCTGTAAGTGTTGAGTGATGACTTACCACAAATGTGTCAAGAACAAGTATGTGCAATTCTTTCCCTGTTTCTCGAAGACGTGCTGGCGCTTTGACACAGCCTGGGATCATTGCTCAACTTTGAGGAGAATGTATTTTAGACACGCCAACGCTTCCGCACTTCTTCAAGGAGCTGGAGCTGAAGGTTTCTAAATGTGTTTTTCTCTCTCAAAATAAATGGTGTTTGTGCTGCAAGAAACACAACAGAAATGTTTTTATGCACTTCAAGATTCAAAGACTACATGGGAGTTTTTGTCAGTTTCAGGTCATTAAAGTACAAATGACATTATTGTTGTTATTTTCTTTTTATTATTTGTATTGCTGTCAACTATCTTTCAGATGTTATGGTATGTAAGGTTTTCTTTCCTTTTTCAGACAGCAGGTGGTCTTAGTTTGGAAGTGAAAATAAACTTTAAAAGAATATTTTAAGCTTGAAGGTTCACATTTGTGTTTTAGATATTAGTTTTGCTAAGTTGTATAAAAACATTGATAGCTTCCTGTTTGGGTGCATTAATGTACTGTGTTTGGGAGTTTCAAAATGTAATAATTTGAAGTAAGCTATTACTAGCAGTTGTTTGGTTTTACTGTTTCACACTTGTCTCATTTGTAATTCATGTTGATTGTGATGAAGTAAAAGCAAAGCTTTCTACAAAACGGGCAGGATATAGAGTTATTATTAAAAATGAAGTCTTTAAACAAGAGTTTTTCCTTGAAACTGCATTATTACTTCATATTAATAATATGTAACACATGAGAGTTATGATCTTAAGATGTGTGCTCTGTACTGTATGTACCTTATAAAGTGGTTGATCTGCAAGAAACACTAAATGATTATGGTCTTCTCTTATGTAATCTCACTTTATATAAAGTGTGACTAAAATTATATTTGAGTTTTAGACATTTATTAATACTATTTTCCACAGCCCCGAGTGTACAGTCAGCAACATATCAATAAGGCTCAGTTTAACATTAACCAACAATACAAGTACATCAAAAACATAAGCAAGGAGAGGTTCACAGTGCCCTTACAGAACTGAGAACAATCATGTAACAAAGATGTGCCTGACAAAAGAAACTGGAGGGATAAAATATGTTCCCTCCTCTTCTCAAGCCACGAGGCCACATTAGAGCGAATGAAGGGAGATGATGTTGGTGATATGATTCATGGGGCCGAGCAAATGCAATACTGCTTGTTAAATCTTCTGAAAATGGATAGTGTCCTTTAAAAGAAAGCCGAGGTGTGTCATGCATTCTTGCACTGAAGTGAGTTGAGCCTCTTCGCCAAAGACTCCCAAGATAAAACGACACGTCAGGACTATGGCCCCTCATGGTTCATCATGTAAAGGTCACACATATTGCTGCATGGGGGGCCAGAGAAGCATCCAGAGAGAGAGATAGAAAGAGAGAAAGAGAGAAAGAGAAAGAGAGAGAGAGAGAGAAAGAGAGAGCAGGGTGACAGGAGATGGTAGATTACGAAAACACACTGTATTTCACACTGTTATGTACTGTCTGATGGTACTTTTGTGTAATTGTAACCTGTGTTTAATTTCCCCGTTCCTTGATTTTGAGCTGCAAACCCTCAAAGCTAACCAATCAGAGCAGACTGGGCTCTGGTTTCAGACAGAGGGTGAAAAGAGGTGATGCAGCACAGACAGTATGTGCAGAACAAAAATATGTAAACATGTCACAGTGGAGGCACAAAATAAAATAACGAACCTGAAAATGAGCATAATAGGGCCCCCACTTGCATTCACACACAAATATGAAAAGGCTACATAATTAGCTTTTCTTAACAAAAAGTGTAATTTCAAGGATCATCAAAAATATACATTTTGCAGAGTTATCTACAATAATGCCATTTCTAATCATACATTTTGAATTTTTTATTTTCTGAGGTAGAGACCTCTGCAACATCTGTCTGGTGGAATTCAGTTTTTGTATTCCTTTTATTCTTTTCAAATATCAAAGCTTATTCTGACAATCCACAGACTTGATAATGAACAATTTCATTAAAAGCTATTTTCCACCAAAGCACGTCCTTCAACTGCCTACTTCCTCGTTGCAAAGATGCTAATGTGTGCGTTAATGATGTCACTGAAGACTGATATTTCTACATATTTCCAAACATCACACCAACACAATCCAAAATGAGGAACAGACGTGAATAAAACTTGAATATTGACAGAATCAGTAAGCAACATTTGAATGACACAAAATGTAATGTTTTGGCATTAAGCTGAGAGGGATAACACTTGTAACACTTTGCATATTCACACTAATATCATATATTCACTTTTTAACAGTGACTGCAGGGGTTTAGCTAATACTCTCTAAAGATGGTTAAAGCTGTCCATAAAAATGTTATTTATCAGTGGCATCAAAACAGAACTATCAAGAATGAACAGCAAAGTGTCTGTGAGATGTTATCCTGGTGATTCTTTGCATTATTCAAAATAGATTAGAGCGTGATTATTCACCTCACGGGTTACCAAATGTCACTGAATCAGCAATGTTTAAAATCAGTAGCCTTCAGCAGAACGGCCTCAAACTTCAAAGGGAATTAGCACAGCACTGTAGTTTTTGATCATTGGAGACAATTGATCTTTTGTGTTCAAAGAACATTTGTGCTCAAGGCTTCCCTAGGAAACATTTCTAACAATCTGCCATGCGTGTGATTGTAATATAAATGCCAAGACAGATGCAAATATGTCCTCTGCTCGCTGACAGTACAGTATGTGCTGGGATGTGTCTGTTTTCGTGCTATTACTAAGACATATACTGTACAGTAGTACCAGAGAGCCCAGTGTGCATTAAATCAGTTGGATGAAGGATTGGAATCAGTGGCAGGTAAAGTTAATAATGTTATTTTTGTATTTGTATTTATTGTACAGGCTACAGACACAAAACATGGACATTACAATAACAAAATGAGACATTCCTATCTCAGACAAAAAAAAAAAAAATACAATACAATACAATACAGTTAGTACTGTTATGTGACAGCCTTATTTGTACATGAAAGTCTAGGAATAAAGTCAAGTTTATGTTTCCAAATCCTCCTACAGACATATTTGAAATACTATGCTTTGCTCCTGCAATATAGATACTGTAGTGTTCCTGATCGACAAAAGATTTGGGTGTGATAATACATTTGTTTTTTCAATAGATGTATGTACATTTTCCAGATTCTATCAACATACTATTTATTTGGCATAATTTACTGATATTTTTGACATACTGACTTTTTTTCGACGTACAAACTACGTATTTTTCTACATGCTATATAATACTAGTACAGTATGTCGGGTATTTTTAACTTACTATGAGAGGTTGTTAGACATACTAAGAGTGTCAGTTGACACAACTGTGAAGTACAGCTACAGTGACTTCATGTTAATTTAAAGTTGAATGTGTCTCAGAAGCTAATTTCCCTAGTTCAGTGTTTCTTTTAGTTAACTTATTGTCCTAGCCAGTGATAATGTAAAGTAGTGATGATGGCTCCTCTTTCAAACAGTGGCCTTAACTGGGGTGCACAACTACATTTTATTTCAAGTCAGGGTCAGTCCTCACTACGACTATACATGACCTCCGGTTCCTCCACAGAGGTCATTGAGGTCAGGTCGATCTGACTGAACTCCGCAAAGGCAGCAGAGTCGATGTCATTCCTGAAAACTTTGCTGGCTCTGTTGTGCCAGAACCTCGAGTTCCCTCGTGTCAAGGAACAAAGAGCCTCTGGCAAACTTCCTGACAGTTTTATCATCACTATTCAACTTGTTAAAAAAATGGGACAGGCTGGAGGAGTTGTAAATCCACTCCACACTCTGTGCACCCAACACTCCAGTTGGTGTGAATTAAAATGTTTGAATGAGCCAAACCACAGGCACTTTCGTATCAGTGTAGCTCTATAACGCAATTGAACAATGATCAAGAGAAGGTGTCGGATTTTGGACACATGAATACACACAAAAGCACTGATGAAGGCATAGAAAATAAAGAGGGGAATGATCCTTTATTTGAAAATAGTATCTGGTAAAAGCAGATCGGGTGCACACGATGATAATCTGAGGGTAATTGAATATTTATGTGTAACACGAACTGGCCCGAAGGAACAATCAGGAGGCTCTGCTGTGGGAATCATAAAGCAGCTCTCTCTTGACTGCACACAAGGCACACATGCTGCTCATTTGCACTCGCTTCACACTTCTGATTGCACAAGTGGTGTGACTTGTAGCGTGCAAGATGAATTTATGTGTTAGGTTGGGGGTCGGGGTGTTTCAACCAGTGTATCCTCAGCAAAATCACTGGCATCCTTCCTGCTGAGAGGAGGGGACTACCGACTCTCACAGAGAGGGACCCAGAGGCTGAGAGGACACCAAGTGCATGCAGGGATGTGAGTGAAGTACATGGGTACGCTTTGTTATGCACTGTGTGGTCCCACATGGGTCGAAGAGCTCAAAAAGTAGCCTTGATACTGACTGTCAATTCCTGATACTACCCCTGCAGCTAACATACTAATCTCCATACCAGGAAAGGTGGGCAGACATTTAAAAAAGCTTCTGAGCTGAAACAAGGAGATACATTTTTTGTACTCTGATTGGACACCTGTGGAATGAGAAAAAGCGATACTGATTGGGACACAATCAGAAACATGTTATATAAGTGAAGAAGATAATCATCCACATCCAACATCTATCACTCATAAAAGTACATTTGAGATCCAAGGTCAGTTTGCATAGAGGGTAAGCATGTGATGTCACTGTAGGTAGACGTCGCTATGGTTACTCCCACTTACTGGCAGCGTTAGCATTAATCTTCAATGCCGCGGGGGAAAAAATGCCGACAATGTAAAAGCTTTGTGAAATACCTTTACAATGAACAACAAGAATTTGGATCTTCAGACTGCCGAAAGAACGCAGATTTGCTGTTGCCAATTTTCTACTCATAAAGTGCAGCTACATTTACTAAAGTTGAATCAACTAACTGTTAACACACATAAAAATGGCTTAACACCACTAACATTTTACAAAAGTACAACAGTTTGTTCCATTAAAACTCCCCATGTACACAGACAAATCAAATGTTGTTGCCGTTAACTTTTTCAACACATGTAGCCTACAACAAGCTAACGCATTAGCTGAGCCTAGCATATGACCTAGCATAAATATGGTTCAGTGGAGAAGGGAAGCCAGTGAATAACCTTCATAGAAAGAAGTTTAATCTGAGCTTGTTTTTCCAACACTAAAGAAAAAATCTACTGGTGTATAATAATGATAAATATTTCCTCATTACAGCTATTATGCCTCTTGTCAAACTACAGTCATCGATTTCCAGAGGCTAATGGTCGTGATTGAGCTTAATCGACCAGCAAAACAAGCATTGGTACGGTACTTGGTATTGGTATTGGTACTGGTATTAAGCATCTTAAGCATTCCTAGTTTCTTAGTTGCATCTTATACAAATACAAATTTTAATTTCCAAATGAACCTCCGGCTTCCTCAGTCCTTTTTCCAAATGACTATAAAGCAAATGGGCCTTGAAACCGTTGTGTCTTTATTAGTAGATATGTTCTCAAGCAAAATAAAGATGCTTGTGAGTAAGAGATGTTTGTGTATGTTTTATTTATAAAATACATATACCAAAGAATAAACCATAAACCTTCAGTAAATAAAAAGTTTTAAATAAAGCTTGAACTTGCATGATCAATTTTTATCATGAGAAAAAGAGGAAAAAACGAGTTACCTTTATTTCTGATATTTTAAAAATATTATATTATGGAGTTTTTTCAAAGTTGACATATACAACAAGGTTTTTTCCGATATTTTTGATCAACTATACTACATATGACTTACGAAACTATACAGTAGTAATAATTAATGCTGTCAAAATTATCGCGTTAACGGCGGTAATTAATGTTTTGAATTAATTGCGTTAAAATGTTTAACCCATTTAACCAGCGACGTGCGGTCAGGGGAGGCAGGGGAGGCAGAGCCTCACCTGTCATACTCCAATGTAACGGAAAAACAACTAAAGAAAAACTAAATAGTAATAATAATAAAATGTCTCCACTGATCTGTGTTGTAAGTGTGATTTATGTATGATTCCAATCGCTTTTTAAAGTCAAAATCAGCAAATGTGCCGAGCTCCGCTACAACTACGGGTAGCGATGAGAAGTGAGGCACGGACGAGCTCCGCCTCTCGTAAGCCCACAGTAACTTGCTGGAGCGCGGGCACTAATTTAGCGCGGGCACTTATTTTGTGCCCGCGCTCAAGCCAGTTACTGTGGGGTGAGGTGAGGCACAGATGAGCTCTGCCTCACCTCAGAATGCGTCACCCCACAGAAACTGGCTGGAAAGCGGGCACTAAGCGCATGCCTGTTACCATCTCACTGTAGGTCACCAATGTAAGGTTTGTAGATCCATTTATTACATTTCTTCTCGCCATCCATAGTCTCTAAATAACTTATTTAACGTATATATGATATTTAGGCTCGCTGGTCTCATCATATAACGGCGATGAAAAAAGCAGCAGGAGAGGCAGCCATAACCTCTGCCGCACTGAAGGGTCGCACGCGAGCCCACAGGTTCTTGTTGCTACTGTTATTCTACACAGAGACGGTAGACACAAACAACAAACTAGACTTTTGAAATTACAGGAAGATAAGGAGGACTTCTACAAAAAAATAATAGAGATTGTTGTCCAGAAGGAGAGCATGGACTTCATCTTCCAGTCAAGGTAAGACCACAATTGTTATGAAAATGGGATCTTACTAAGAAAGAACAATCCAATATTTAGATGTTGGCTATCCTTTTGTTGAACGGTCTGTTTAAAATTAATTGAAGCATCAGACTAAAAAAGCTTTTGAAAATAGCCGAATATTTAGATTAAGGTCAAAATATAATATTTGTAAATCTGACTCTGAAAGAGTCAGTGCCTCACCAGCCATGAAGCTCACCGCACGTCACTGCATTTAACGCATGTGCAGAATGGCCCGCCCCATACATCCCACTAGTGGCAGCGCTGGTGTAGGCTATAGCCATACCAAGAAAAAAGATTTTAAAGTAAGCTAAATAAAGTCTGCCAACTCGCGCCGAGTAAATTGCACAGACAGCAGTTAGTAAGATGGATTTCAGTAGTCACTTGTCTGGAAATACCGAAGACTAGAAACGGTTTTGAAAACGTTTGTCACGTAGTGATCGTCTTCTCAATAGAACATCTTTGATAATGTCTTCTGGCCAATCAGAATCAAGATAATGGCGTGGTGTTGTTGCAGGAAGTCCTGACGGAGAATACTTTTGCTGTAGTACATCACAATAGAGAACATGGATGTATAATAAGAACTGGATACAGCGTGGGAGGCGGGGCCTCATTCATTCCTATGAGAGTTGCTCATTGGCGCATGATGATAAAATGGCCCAACTTCTGAGAGAGCGAAACGTCACAGATTACCCGGCATGCCTGAGAAGTACCCATATGTGCGCTCATAGCGCATGCGCAACTTTAACCAAAATGCTCGTTCACATCAAGCACGTCAATTTGCGTACACGTAACAGCACCGCGCGTTCATGACAGCATGGTAATAATTTGTTATTATGATGGATTTGATATTAACGAGGCGGCAGTTAACAGCACGTCAATTTGCGTACACGTAACAGCACCGCGCGTTCATGACAGCATGGTAATAATTTGTTATTATGATGGATTTGATATTAACGAGGCGGCAGTTAGCAGCTAGCGGCTAGCTAGTAATTATGCTAATGTTCACACTTTATATATAGTCTATGGTAAAGATAAACACAACTCACATTGGTTTCTCATACAGCATCTCTGTAAACTACGTGTCTTGTATTCACTGAATTTCACTCTCTGCCTTTAACGGCTCGTTGTAGCTCCAGCCCCCACCCTCCCTGTGAGCAGTGTGCTCTGATTGGTCGGGACCATGCTGAACACCTAACGGCTCCTACACACGGCGGCGTGCGTTGTCGCTTGCCGGCGGGGGAGGGGCTGAAACACGACTAACAACCAATCACATGAATCTGCCGCCCCAGACACAAAAGCACGCGGTTTGATTGGCTAGAGCTTGCACTGGCATACGATTCGGTTAGCTGACGCCTCCGTCGAGGCGGCAAAAGTAGAACATTGCTCTACTTTTGCAGCGAGCACCGCGAGAGAAGCTACGCTTTGTTCCCACAATGCAGTTTGGCGAATCGTGACGTCACCCCATTCAAAGTGAATGGGCCGAAGCGTTGAAACGTCAACGCACGCCGCCGTGTGTAGGGGCCGTAACATGAACGTGCCTGTCGGCGCGGTCCCGTGGGTTAGATGCACGTTCATAATGCAGAGGGAAATAACTCTCAGAATAACGTTATTAGCACATGTTTACAACTTGAGGAACAAATGTTTTTAATAATGGCTATACAAGTGTTCATACTGGGTAGTTTATTTAGTTTAAAAAAAATTATCCAACAATTTACAGACCACTCTTTCCCCATGTAAGTCAATGGGAAAAAGTGTTTCCGGGCCTGGCAACCAAACGGAAGTGTAGTACCGCCGTTTAGCCACCACAAATATTTTCATCTGAGTCCGGCGCACTTCCTGGGGGCTTGATAGAGAACCGCAGTGAAGCGTCCTAAAACCCAGAAGTATGTTAGCATTTTTAGCACTTCCGGTTCCTTCGTCAAAAAGCAATGCATTTTTTCCATAGGGTTTTGGAAAATAGCTCGAAATAAGGTCTGTGTTGTTGACACAAATTTAAGAGATAAATCACGTTTTGTTCTAAGACATTAAATACATCAGCAGTGACCCCACTGGGGATTTTTGAAGAGTTTACGTGTCTGAAAAATGATAGTTGTTACTGAGTGGCTGAATAGGACTACAGAAATGGTTGAGGCTGTTGTACGTCATTACGCCGAATACGTAAACACTCCCGCTAAGTTTGTTTTCCCCTATTGTTTTGCCCCGTGTTCTGCTTGAAAGCTAGTACCTGTCTATCTGTAGTATCTTTAGTATCTGTATATCTACTGTATATCTGACCATTAGAATCTGTATTTTTGAAATGGTCGTTTTTAACACCGTAGTTTTACAAATAGAAGAATAATATAGAATAATTAATTAACAGTTTGTTTCGTTAGCTAACGTTAGCTAAAGCTAGCGCTACTAGTTAGCTACGCAATGGTTTGTTGCTTTGCTCCGGGTTGCAGCCACAGGTCTTCGCATGAAACATGCTCGTTCTATCGTTTCCCGGCCAATGTTTTCCAAAGGAGCGTCTGGATTCTTGCCATGAGGTAAGCTGACGTTACATTTTTGTCCATGTCACGGTGAAATGTAAATGATGGGTAGTGACTGTATCGCCGTTTTATAGATGGCGTTGCTGAAAAGACCGCAACATAAGTAAAGATAATGAATAAATCCTATTAAAACCTGTGTGGCTTATATGATAAGTCTAATTAGTACAAGCAGCATAACATTTCACCATGTAACTAAAGATTGTAGTCAGGGAAATCAGTTTGACATATTGAACTAATAACAAATCACTCTCTGCTCCATAGCTTCTCTTGGACGTAAAATCACATGTACATTTTACATTTATATTACATTTAATATTCCATCCCTCACATACTTTTGTGTATATATATATATAATAACTTATATTTAGTTTTTCTTGTTATGCTGCTGCAACACAAACATTTCCCAAATTGGGATCAATACAGTAATATCTTAATTAATTAAGAAATATAACTATTATAATTAGTGTAGCAGCTGACACCTATTTTCAATATGGATTAATCTACCATTTATTTCTTTAGTTCAATTTTGATCTTTAAAAATGTCAAAATAGTGACAATGTTGAGACTTATCAAAGTGCAAGGTTATATCTTTAGATGTTTTGTTTTAGCCTATGTACTGTATGCCTTAATATATGTGACGGTGTGACTTCCATGAAACTAATATTTTATATCTTCCCAACAGACGAGCTGACAGGAAACCTAACACTCTAGCAACCACAACATTGCAAAGGCGAGTAAATTTAAATTTAAAACGATTCACAATTTCTTATTTTCTTCTTCTTTCTTGCAGTGAGGGGAAGCTGACCTTGCACTTGGTGCCAGTAAGGATGTTCCTCACGCAGGCTGAATGTTTCTACTTCCTTAATGACACAGAAGCCCTTGATTTGCAATGCTTCACTAATTGTCATTTCCCTGGCTCCGTAGGGACATTTTACCTCCAGCACAGCGGAAAACCCTACCAGACCATCTGGAGATGCCCACAACAATCCTGATAGGGAGAGCCACAAATCTGACTCATGGACCTGCATCTGGGTTGCAGTGGTGAATGCCCTGACGCCCTCACATTCATTCATAGTCCCCCACTGTACAGACAAAACACCATCAAGGGCCTGTTGTTGCCCTAGCACCCTGGCAATAAGGGAAGCAGTCACACGCTTTGACCTCAGGACAGCTCCAAAGTTGCTGGCAGTCAACCTTCCTTTCCTGAACAAATGCCAGTTTGGGTTGGTTCGCTGACCAGTGGTAGCCACCTGAATTGCCCTCTGTTGCTCCTCAGACAATGCTATGCTTGCCACAATTGCCTGATGCCCAACATATTTGATAATTTCAGGAACAGTAAGTGTTTCCAAGCTGTAGTGTTCCTCTTCTGGCTCGGGGGAGAGAAGCCAAGAAATTCCTGAGAACCTGCCCCGATTCTGTCCCTCAGCCAGTCACGATCTTCGGAGGTGGGCTCTCTTGTCAGCGGGTTGAATTAGTTATTGGTTGGAGGAAATAGCTCCTCCACTGAATGCGTACGTTTAGCTGCCTTTGGCTTCTTCCACTGACAGGGGGTGTCAGTGCAGCTTAAATTGTGGATGGTAAAGATGGCTAATGCAGCCGCATGACTGTATTTCCATTCTCCACATGGGCATTCACATTTTGTGGAGAGAATTCCCTCTTCTCCTGTAGATACCTGTGGTGGGGGGAATGTTTTATTATTTAAAAACATATTTACATTTGTAATGCCTTCCCAATTATCCCTTTAATTCTTTATAGCCTACTGTATGTTTATTTCATGGATATTTCTGTGTTTTCTGGTGTGTAATATTTGTAATAAAGATTTCATGTGACACATAAAATGGATTTGTTGATGGGAATTAATGTCACTAATGTGAATAAATGAACTCTAGGTTAACGGTACTCTTACTATCACTACTCACCGACACTATAAACCTTGTCCCTCATGCTAGCCCTGACAACACCGGTAAGCACACCTTCATCTAGGCTGCACTGTTTTACATGTCCTGACTTGTAATGGTTCTCTCCTCTATCTACACTCTTCTTGTCATCTTTGTAAAACGATATCAGACTGGTAATTGACACAGCCATGACACTTTATTGTAAAAAATTCTACATTTGTTATACATCCAGAAATATTGAAATATCGTTTCCCGTTAGTATATACATAAAACAAAACAAAAAGGGCCTAGATAAAAGTGGTATACATGAAACAAAACAAAAAGGGCCTAGATAACCGGGGTTTACGGTTTAAAATGTTAATAATATATTTAAAGTGTTCAAAGTGCAGTTTCAGTGCAAGTCAGTTGAAACGATCTTAAGTTGGCGTGACGTTGAAGTCGTGCGACCCTCCTGCTGTTCTGGCTTGTAGTTCGTTTATAGCATAACGTTAGCATTTCGCTTTTGGCGACTAGATTTATGCTTTAAAAATTATAAAAGTAGGGATGAGATGTGGAGATTATCCGGCTGAACAAAATGTGATCCCTCTCTTAAATGTGTGTCAACCACAGACCTTATTTCGAGCTATTTTCCAAAATCCTATAGAAAAATTGCATTGGTTTTTGACGAAGGAACCGGAAGAAGTTTACTTCTGGGTTTTAGGACGCGTCACTGCGGTTCTCTATATACATCGATACAACATTACGTGTTGATAGAAATCAACACGTAATGAAATAAGACCACACGGTTTGATGATTGATAGGTGTGTGGGCTGTCTTTCATTTTGACACACAGAACAATGTTATAATAAACAAAGGCAACATACATACTGTATGTTAAATGGATATATCCGCCTTCTTTCATTTATCTTTCCATTCCCACAACAATATACATAAAGAAATGGCATATTTTGGACGTAGTTTGAATGGTGATTAATCATGATTAATTCATTTTTAAGCTGTGATTAATCTGATTAAAAATTGTAATTGTTTGACAGTCCTAGTAATAATGTAATAATGTAATAGTGTTTGAACCACAGTGGCAATGCCCCGGGGGTGGATGAGATCCGCCCAGAAATGCTGAAGGCTCTGGGTGTTGAGGGACTGTCATTGTTGACACGTCTCATCAACGTTGCGTGGGTCGGAAACAGTACCAAAGGAGTGGCAGACCGGGGTGGTGGTTCCCCTTTTCAAAAAGGGGGATCAGAGGGTGTGTGCCAATTACAGAGGCATCACACTACTCAGCCTCCCCGGGAAAGTTTACTCTAAGGCACTCGAAAGGAGGGTCAGGCCGTTTGTTGAACCTCAGATTGAGGAGGAAAAATGCGGATTCCGTCCTGGTCGTGGAACGACGGATCGGCTTTTTACTCTCACAAGGATCCTGGAGGGGGCCTGGGAGTACGCTTATCCGGTCTATATTAGGGGTATCACCAACTAATCGACTAGTCGACTAGTCGACTACCTTTACCACTAGTCGGCGCCGTAGGCCCTAGTCAACTAGTCGTGAAAAAAATGGAGGTAAACGAGGTGCTGCAAAATGCTACAAAACACGTCCGACATTCTTATGTATGGCAGAACTTCAACGAAGATGTAACCAACTCCACAGTGAAGTGTCAGTTGTGTACAGCTGTACTGAAGTACAATACAAATGCATTTGCTATGCGCAACCATCTGAAGATAAAACACCCGCTGCCGACAGCTAGCACTAGCAGTAATGCTAGCACCAGTGAGCAACGGACCGGCGTCAGCACTGAACAGAGGCAAACGAACAGCAAGAAAACACGGGTCATTAGTGATGCGGATGATGAGCTACGGGGTTACTGCCAGCGGACACCGCATATCCCCACAATGGATAATCCACTGGAGTGGTGGGCAGAAAACGTGCACCGCTTTCGAGGAGCTACCTGGCTATTCCAGCCACAAGCACCCCGAGTGAGAGGGTTTTTTCCCTGGCAGGCAACACTGTCACCCGAAAGCTGTCAAGCCTCCTTCCCTCAAATGTCGATGCGTTGGTGTTCAAACCAAAAATATGGAAAGGTGGACGTTATCGTGGAGGACAGCAAATAAAGTGTTGCGCACTGGATTTACGTGGCATTTATGTAAACAAGAGTTTTTTGCTGTCGATTTTGGTGAGTCCAGTTACTGTTTGTTATTTACTCAGCCATGTAACACAAATTAAAATGCAGTGTTTAATGTTACTGTATGAGTTCCAATATAAAATACAGTTGTACACCTCTCTTTGTGTGTCTTTATTATGACGTAACGACTAGTCGACTGCTATTTTGAAAAACGTGTCGACTAGTAAATATTGGTAGTTGTGAAACCCCTAGTCTACATGTGTTTTGTAGACTTGGAGATGGCGTATGACCGAGTTCCCAGGGAGTTACTGTGGGAGGTGCTGCAGGAGTAAGGGGTGAGGGGGTCTCTACTCAGGGCCATCCAATCTCTGTACTCCCAAAGCGAGAGCTGTGTCCGGGTCCTCGGCAGTAAGTCGGACCCATTTCCGGTGAGGGTTGGCCTCCGCCAGGGCTGCGCTTTGTCACCAATCCTGTTTGTAATATACATGGATCGGATTTCGAGGCGTAGTCGTGGGGGAGGGGGTCTGCAGTTCGATGGAATAAGGATTGCACCACTGCTTTTTGCAGATGATGTGGTTCTGATGGCTTCATCGGTCTGCGACCTTCAGCACTCACTGGATCGGTTCGCAACCGAGTGTGAAGCGGCTGGACGAGGATCAGCACCTCCAGATCTGAGGCCATGGTTCTCAGCAGGAAACCGATGGACTGTCCACTCCAAGTAGGGAATGAGTCCTTACCCCAAGTGAAGGAGTTCAAGTATCTCAGGGTCTTGTTCTCGAGTGAGGGAACAATGGAGCGTAAGATGGGTTGGAGAATCGGAGCAGCGGTAGCGGTACTGCAGTCGCTTTACCGCACGGTTGTGACGAAAAGAGAGCTGAGCCAGAAGGCAAAGCTCTCTGTCTAAAGGGCCATTTTTGTTCCTACCCTCACCTATGGTCATGAAGGATGGGTCATGACCGAAAGAACGAGATCGTGTGGCCAGGGAAAAGAAAGTTTGGGGCTCTCTGCTGGAACTGCTACCCCCGCGACCCGACCACGGATAAGCGGGAGAAGATGGATGGATGGATGGATGTTTGAACCACCATGGTTGTTTCAGGACTTTCATGATGAAACCTTTATTCAATGTGTACTGTATATAGAGTGGTGCAGTGACGAGTCCTAGAACCCGGAAGTGAGTTAGCATTTTACCACTTCCGGTTCCCTCGTCTCAGAGTCAATGGGATTTCTCCATAGGATTTTGGAAAAAAGCTTAAACTAAGGTCTGTGGTTGACACAAATTTAAGAGACGGATTACGTTTTGTTCTACGACATTTAATACATCAGTAGTGACCCCACTGGTGATTTTTGATGAGTTTAGGTGTCTGAAAAACGATGGTTGTTAACAAGTGGCTGAATAGGGCTACAGAATCAATCAATCAATCAATCAATCAATCAATCAATGTTTATTTATATAGCCCAATATCACAAATGTTACATTTGTCTCAGTGGACTTCACAGTTTGTACAGAATATCAGTATGACAATACGACACCCTCTGTCCTTAGACCCTCACATCGTACAAAAACGGACGGAAAAACTTCCGGAGAAAACCCCACAGTTTAAAGGGAAAAATGGGAGAAACCTCAGGGAGAGAAACAGAGGAGGGATCCCTCTCCCAGGACGTACAGACGTGCAATAGATGCCGTATGTAAATTGAAAAGATAATACATTTGCAACATAGGTAGTCCAAATGTTTGGAAATGCATTTGTGTATAATAGAAAGATGAATCCACGAGGATATCCATCCAGGACTTATGATCCAGGACCACAGCCACGACTCAAGATCCAGGACTCGCGATCCATGACACAGGACCGCAGGATCATCCATGACTCCGGATCCCGGCGTATATAGACACCAAAAAGAAAGACATTTGGAGAAGCTGGGTTAATCGGAACATGAGAGTACACAGGTATAGACAGAGAGAAGGAAGAAGTAAGATGTCCCCCGACAAACTAAGCCTATATCAGCAAAACTAGGGGCTGAATCTAATCAGCCCTAACTATAAGCTTTATCAAAAAGGAAGGTCTTAAGCGCACTCTTAAAAACGGATAGGGTGTCTGCCGCCCGAACACAAACTGGAAGCTGATTCCACAAAAGTGGAGTTTGATAAGAAAAGGCTCTGGCTCCCATTGTACTTTTAGAGACTCTAGGAACATCAAACAACCCTGCATTCTTGGAACGCAATGCCCTAGTAGGACAGTAGGGTATAATGAGTTATTTAAGGTAAGATGGCGCCTGCCCATTTACAGAACTTGTCGAGGACGGTGTACATCATTACGTCGAACACGTAAAAACTCCCGCTAACTTTGTTTGCCCTGTTCTGCTTGAAAGCAAGTACCTGCGCTCTTGCAAACTGTTAAAACAAATGCTTCAACTTGTACAATTTTGAAGCTGTATTTTTGAATATCGATCTTAACTCAGCTGTAGTTCGTTTATAGCATAATGTTAGCCTTTTTTGCTTCTGGCGATTAGATTTATGATTTGAAAATGACAAAAGCAGGGTAGACATGTGGATATTATCCGGCTGAACAAAACGTGCATTTATCAAACAGGTTCGTTTTCCACAGACCTTATTTCGAGCTATTTTCCAAAATCCTATGGAGAAATCCCATTGACTCTGAGACGAGGGAACCGGTAGTGGTAAAATGCTAACTCACTTCCGGGTTTTAGGACTCGTCACTGCAGCACTCTATTATTCTTAAAAATGTTACCAAAGTAATCAGTGGATTGGTTGTAAAATACAGGAATAATGTGATGAACCACAGTTATTTAGAATTCAACCTGTAAATGAACATTACGGTATGGAGCACCATTTATTCTCCAGTGTTTCCTGGTGCAGAAACACTTAAACACCAGGGGCTGTGAACCGTCATTTAAATCAATTAAATTAAAACACTTTGACTGCTGCTTCATGCATATGTGCAGACCCCTTGCCACTCATACTAGCTGTTGGAGTTATTAAAAGCACAGCATGCACTTCACAAATACAATTATTAAAATTCTAATTATGAATGTAAAGTTTTGTTTTTATATCCTGTTACAGTCATTATTACAGATAAACCTGTATGGCGTCAGCCAGTGTAAGTTTGAAAATAAAATCTCATTATCTCAAATTACGGTTCACAGAAGAAACAAAAGAAGGAGATATTATTTACTATGTGGTATAATAATTTTGTTAAAACTGGGTCTGACGCTTGACAGGGATTAGGTTTCTTTTTTAAGGGAGAGAATAAAAAAACACCTCTTTCTTCCATGGGACGTCTAGTAGCGTTAAAGATCGGCAGCAGTCTGGTAAATAACATGTCCAAGCGACACGCTGTTCGTTGGCAGGACGTGAAGCGAAGGCGGTGGGATACTGCCCTCAGACACGCTCAAGTGAATCCTCACCTCAGCCCTGTCAGATTTAAACTGAAAACAAACATGGCTCCAGACAATGAGGCAAACAGTCTTCTATAAGTATTTTAGGTAGGCTGCCTTTTTATTGATTTTTCATTAAGAGTTCATGTCTCATTATAAAGGGATGGGGTATTGCACTGAAGATTAGTTTGTGTTACCATGTCCAAAAGGATCATGTCTTATATAATTTATTAGAGGTATATAACGTCTAGTTTGATGTTCAGAATAGCAAGAAGAGGGATTTATGTTCCTGTGAAATATTGGGCTGTGTAAGATTTCAAGGCACATATCCTTAGAATATTTAAAAACACATTACTGAGTCTACTGCTGCAGTCTGGCTCATGTACTGCTGCAAGAAACAAACTCAAACAAAGACATATTCTGAACAATGGGAAGATGTATTTCTATGGGTCTGCCACTTTTCTCATAATATAGAACAGCAAACTCCCTCCTGCTTCATGGATAAAGCATTATTTTATAGCAGCTTAGTTCACGTCACACTCTCGTCCAAACTGGATGTCCTTCTTAGTCATTAATGAGATGATGTTGATGTTCATGATGATGATGATGATGATGATGATGATGATGATGATGATGATGATGATGATGATGATGATGATGATGATGATGATGATGATGATGATGAGCATTACTTAAAGAGACGTAATAGGATTTGGTACTTTTGTGATTAAGTGTCAGAGTGCAATTCGTATATTCACAGCTGGTGGGAAAATGACATGTTATGATACATTGCTTAAAACTATTTAAGCCACATATAATACAGCTGATATTGATAATCAATTAAACAACCTGGAAGAGATTTTTATGACTTACTTTCTCATTATTAAGTCTTAACATCTCAAAATAATCCTTACTATCTTATTATTACGACTTACTATTTCACCGACGTAAACATTCTCATATGTGGAGCTGCCGCGCATGCCAGCTGTCCGGAGAGCTCCGGGGAGCTTCACAGCTCCACTATATAATTTAATATAATGTAGTTTGCTCAGAAAATGTACAGGAAGTGAGAGCGCAGTAAGGCTGACAACATTATCACAAGTTACAATGAGTTGCTGTATTTTAAATTAATCTGTAGCTTGTAAACTTTTCATTTATTGCTGCTTTTACTGTGTACACGCTAACCACAGGTACTTAATGCCTAAAGAAAACAATCAAATGGCTTCTACTGGACCACAACAGTTAGTTGATAGAAACTGCTTCACTCTGAAATGATGAAAATACTCCTGAACCTCTGTTTGCAGAAAGGAGAGAAGATCAATATCAATCAAGACTCTGATTAGACGAAAGGGCCTATCTTGTTTGGATTGCCTTACATCAGATTTTTGCGAGTATTCAGGCCCCTAGGTTACTAACGTTTGGTCAAATAAAACCTGACATGTTGACTCTCAGTTAGTAACTGAAATAAAATCTCTCTGCTTTTTATGTTACAGAAAACAAAGTTTTTTTCCTCCAGATTTACTTTTTTTAGGTGCTGAGACAGTATTTTATAAATCCGCCATACACCAAGGGAATAGTGAAAACTGTGGATACATCCCGTGTCCTCCATACAGCAGCAGGGTGTGAGGATCAGTTCATCCATAGCTGCTGAGCAAAGAATATTCTCAGAGATCCAGAGCGACTTTAAAGATGGTGGCAGATCAGCCCAGAACTGCAGATGAGAGATGAGAGGAGGAAGGAGAGATGCAGAGGGAGGACTGGAAGAAAGACAGGAAGAGATAGAGTATTGTGCAAAGTCAATATCCCCGACAAGGCATACCCTGCATATCATCCAAGTGAAATAACAGCAAGCCTATCAATGCAAATATGCACAATTACTGCGAGTGTTGAACTGCTTGATATTTTAAACATGTCACCTGGGTTTCAGCTTGTTGTAGAAGCTGGAGAATAACCAGCTGCTGCCTTGTTAATGGCTCAGCCTGATAATCTTTGTAAAATTAAATATGCATTCATTATCTACGACATATCAGAGCAGAATGATGTGGCCTTAGAGAGGCCCATTATACTTTTAAGCAACTGATTCCTCCAACAAATAAACCCTATTCTTCCCTAATGTGTGAAAACAGTTTTGAAAACTCAGTGATTTCAGTACTGTTCTTATTAGAATTCTTTAGCGCTCCTTTAGCTATGGGTCATTAAAAATACCTGACTCTAAATCCTAAAGCACCAGGTGTTCTTTAACAGATTTAAATGAATAAATAGCCGCAATTAAACATAAACACCAGTTCGACTTCAGCCCCCGAGCTGCAGACGATATTTCATGCGAGATTCATTTATTTTGCTCCTGTGTGAACAGAGAATAGATACCTTATTACCATGTGAGGCCATATTGGTCTCAGCAGCACACACTGACCTCCGTGTGCTTTTGTTTCATCTAAATAACAGGGTGTAGATTTTAAATACACCCAGCTGTATGCTCATATATTTACAGTGTGAGGAAAAACATAAGAGATAATAGGAAGAAAAAATCGTATTAATAACAAATTACACAAAATAATGCTTTTCTAATAAGGGACATCAACCAATAGATGATTATACAAGCATAGCAACGTCTCAGTCTTTGTAGTTATGTATTCAATTAAAATATTTATTTCCCCCGCTTTTGTTCTGGTAATAATCATAAAAAAGTGAGAGTGTTTCAAATATATATCTCTATGTTCTTTGGCGAAGGAATGTAATAAAACCGGCAGTGATTTATGACACAATAAACTACACTGAAAAATACTAAATAGGGTTAAAAATCATTGGCTATGGAGGTATAGTCAGCAAGCATAATATCTTAAACTAACCTATTTCTATTTTGGATACCAAAAGACAACGTAAATCATACCTCTTTGGTTTTTAATGATGACAACCGATTGTGTTCAATACTTTATTTTCTTCATTATTAAAGGACCCGAGCAGGTCCAACCTGACAGCAGTCTGAAGCCTTCATATAACACCCTCCCTTGCCACCTCCTGCCCCTAAATTAAGATTAATTACACAACAGGTCAATATGCTGAAATGGGAAATTATATGCTCCCAGGAACAGGGGAGCTATAGATGCTCTGTCTCAGTTAGTGGAACAGCTTTTAGATTGCGCTCACATATCCTTATGCTGAGCACAGCAGGCGTTGGATTGGCTGTCTCCCTGTATTCTGTGGGCTTGATAACACCTGACAAAGGGGTCTCAGGACATGATGACACTGATTAAGCCACTTTCAGTGCACGTCAGGTGGGGTTTGATTATTTTTATCTTTCGAATCAGTGGTTATATACAGTGAGACAATACACAACGCACCTGTGTGTGATGTGACCTGTGTCTGAAAGTCTAACAGGACCAATGCAATACATGTTGCATTGATCTGGCTGACTGTTATCTCATAATTCGTTGTTGGAGTCTGGTAAATCACTCAAATATGTGTATTTGCTCTTGCTGGAATGACGCACATGCACTGCATGTACTGTACTGTAACTAGGTTAACTAGTAAGTATCGCCCAGTTACTTCGACAAAAAGCCAACAGAATTGATCGACAGAATTTTAAAAATGTTAACTCTATTGTTCAACACATTTTGTCAAGCAAGATTATCTTAAATTATCTACATCAGCGTTTAATGACTTAATACCATCACTAAGCTAAAAGCAGATTATATTTTTGCGAGGGACAGTGCACATCGATAAACATTTCTGTAAATGCACCAGTTAGCCAAGAGGCTATTTTCCAACTGTTGTCACTGGACAGATGTTGTAAACATAATGTAATGTTAAATAAAAAGTAAATCAAATTTGTAAAAACATGCAAAATAGATGCTTATATTATTGGAAATGCAAATAATCACAGTTTATGTCGTCAAACATCGTTTTTCCTATAACGCCTCTCTTAAGCAACCAGGTTTTTAACAGGTAAAAGCTTCGAAAGATACGAGCTGCATTATAACTTAAATATTTTGTCGTTGTACAGAACATGAAATGTCTTTATCTTGTTAACCGCAGACCTCGGTTTGTCCGAGTGGTTTTAGTGCATGCTATATACGCCTAACTGGGCTCAATACTAACCCTCCCTTTTCTCTCCCTATCCCATTCCCATATTTTCGTCTGTCAGATAAAGGCAAAAATGCCCCAGAAAATATTGTTTTTCTCCAGTTATGTGCCCTCACAGCTGCACACGTTCTATATATCACCATCAGCTACCGACTGCACTCTTTTCCTTTGCAGCCCTTACAGTATCAGCATCAAAGACCCTCCCTGTGTTAGAGGAAAAGCTTTGACCAGCATGGACTGGCTCAGCCTCACGATCCCCTGCTGTGAACATCACCAGAGGAAAATTCATGCTGAGGGAGCCAAGAGAGTGGAAGGAATAGCTCTTGGTATGTTGCTGAATGTATAGACCTCTTTGTTCATCATGCAGCTCTGGGTGTTGTGCTCTGAAACTGTGAGGCGTTATGTCCTGCTTTGTGTTGGAGGAAGCATGATGGGCAGCTGGTGGCGACAACATGCTTCTGAATTATTTCACACATGCCAGAACCTGATTTTTAAAGCATTCAGTTGTGGAGATGCCTCTGCTAACTTGCAACCAATCAGAAATAGTGTGTTGTGTCTAGAACTTCTTTTTGTTATCAATAAAGATCACAAACTTTATAATGACACAACATCATAGACTATATAGGAAGTGGACGTAGTCATGGTTATGCCACCTATTGCTATATACAATTAGATATGATTTAAGCAACATCTTTGGTTTTTGTAACCAGAAGTGACACGAGAGGATGGTGTATTACTCACCGCTGAAGAATATGTTCTTAGGCCACAGAATGTTACAATTAACTTCAACAAAAAAAGATAACACAACTGGACAACCAAGTGGCATCAACCTATCGGTCAAAAAGTACCCCCGCCATAAAGCATACCCCACTTTTTTGTCCAATTTACAGTAAATGGGACCATCATTTAAAATCATTTTTAAAAAGTAAGATATTGCTGTGTTGAAGAAGACTTTGACTAGCAATAGACCATAAACTTGTCAGGAAAATATTTACTGAGGTTGTAAATCAAATTAAAAGTAGGTGTCTTTTTCTCATTGACTTCTTTTTGCAATGCGACCCTAAGAGATAACGCAAGTTTAAGGCAAACACAGGGCTAACAGAGGAGCTTTGGCCGCAGTTGAAGATGGTTACTCATTTGATCATTGATTTTCACTTTAATACGCTCACATAACTTGATGCAGATTAACTTTCAAAAACTAGCAAGATTTTCAGCTTAGTTACTCAATTGAATACCAAACAGTTTCCATCCACAGAGGTGTCATTGCTATCCCTTCTTGAGAATGCTTTGAAGTGCTGAATTGCCTCAGATATCTATCTCGGAAAGCACATCAAAATCAGACTTTATTTATTAAAGGACATTTGATTAACATTAAATCATGTTTTTTTTGTGTGATTTCAGTTTTGAACCACCTGGTTTTAATCACCATCTTCTCATTACTATTTACTAACTGTCAATATTCTTTGAGAGATGTATGGTAGTCGCTCACAATCAGTGCAGACAACCAAGTGCCCTACAGATCAATAATCTGCAAGTCTGCAGTAGTTCTCTTCCAGGTTTTTCAATATTCTGTTTCTGGCTTCTTTTTTGTTTTGTGAATTCAGTCCAAATTGAGTGCTGTTTAGGTTTTTAGAAACAGTCATTTATGATAGACACAATAAGGTTTAATTATAGAGCGGAATAAAGAAAGAGAGATAATAATATTAATCACAGAATCAGAAGCCTAAAACACCCTTTCCTGTTTGAAGAGCTTTTTTGGGGGGAATTGGGACAAGAAATATCCCAGAACAAGCCTATAGTTTGGGTAAATTGCACACAGGAGGTAAAAAGCCATTCAAGTGCCATGTTGCTGCAATCGCTCAAACAAGCACTTGCTTGGGTGAACCACAAAGAGTTGACAACCATCATTGAGATTCATATAATCAAAATCTCTGGATTCCTAAGAGTTTCCGTCCTTCAGCATCGATATGACGCAACTGGCACAAGTATCACAAATTTCAGCAAAACTAATGGTGCACACTTATCAACAACATAACCCCAACCTGACCTGCTGCTCCTGCGTTAATGTCAAATGTTGAGGAGAATTAACAATGGCCCCATGTCAGCACCAGACTTAAGTATCCATCATTTAATACCAAACAATGCAGTTCAAGGGAAAATGGAAGGCTTCTGCTTCTGTGTGAGACCTGATAACTCTCTCCAAACATGTCCCGTCCTTCAGCAGAATGTCACAGTAAACCTGTTTCACAGACAAAAGAATACAATGATTACATTCCTGCCTTCAGCCACAGAAACTCAACACTCACAGGAGGAGAACATGAGCCAAGGTCATTGCATTCACATTCCAAAGGACGGCTCTTCGCTTCCGTTCGCTTGTTGTTGTTTTTCCACTGAGCTACGGAAATATGAAGTTCTGAATGTTAAAGGGGAAAGGATGCCGGCGGAGAATAAGTCTGAACACTATCAACGTGGTGGACTGTAATCTATTACAATAACTTCTCCAAAAATCAAAAGCAATGAGCAGCTGACTGTTTAATAAACTGCACGCTTACACTGCAGTATGTTCTTAACTATGATTCATTACTGTCACTGGATCTTCTATGAAAATCAAACAGGAGCCCGAGGAGGCTGCTGGATTCCCATTGCAGTAAATTGCCTCTGCACTGCATGTAAATACTTTTAATGCTTTCATGTTGCCCTGTTTTCTTTTCCTCTCCCCTTGATTTTACCACCAATTAAAAATTCATGAAAATATGAGTTTTAAGATCTTCATGAGTTGCCACAGGGTTTTTTAAGTTCACATACACAAGGCACAGTTTGATATGTTATTCATTAAAGTGTTTCCTTACGTCATTATAATGGAGGTAGACTTAAACATCTTGCCTCAAACTAATGGTTGACATTTTTTTTTACTTTATGAGGACTGCAGTGAATGTTCTCTTAAGGGCACAGAGCAACAGCTAAATGAACTCTTTAGGAGACCCCGGCTCTATGGAAGATAAAAGCTGTCATATTGAGGTCAGGAATGTGTAGAATGAGAAGTAAGGCATTGCTTATCGTCGGGGGGAAAACCTTCCACAGCCTATATTTAAAAAAAGGTCTTCAGTATTCAATTCTGTTGCATGTCATCCATTAGGGAATCTGCAGAACATTTTTCTTTTGAACTATGTATCGTTTAAGTATGCATTTTCATCTTGTAGTGTCTGAAGAATTTCTTGTTACACTAACATTGGTGAAATTGAAGCTGGGTTTTGCATTTGAAATACCATAATAAAAAAGAAAAGGGCAGTGCTTATCACTGAAGAAAGGTTATTTGGAAGGCCAGCCAATGACTGCTGGGAATTGAGAGCTTGATATACACACACACACGCACACACACACACACACGCACACACACACACACACACACACACACACACACACACACACACACACACACACACACACACACACACACACACACACACACACACACACACACACACACACCAGCAGGGCTCCAGTTTAGGGTGCTGCCCTGGTTAAACCAGCGCTTGGCTGACTCATTACAGCGCTGGGAGAATTCTCATTAGTCAGTTTCTGTGGCGCTGGAAACAGCTTAAAAGGCCCTATAAATGGTCACCAAAATGTAGTGTGTACTAAAGTGCTCATATTATTCTTCAGAGTAAAGGACAATCTATAATTCAGTCCACTGAGCTCATTGTTATTCTCATTGGGGGAAAGGAGAGTCTGGGGATCGTGATAGAGCCTCTTCTTACTGTTAATCAACGGAGCAGAGAGGATGGCCTTTTTTTTAAACGTGTCATGAACACGACACAAGGCTATTACGGTGACTGGGACATTTGACTCCTTGCGGTATGGCTGAAATACAATCCGTAGTTCACTTATCATATTTTAAATGCCATCTTTGGAAAATGGTTTATAGAGGTACAAAGAGACAACAGGGCAGTCATCGCTTCAAGCCCCTCTGAGTTTACACAGCTGTGTATTCACAGTTGTTTCATTGAGGGGTTTCAAGCTTTAATTGGAAACATCATGAATGCAGAAATAAGCAAATATCCGTACATGGGAGGGTCTTTATGACAGTGGCCGACAAGAACACAAGTCCAAATACTTTCGATTTGGAGAAACGCGCTGCAGTTTAAATAAGTTTCATTGACTTCACAAAACTAGCAGCATTTAGAAAACCTTCACTAACTTGACGAAACATGCGCAGCGTGGAGTGATATCGTTGAAAAAAAACATTGCAAGAAGCTCAAAACAAAACGGAAACAAAGACACTAAAAAGGGATGCTGAGATCGGGGTTATAAAGTTGGTCAAAATCAAATTAAAATAAATGTGTTTTGTCATTATATTTGAAATTACTATAAGCTACGTTAGCTAGCTAGCTTACAGTCATACGATCACATTGTTAAAATAAGCCAATAAGTCGGCCACCGTAATTTGTAGCTGTATCCATATTAACAGAATTGTTTAGCCACATCGTCTTCTTAAGGCAGACAAAAGAATTATGCAGGAAAGTAATGAAAAATTCCTTTCAAGTGCCATTTCACTCCCTTTCAGTCCATTATGTTTAAAATGAGAATATGTGGGTGGAGACACAACATTTAAACCAAAGTCGTTAAAAAATGCATAATGCACACATGCTTTTATGTTTTAGTGCTACATTATGATTGAATGAACTCGCTTTTTCCTGATATTGAAATGAACCTTCCATACCTGCCTTTATATGTAATGAATAACATTTGAGCTCTTGAGAAGTATCATCATATTTTTATTCCGGCTTTTATAATGCTGTAACTGCAGGTCATAATGATAACAAATACATGTATGTGGAACTTGGTGTTTCCAGAGGCTCAACTGTCATCCACTAGGATTCTCTATTGTAGGGGTTGAAAAGAAAAATAAATAAAAGCACATGATAAAGTATAACTTTTAGAGATTTGACAGGTAATAAAGAATCCCAGGCCAAGCTTAACAAATACATTAGGCCATTTTCCTAGGCCCAGGGACATATTATTGCAGTTGGAGAATATTCATTCATAAATAAATGATGGTGAAACAGCTTATGGGGGCATCTGGCTTTATATTCGTATTAACTGCTGTGCTCATGAAACCATGAATCATGATAAAGAGGATTCATGAGCCAGTCCTCATAATATTCCTATTTAAAATATGTCTCCTTCCAACCCTTTGTTCCTTTAGAAGAGCATTACATAAAGGGTTATGCATTGTTTCTTCTACTATTGCCTGTTAATCCAATAATATGTATTTCTCCAAGCAATAATGTAGATACGCACCCACAACTTCCTGAGTCAGAGTAAAAAAATGCAGAACCAGACCTACAATATTCTCAGGTTGGAAAAAGATGTTTCTACTCATTTGTAAACGATGCCATCCTTCATGACAGGCCAGTGTGCTTACGTGTGTGTTACCTTGACAGTTTCAGCTCTATTGTCCTTCTCATAAAACAACAGGTGGTCAGATAACTTCTATGGCTTCAAATTGCAAGATGGTGACTTCCAGTTCTGTCTGAGTTGGCCCATTATCCCAGTTTACTGTCCACTGGGTCCATTTCCAGATTTCTATCCAACAGTGGCACTTGTTGCTTTTAGATATGAGTGCTCTGTACCCCACTCAGTCTATGATGTGGTATCACAATAGACTGTATAAGAAGTGGACTCACTTTGATGCTACTCATTGGTTTGTGTACTACAGCTCCAAAGCATTGAGTTCGGCATTGAGACTGCCCCCGTTTTGTTATTTCGGAACCAGAAGTGACAAGAGTGGAGCTTAAAAATATAGATAAAGGAGTTATAGGGGGGGAAACATGGAGCGCTTCAAAAACCATAGAACCTAAAGAAGCCACTCGTTGAAGCAAACCTGCTATTTTCTCCTGGACATACAATACAACTTTGTTTGCCACCAGTGGAGTAGCCGCTTGGTTATTAGAAAGAATGCAGGTTTAATTAACTTCTTCAAAGATTGCCACTTTCACATTTCACAGTGTTTCGCTTCACAACAATAGCTAACCTCCTGACTGGCTTGTTGCAAGCCCCAGAACTACCTTTATAGCTTTAAATATGCAGTGTGTGTGCTTTACACACTTGGATTCAAATGTATGTAATGTAAGTTCCCAAAAGCCCTGAAAAGAGTGTATGTGTTGTTGCAAGTGTGAATCTTACAAACAAGGTCCCTTCTTCTCATTATTCAGTTTGCTCTGTTTCACCAGGATAATCCATCTGGTTTCAATGCATCCTTTTAGGGAGTTCTGGGTACTATTGCTATAGCAGCATCTGTCAATGTAAACAAACAAATGCCCCGGTCTGAAGAAATGTTTCACAAACGTAATCTTTATGTTCATTGGTATTCAGTAAATGTATGCGTGTATATACTGCATGCAAATGTAGAACTCAGGTATATTGACCTGCTCACTGACAGGGTTCAGACATGTTTTATCCAACTTTGATGGAAATATGGCCAAACAAAGCATCACATGACATCTGAATCTTAAAGCACACCGGAGGTACCGTAAGTAGAAATCTGCTGAGTAAAGGGTTATTATCGGATTTTGATCCTGCTACCATAACAAAAGATAATGGGATATTTAATCCATACTGCATACTATGGCTGCAAAACACTTTGGGATTTACAGCCATGCCTACGCATGCATCTGCACTGTTGAGCTTACAAAATAAGAATACAAATAATTATATCGTTTTCTTCTGCTTATTATAATGCATTTATGTTATTGTCATATATTTATTAATACTTGGATATTTAGACATGTATATTTTTGATATATTGCAATATGTTATACATCATGGGAACATAATATTTCTGTGATTAATTCAACCAACTTGTTGAAATAATTCAAGATCTTATGAAAATATATATTTCTGGGAAAATGACAGTGTAGATCCTCACCACAAACAAACAAACAGACACCCACACACACACAAACAAACACACACGCACACGCACACACACACACAGGCATACATAAACTGTAAAATTGAGCATGACCCCACCACACAATATCAACAATCGCTGTTGTGATATTGAACAAATTGTGTTTTATAAGCGTGCTATTTTCATAGGAGAAAAAAATAAATCTGTTCAACACCGTAACAGCATTGTGATTAGATGTCCTTGTGTGTGCGCATCTATATTAAAATCAACTCACCGTTCAGATGGCTCTGATCAAAATCAGGAAGAGTGACGATTTCTCTCCGTGCTAATCTTGGGCTATTTGTTTTGTCTGAAACACTAGATAAAGAAGAAAGGAAATTACAGCAGAGAATAATAAAAATTCAATAAGGAAACAAGGAACAAAAAAGGACAAAAAAACAAAACATTCTCTTTAACATTTCACACGTTCTTAACCATTGATGGGTTCCCAGGTGCTTAGATCTAAGTCTGCAGGTACCATTCAGCAGTCCTGATGACAGAGGGGATATGGCCTCCAGCCAAAAGACCACACACACACTTCACTCAGGGACACACATCACATCTGTAGGCGCCCCACCTCCGCTGATGCCTTGGATCACTGCTCATGTTGTCCAACAATGTTCCGCCTGGGAAAGATCTCAACTATCAATCTCCAAGCTGTCAGCCACGCTGACCCACCGGACCCCGGGACGAATCCTGCAATAGAAATCAAACAGTGCTTCCGCTCTGTAGTGAAAGTCTGTTGCCGTCTTGTCCTGCTTTGAACATTAGCCTGTGAAGGTTGATTGGAGTGTTCTAGGGGGGAAAAAAGGATAACAAACAAGCTGTGGGAAAGTGGATGTGAATTATAGCTCAGCAGCAGATAGTAGAAAACAAGCAACTAATTGGCTGCCACAATCTAAGAACATGAGAAGTAATGATGATAGTGGGGCAGCTAATTTTACAACATTTTTTAGAAAGGGCACTTTATTTTATACTTCAGACTGAACAAAAACCACTTAAACTTGTAGCATTTTGGGGCTAAATCACCAACAATTGCCTGCTTTAGAGGGTATGCTGACACCCAGCTTCAGTATACTTAGTGGCAACACAACATTCTGCAACATTGCTGTGGGAAACTGCGAGAGAAAAACAACTATTATCTTACTAAACTCAAAGGAACTTTGAATCGACAGAGATCTTACAATTTACCAAAGTACCAGTGGTTCATGGAGTGTGGCCAGGACAAATGGATAATTGTTCCGACTGGTAAAAAACATTTATATAGACTAAAAGTCAGCTGTTCTTTTGATAAATGCTGTATCTATCAGTAATATAAAAACTGTAAGACAATCATCTGGTAAACTACAAGTAGATTGAGGAAAAGTCTACTGGCCATTGGATTGGGCGTTATGCAAGGTCATGCTACTAGGCTTATGCTAATAAGCCTAATTTTTTTTTGTAACGCTGCAAATTTCCCCTCTGTGGGACTAGTGTTTCCCCTATATACAAATAGTGGCGGCGCAGCGCCGCTGCTGAAATATGAGCGCCGCTGCTAGGGGGAGCCAGCCAGGTACCAAAAAAAAATATATATATATTTTTTCTTTTACTTTTTTTTTTTTTCTTAAAATAATAATAAGTGGTGATCCTTTTTCTTTTTTCATTGTTTGTGATGTGGATTTGTAGTATTTGTGTTACTGTATGTTCAATAAAGGTGTATTTTTGCTAAATGTTGAGACATTGCCACTAGTGATGGCAATTTGACACTGAAGCTTCGAACGGAGCTTCAACCCTGGACTTCCTATTCCATAGAAGCAGTGCTTCGAAGCTTGCTTCAAATCACGTGACATGTGACGTCCGAAGCAGCAACTGCTTCAAATCACGTGACATGTGACGTCCGAACCATCAACTGCTTCATTTCCTGAATGAATCAACTCACTGGTTCGCCGTCCAATCAGGTGATTCAATGCACTGCCTCGTCTCGATTCTGACAGGTGACAGGTTGAAACAGTTTCAAATTTGAGCGCTTCAACACTTTATAACCGCTCTAAACAATGCGCAATGTGTGGGTTGTTGTCATAGTTTGCATTGTTGCTGTTAAGTTGTTGTTGGCATTGCATTTGAATTGGATCATTATAGAGCACGCCAGGAAGAAAAATAGGTCGTTCTGGCTCGTGAAACACTTCGAAATGTGGAGAAGTTGTGAACAAAAAGACAATGAGTAATATAAAAACACTTCGATGGTTTAAGGAATTGATAGCCCAGTGGATAGAGTCGGCGGCCAGGATGCGGCGCTATCCTCCGCGCAGCTGGTTCAAAGCTCGGAATAGTTAAACTTGTAATCATTGCTTTTCAACTTTAATACTTTAATAACTGATAAAAGGCCCTCTCCGCCCCAAAAAATGTCAAGCACTCTCTAGTCTCTTCTCAATAACCCAATACACATTATTATCAATCTTTAATTACAAATAGAACATGATATTCAGTCTTAGTGTGTGTGTATCGAATATTTTTCAAGGCAAAGATACGTTAAACCCACTGCAGCCTTGCACTTTGCCAGGAGAGGTCGCTGTAACTGAAGCTTCGAGAAATGAACCTATTTCCGACACAATTGTCCAAGTGGTTCGACGCTTCATTCAAAGCTTAATTTTGCCATCACTAATTGCCACTGTATGTACTAGGCAGGGCCCATTTCTGGCCTAGGGCGCCAGATCTGGGGGGCGGTGCGCTGGTAGCTCTGGGAGGGAAAAAACATTTTTGACCGTTGGCGCTCATCCAAATGTTCAGCCTTGATGTAACAACATTAATAATTAAGTAAATGTAACACCCTTTTCACCCCGGTTACACGTTTAATTTGCCCTGTATGGTGGGCGCTGTAAGTGTAAGTGATGAAAGTGGGGGATGTTGGCTTATCAGGCGCCCGCAGCTCACAGCCAAAGTGCGAGCGTGGTAGCGAGAGAGCGAGCAAGGGAGAGGGCGCACCGGTACCGGTGCTGTCGTTATTAGAATCTGGTGCTAGCTGCGCTAACGGATATAAGAAGTAGATGTTTCTACAACCAGGGTGGAGAGCTATCCTGTCAGACTGAGAGGCTCAGTGAGGTGAAGGACTCTCTGAGTATTTAGATAGTTAACTTTAGTCTAAGTTATCTCAGTGGGTCTCAAACGTTTTGACCACAAATTATGTAAACACATATTTCCAAGGCACTCCTTTATAATTATTAGGATAAATAAAAACAGGTTTGAAATCATTCCAATGTATACTATAGGACAGTAAACCAAAAATATTGTTTAAAGTTGGAGAGATACAAAAATATGCATAAATAAATGTTAACTGGGTAAAATAAGATATGAATGAACAAAAATAAATAAATAAGCTACATTTATTTGTTATTGGCTATGGTAGGTTATTGGTTATGTTCATATACTTATTTGATTATTAAAATGTAAACCGATCTTTTTCATATGGGCGTTTTAGAGTTGTAAACCCTAGATCAGGTCTCTAGTAATTGTGTGTTCAAAGTGCACCAGATTGAAGCATTTTACTGTAAAATGTTCAAAAAAACATTTCCCCCCGGACCCCCCTAGAGGATGTGACGTCCACCCCCCAATTCCAACATGTTCATACAATACTGAATAAATTTGAAGCCATTTTGACGTCTATTACCTATGTCAATAAGTTTCTGTTTTTGCAGGGTATTTGTCTTTTGTAGAGATTTGTCATTTATTCTTTACAAATAAAATGTCGCCTAAAATCTCACCTAAAAAATTCCACGCGCTCCGCGCTCACATTATGCTGGGCCCACGTGCCTTAGCACCGCTGCTATGACTCAGTCCTAGGGGAAACACTGATATAAGTTATTCTGATTCTGATCGTTAGCATGTTGTACGTATGGTGGAAACTTAGCAAGCAACATTTTTTTTGTCTGTGAGTTAAAAAGAAGCCATATTATTGGGGAATCTTATGTTGTGTGATGTTTGTGCCGGAGCCGCTTCATCCAAAAACAGCACTCCGGTTAGAGAGTAGACGCGGAGACAGGAAATACAGTCTTTGGAATTTATTTCAGCTTGACTGCTTCTTACAACAGCTGTAGCAGTATTGAATGATGAATGAATGTAGAATGATTGAATGGTTTCTGCAAAATACACAGAAATAGAAATAAGGTTCACATTACAATAACTAACTAGACTCTGGTTATTAATAATAAGCAACAGCAATTCTAATTGAGGCTAAAACACATTAGACACGTTGCAAACACACACATGGCTAATCAAGGCTAAGTTAGCATCTCATACTCCCACACACTATCACTGAATAGCTTAACTTAGCTAACTAGCTAGCGGTAGCATTAGCTCCATTTCTGAACAGCATAACAGATAAAAACGGGACATAAATAGACTAATTAACACACTGACTCAGCAGGACACTATGCATACAATCTCATAACATTACCAACACTAAAGATCTGCATATATGCTCACATTCTTCACGAACGCATTCTCTCTTTAACGGTAATTATGTAGGTGACGATGCGACCGCAATAATGTCCTGTCATCAAACGCACATGGGTAAACAGCTCAAGGACCCGTAGCTGCGCAACTTAGCTGTCCCCAAATGTTCCTGACCAAAAAACACAAACGATACAACGCAGACCAAAGAAAACAAGGGGAATTTACAACAGCCGCCCCCAGAATAGCATAGCTATTATGTAAAACAGAATAAATTCCCTAAGGTGCAGCGGAAGTCCCTGGATCAGCATCGTCGTCCGATAGAGCGGGTAGCTGCACAAGGCGTGCCACGGGTCGCAGGTAAATCTTGTCCCCGACTTGAACCTCAGCCGACCGGATGCATCCATCAGCACTGGCCTTCAGCTTGACGACCTTCCCCACTAGCCAGTGGGCACGTGGAAGCTGAGGATCAACTATCATCACGACAGTACCTTGAAGAAGACCATCAGTGTGCTGCCGCCACTTATGGTGGACTTGAAGGGATGGCAAGTAGCTTCTGATGAACTGCACCCAGAAGTGGTCAACCATCATTTGACAATGACGCCACCACCTCTTGCTGAGGGTGTCTGTAGCGTATGATACTTGTTGAAGGGAGGCATCCCGCCGCCCCATCAGCAACATGCTTGGCGTCACAGGATCTGGATCGGCGAGGTCTGATGACACATAGCCTAAAGGTTTGGCATTTAAGATACCTTCCACCTCAACTAACAAGGTGAGGAGGACTTCTCCCTGGAGAGACTGAGTGCCGATCACCACTTGTAGAGCCTTCTTGACTGATTGTATCTCGCGCTCCAACGCACCACCAAAGTGGGGAGATGCTGGAGGGTTAAAGCGAAACTTGATCTGTTTCTTGGCAAGTTCCTCTTGCAGTTGGAGCATCATTCCAGCAAACGCCTCCTCAAGCTCCCTAGCTGCTCCCCGGAAGTTTGTCCCCTGATCTGAGAGAATCTCGAAGGGGGTGCCGCGCCGAGCGATGAATCGCCTCAAGGCCAAGAGGAAATCATCTGCATCGATGCTATTAAGCAGATCTAGGTGGACACAGGGAGTGGTGAGACATTTAAAGATGACTCCCCACCGTTTTTCACTGCGCCGCCCTAACTTGACGGTATACGGCCCAAAACAGTCGACCCCAGTAGAGAAGAATGGAGGCTTGAGGAGCCGCAGACGGGCAGAGGGCAAGTCGGCCATAATCGGTATCACTGGCTTCCCTTTCCACTTCCTGCATCCAGTGCAAGTCCTCTGATGATGCTTGACGGCCTGTCTTCCACGCAGGACCCAGTACTGGCGCCTAGTCTCAGCAAAGACCCTGTCGGGCCATGGATGGAGCAAGCGCTCGTCCATGTCCTTAATGAGGAGTTTTGTGACTGCATGGCTGGGATCGAGTACAATGGGGTGAATTTCCATATCACAGGAAGTCTCCATGTGGCGAAATCTTCCCCCGACGCGGATCATACCCGGGTCAGTGACGTGACGCCTAGATATCTGTTTCCACAAGCTTTTAACTTTATATTGTTGTATAAAAATAGTTCAATATTTTATGAAGGCATTAATCTCACATCAATTTACTGACCACTATTCGTAAATAGTGTAAATAATTCTAAATTGGGTGATTTTTCTAGTATTAAAGTGGTAAGATGTCATTCGGTAAAACGGTTCTCACTTAAAGTCAATGAAGACAATTGTTTGTAAAATGATGAAAATAATTTAAAATCATGAACTATTCTATGCGGCATTTTTTTTCAAGTCTCTTGATAAACATTTTAAAGTTTTGATAAGATGCACCATTAAAAACATAAAGAAATATCTAAAAAACTTTGTTCCGCAAAAAAAACATTTTCCTGAATGTAATTCGGTAAAACAAAGTTCAGAGGCAATTTTGAACTATAGTCAGTGCTTGAATTGGGCCGGTACTCACCGGTACGCAGTACCGGCACTTCTGATTTTTACCCATGTAGTACCGGCACTTCTTACTGAGTACCGGCAAGGTGCCGGTACTCACTAAAATGCCGGTACTCAGCCGCCGGCAATATACGTATATATTGTAAACGCAACGCAGCGCAAATGTGGGTCTGACTCTGCCTCACAGAGGGTGACTGGCTGTCTACATGACGTGGCCTGCCGACATTGCCACTTTCATACAGATCATACTAATGCCCTCGATTGGTCTCTGTGTGTCATTCAAGCTCGGGAGGGTGTGTGTTGGTGTATGTGTGGCGCGAGCGAGCGAGAAAGCGCGCGCACCGGTTACGTGTATTGTTGTTAGCATCTGGTGCTAGCTAGCTGCGCTAACGGATATAAGGAGCTTTTTCAACAACAAGGTGGAGGGAGAGTCCTTTGCTGTCAGACTCAGAGGCTGATAACTACAGCTCTGGTGAGGTAAATTACTCTCTGAGTCTTTAGATAGTTAACTTAGTTTAAGTTATCTCAGTGGGTCTCAAACGGTTCGGTCACCATTTATGTAAACACATATTTCCATTTGAGGGGGTAGTGATTAGTAAAATATGCATGAATAATACAAACAAAATGTTAACTAGGTGAAAAAAGGTAAGATAAACTTGTTGAGAGCTAAAACTAGTCTTTGCTGTTGCCTCAAAGAGGAGCAGGGGGGAGAGGAGGGAGACAGGAGAGGCCGATTCAGGAGCCCAGACACACTCACAACTATAAATGAACCAAAAACAAATAAATAAACAAGTTTCAATGTTTTTTCATATTGGATATTGTATGTTATTGGTTATGGCCATGTACTTATGATTGTATGATTATTTAAATGTATACATTTTTGTTTCATATGGGTGTAGTCTCTTTATTTCCCCCTCAAAATGCACCAGATTGTTGCATTTAAGTCCAACATTTAAAAAAAAATCTTACCGGGGGAGCATGCCCCCGGACCCCCCTATAGGATTTGAGGCCCGGCCCCACTGTTCCCAAATAGATTTGCAATTTTTTTAAAATAGTAACCCATCTCCATATGTTTCTTTTTGGGTAGTAGATTTAAACTAGAGGGCTATCACTTTGTGCAGCAACGCTATTGACAAATAAATCCAGCAAAATGGCACAAAAAACTGGTAGTGGCCTCATGGACGAGGAGTCATTTAACCAGCCAGTAGGAGTCAAGCTTTACTTTCTTTTATATCCATAAAGAAAAAGTAAATCTGTTTACAGTTGTTTCATTATGGATGTTGAGAGGTATCCATATATCTCTTCATTTTGCTCTCAAATTGCACCAGATTGATGCATCTAACTTCAATATTTAAAAAAAAATGTTCCTGGGGGAGCATGCCCCCGGACCCCCCTAGACTAGAGGGTGTCAGGTCCACTCCCCACTTATAAAAATAGCACTTTACCATTGCACCCCCTCTAATCTCAGATGCACCCTAAGTCATTTTGTTTAAGTACAGTGAGCCTTTCTAAAATATACAGTAAAGAGACAAACCCACCAGCATTATAGGATATACTATGACTTTGTGCCAAATACTTGTTGCTGATTTAGAGTACTGGCACCTTTTGTATTCCAATTCAAGCACTGACTATAGTCACATGACTTTAGTCAGGCCACATGTGATGACATCACTCAGAGGACCCTTGAAGACTGCCCAAGTTGAAGGTAAATTTGAGATGATTACACCTTTTCCATGTGTGGTACCATGTGTCACAGATTTGAATGTCATTCGGTGAAACGTCAAAAAAGTGTTTATAAAGTTTTAAATTTAAAAAACATTAAGTTATAGATGAAATGTGAAGTTTACAAATTGAGGTCAAGGTCATCGTTGCTAATAGGCGACCAAGCAGCTGCCTGTTAGGAATGAATTTCTATGAAATTTTTCATTCAGCAAAACAGAATTTGTCATTCAGTAAAACCGTTTGTCTGAATGACATCTGTTATCCCGAATGACACAGTGGATTTAACTGATTTCTTTCTTTCTTTATTGATTGTTTTAACATGCTATAGAGTTTGTATAACTGAATTAATTGTATTATTTATTTTTATTTTGTATTATTATTTAAAAAAACATTTTAACAGATGCCTGTGTCCAACAAGGAGAGGGGTGCACGCTTCCGTGCAAGGATAAGGGCAGATCCTGCTGCTAGGGAGGAGAGACTAGCAAAGAGAAGGGACAGGTATAACTGTGAAGGTGTATGAGAGCAGTAAACAGTATAGGATGCATTGTCTATAAGCCTGAATTTGTTTTCCATATCTACAGTACCACTACAAAGTGCATTTGGCAGTTAACTTGGCTTAAATCTTAATTAAAAAGAATAAACAAATGAATATCTAATAAATAAATACATGATTAAATTAATAAATACTTTAGTATAAACAGAGGACGCAAGCTGGACAGCATGATCATCCGTCCGTCACAGAACTGACAGCATCTGCTGCTGAAAAGAAGAGGGAACAGTGGAGGCTCAATCAGAGGCGACGTAGGGAAAGAAAGAGGCAGGTGGAAGCTGTGATGAACCTCACACCTCTGTCTGAGGACTCTTTTGAGGAGCCTCCACAAGTTGCCCATCCTGAACCATCTCAGCCATCTTCACCTCCTGGACCATCCCAGCCATCTTCACCTCCTGGACCATCTCAGCCATCTTCACCTCCTGGACCGTCTCATCCATCCTCACTGCCTAGGCCATCTGTTTCTGCTCAGCCATCCTCACCTTGGGAGGGACCACTCTCATCCTCAACACCTGATAAGGCTTCATGTGGAAGCAAGAAAAAAAACTCCAGCCATCGAAGTGAAAACCGTACCAGGAAACTGAGGGAGGAAAGAGAAGAGTTAAGAAAGCAACTTTTAAGAGAAAAAAGAAGAGCAGATGCATTCCGCAAGAAAGTACAGAGACTGAATAGAGCAAAACATAAAGCAGTGAATGAAAAGTATCGACCAAAAGTGTTCAGAAAAGGTCCAGAAAGAAGAAGAAGTGTGATTGAATTTCTCACACGTGATGAAAAAAGTCGTCTTTTACCAGGAAAGAAGGACACTGTCACTAAAAATAAGGTCAAGGAACAGCGGCGTGTTCTTACCAAGTCTCTTAGAGAGCTTCACTCAGAGTACAAAACGGAGGTAGGAGTGGCACATTCCATATCCTACAGGCAGTTTGTCCGTCTGCGTACATTTTATGTCACAGAGCCAAAGACAGGTGACCGCAACACCTGTGCGTGCATTGATCATGAGAATGTCAAGATTCTCATTGACAAATTACATCAAATTGGTATTTTAGGAAGCAAAAGCATTTCGGAGACACTCTCTCAAATTGTGTGTAATTTGAAAAACAAAAAATGCATGTTCAGGCAGTGTGGAAAGTGTTGCTACTCCGGCATTGAATCAGCCTTCCCCCAAAACACTGAGCAGATTACATGGCACCAATTGCAGAGAGAGAGGGTCTGCTCAGAGGGGAAAACCTATTCCCATTTTGCGAAGAAAGCTGTAACAGGAACATGGGAGGATCTCCTGAAAAGCTTTAATGAAAAGCTGGACGCACTGGCAAAGGACCAGTACATATGGATCCATCAAGTGGAACAGTGCAGGGGCCGGGCCCTCAAGAACAGCCTCCAAGACCATGAGGCTGTAGTCCATATGGACTTTTCTGAAAATGATGCCTGTAAGCTGAATTTTGAGGTCCATTCTTTTCATTTTGGGGGTAGTAGAAAACAGGCAACAGTTCACACATGCATGGTCTACACAGCTGGGAAATCTCAAGCCTATGCCACCATTTCCGACTCCCTCCGACATGACGAACGGGCAGTATGGGGACATCTGAAACCTGTGTTGGATGAGGTCCTATCCAATACAGGGATAACTACAGTGCACTTCATGAGTGACGGCCCACTCACCCAGTACAGAAACCGAAATAATTTCTACTTGATGTGTACCATGCCTTTCCTTAGAGGCATTAAAGAGATAACATGGAACTTCTCAGAGAAGGCCCATGGAAAGGGTGCACCAGACGGTATTGGTGGTTCAGTCAAGAGAGGTGCTGATGCATTTGTGTTGCAAGGAAGTGATATTCAGCAGCCTCAAGATTTGTTTTCCTTTCTGGAAAAATCGAATTCAAATGTAAAATTCTACTGGGTATCCGAAGATGACATCACCAGAGTGGATGAGGCTTTGCCGAATAACGTGCCGGTTGTTAAAGGCACCTTGAATATTCACCAGGTAACTGCAAACACCCCAGGGAAGATCATGTTTAGAGATGTGTCCTGTTTTTGCCATCGAATGGGACTTACCTGTGAATGTGAATCACCCTCTGAGGTAGACTTTCATGCCAAAACAGCTACACCCTCCACCACCATTTCAGAATCTGATGACATGGTTGGAAAGATGGTAATAGTGTCTTATGACAAAAAGCTATTTGTAGGGAAAGTCCTGAAGGTAGTTGGTGATGACGTTGAGGTGTCCTGTATGCAACAGTCTGGCAGAAAGAATTGCTTTGCATGGCCCCAAAATCTCGATGTCATCTATTACTTTCAATCAGATGTGAAAACGCTTATCTCAGAACCAGAGCCATCTTCTAGTAGAAGCTCCAAATTGTCAGCTGATGACTGGGATAAGTTCTTATCAGTCTGAAACAGTCAGTAAATAACACTGACCAGCCTTCAGTGGTACTGTGTATTTCTTAACACTAATGAGTTAATTATTTAGTAAAGTATAAATTGCAATAAAACAATGTTAAATTATATATTTCATATGCAATAAGAAAAACAGAATTGCCGCTATTGTTGCCTGTTCACTTACCTGTTGATAACGGCTGAAATAAAAACATGGGTTGTTATTGTTATTATTCTGTTGTAGTGATGAAAAATAAACTTTAATCAGATACTTACTGGTTCATATTTGACTTGACATCATTATTGTGTTAAAAGAATGGAGAACGATGTTATGAGACTGAGTCTGTTTTTTGATGTCAATAAATGTAAAGTTCAATTATAAAGTCTTTGGTATCCTTTTTTTAAATGTAGGACTACATCCAGTTATTGGATCTATGTGCAATGGCATATTGCAGTATGTCATTCAGTAAAACGAAAGACGTCATACAGTAAAACAATGAATTTTACAATAAATATATAAAATAGTTGTTACTTGATTAATAAAGGAAATTTAATTATAATAAGAGGTTTCATATGATTTGAAAGCATTTTTACCTGTACTGGAATAATGTAGGAAAAAAATGTTGACGGATGAAAAGCTATTGCCTTAAAAGACAAAATATTTAATATTTGTAGTTTTGGTGTGAAAATGTTATACCTGGATATAGATTCCTTATAGATCAATAATTACATTTTTCACTATCTGTGACTGTGTCATTGTCATTGATTTTAATATCATATGGAAAATAGCCTTGTTTTTGCCGAATGCCATTTTCAAGGGGTGTATACAATGAAAGGCATAAAAATGCCTTATAGTGTTACCTTTTTCAGTGGGCACATGCACAAATGAAAAATACATATTTGAATTCACTCAGAAAATGTTGAAACTGACTTGCTGTTTCATTTTTATTTTTTTGCCATTTTGAAAATATAAAATGTCACTGACCCACCCCCAGGATCAATCTCCGGTGAAAGCATACTGAGCTTACAGCCAGGTTTTACTGGTTTTCCAGCCCTAAGACACTCAATCTCCTGATGGAAGCATTCTGCTTGGCTGCGCTGCAACAGGAGGCTTTCAGTGTCACGCAGGTCAGACTGAGGCAAGGAAAGGTAAGTTGCCGCCCCGTGAAGTAACTGCTTTGTAGCCTCGACCAAGTCTGTCCATGTGTCAAACTGTGTGACATCTGGTGTTGGAGGTACTGAACTGGTTCGCGTTAGGCCGCAGAAGGTAGCTTGTTTGTGCTCGTCAGTATCTTCGGGCTCTGTGGGGGCAGGAAGCGACGGCCATTGGTCAGACAGACCACGTAGGAATTGGACCTTGAATCCACCGATTTGGTGCCGCCAGCTCAGCTCCTGTCTTGCCACGGGTGAGGTCATCTGCTGCTGGCTTGACAGATGCGAAGTAGCATGAAGTCGACTGAGATGTTAGCCCATCTGGACCCTGAAGTGCCCAGCCGAGTGCTGTATTTATGGCTGTGGTTCCACCTTTGGGGCCGACCCTGACTGGCTCCGTGGCTGTGATCAGGTGGGTGCAATCCGAGCCAATTAGCAGTAACGGCTGAACCTTACTAAAGTTCTTCAGCGGAAGCCCCTTCTGCTGGCGATAACGCTTCTGGAGTGCGGTCACAGGGTAGGACTGCTCTTATAAGGCTATCTGACCCGCTGTAAAGGCACTCGTAATGAGATGCTGCTTAGGAGGCTGTGTCAGAGAGGCCACATGGAAGTCAACAGACTCACCAGTGAGGCTGGCCACATCTTGGCAGATGGTCTGCAGAAAGAGAGACTCAGCTTCCCCTTTGAGTCCCAGGTGTTGAACTGCAGCTGGCAGTATCATTGTTCGTTCAGCTCCATCGTCCCGGACCGTGTAGGTGTCAAGGGACTTGTGCCCATGGCTGATGATGACTGGCACCACCTTGAGGTAGACCTTACCTCCTTGCTTGGAGTTGGAGAGCACAGCACGATTCTTTGACGTGATGAGGTAGACGCGTGGACTTGGCTTAGCAACACAATTGAGAACTCTGAGGTGTATTTCCTGGCACTCACTGCATGCTTTCTTTAAGTTACAAGCTACTTGCCGGTGGTTGGTGCGACCGCAGTCACGACAACGTTTGCTGTCTACTATCCATTTTTCAACCTTCTCCTGAGAGCACTGGATGATGTTTGACCACTGTGACAGGTAATGCTCATCACTCTTACAGAAGAGACACATCCTCTTGAATTTCTGCCGCTTAGCCTCTGGCCGAGTCGTCTCTGAAGGATGACGGTTTTCAGCTTCAGACTTGTCAAAGCCATGGTAAACTGAGAGCTGATGGTTGCAAGGCCTTGGTGCAGGAAATTGATTGTCTCTTTTAAGGGGATGTATACCTTCACTCCGATGGCGTTGTGCCATCCTTTCGGACAGTCGTTGAGCTTCGGCCTTCCCCCTTAGCCAGTTGGAGAGGTTGCGGAGGTTGTACGGGTTTAGGCTATTTGTGTTAAGGCGACCTTGAACCTGTAGATGCTCCACGAAGCCGTCCCTTGAATGGTTAGGGAGCTTGCTAAGGAGCCGATCGACATGGCCAGTCGACATCACTTCCATCCCGTTGAGTCCCTCCAGCGACGTCAGCATACCTACTAATAGGTCAACGCTTAGCGCGAAACTCTGGAATGCTTTTGTATCTCCAGCTTTGAGGTCAGGAGAGTTCACTATAGTTGCGATCTCGCTTTGTACGAGCTGGTGTGGCTGTCCATATTGCCGCTGTAAGGCCTGCATGGCGGCCGTGTAAGGCTGGGCATAGTGCCTGCAGGACTGGGCTATTAACTGGGCCTCATCCAGAACTAGTTGTTCCATGAGAACACGGTACTTGTAATGCTCAGACAGTTCAGTGTGGTCACTGAGTAAGTGGTCGCAGCGCCATCTTTAGGTCAGTAAATTCTCTCTCGCTGTCACGCACCAATTTAGGCAATTTAGGCATTGGGACTGGCTGTCTAGGAGGCAGGGGAGCACTTGACCCGTACAGTGACTGCTGTGGTTGAACGGAATAATGGACTGGCAGGGCTGGTACATGCTGCTGCATTAATGGACCAGGGGTGGAAGGCACTAGTTGATAGGCTGGCTGAGCCGATGGGCCAGGCTGCAGTTGGTACGCCGGTTTTAGATGGCCCTGCTGGTACTGCGGCGGCTGGTACTGCGGCGGCTGATACTGCGGCTGCTGGTACTGTGGCTGCTGGTGCTGCGGCGGGTACTGCGGCTGCTGGTGCTGCGGCTGCTGGTGCTGCGGCTGCGGCTGCTGGTGCTGCGGCGGATACTGCGGCGGCGGGTACTGCAGCTGTTGGTACGCATACTGTGCCAGAAGGACAGGCAGAGACTGATACGCTGTCTGCTGGGGGACATCAGACTGTGTGTAAGGTGAGGGCGCTACAGAACAGTTGTGTGGCACGTAGGAAGATTGCTGAGGCATAACAACTTGATGTTGGGCCACTGGCTGTTGTGTAGCTGGTAGCTGGTGAGCCGGGTACAGCGCTGGTGCGTACTGTGGTTGATATGGTGGTTGGACAGGTGCCGCCGGAACATATTGGTTTGCTGCGGATGTCGTCGTCATAAACTGATATGGGATTTGTGTTGCCGCCTGCATGCTGCCATACATGGTTGCCACAAGAGGAGGTACAGGCTGGTATGGCTGGTGAGCAGGCTGGTACCCTGTAGTTGTCAGCAGTTGTTGGCCAACGTGACCGGCTGCCCGCATCCCTTGGACGATAGGTGACGACATGACCGTGCTTCTAGCCAGAAGTGCTGTTGGATTAGGAACAGCTCCCAACAACCGTGCAGATGTGACTGTTGGTGGTAGAGATTGAGTCAATATGCTTCTCTCCTGATTCTGACTCGGCATGAAGGCTGGGAGGGCTTGAGACTGGAATGTCGCTGTAGTCGTGCACAGCAGTGTTGTCGTTGGCAGCTTATCCTGATGCTTGGTGGCTTGTCCCAGCTGGATGGATAACGGCTGCTGCTGTAAGGTGCGGTTATCTGCTTGTGAGTCCAACCAGTGTGAGTGGGTTGGAGGTGGATGTGACGAGAGGGGGCCAGATCCGTTCTCACTGAGGCTGTATTCTGACGATTGGTTACTGTAGCAGCTCTGCTCTGAGGGAGATGGCAGTCGAGGCCTCACACACATATTCTGCAGGTCAGGCATGCTGCTAGCATAAGGTGCCATGTCCCACAAATGTGCCTTATTTGCTGCTCCTGGCAAGGAGTAAGAGGGAGGGCGTCCAATTGCAGTGTGTAGCTGGTCACTCTCAGCTGCTAAACCGGTTTGCAGGCTAAGTGACCGCAGCTGACGCGCACTGTCATATTGGAGGGGGGTAGGATTAGGCAAGAGAGACTGGTAAACTGACCTTATAGCCTTGCAGGTGTGCTGGAAGCTGTCGCTGTCTTCCTCCATGAGCTCCAATCGTAGCTGTTGCTGTTTCCTGTGCATCCATGGCGCTGTTGTGGGTGAAGCTATCCGGCTCGAAGGACCAATATTGGGGAATCTTATGTTGTGTGATGTTTGTGCCGGAGCCGCTTCATCCAAAAACAGCACCCCGGTTAGAGAGTAGACGCGGAGACAGGAAATACAGTCTTTGGACTTTATTTCAGCTTGAATGCTTCTTACAACAGCTGTAGCAGTATTTTGAATGATGAATGAATGTAGAATGATTGAATGGTTTCTGCAAAATACACAGAAATAGAAATAAGGTTCACATTACAATAACTAACTAGACTCTGGTTATTAATAATAAGCAACAGCAATTCTAATTGAGGCTAAAACACATTAGACACGTTGCAAACACTGTTGGGGCAGAATCTCTGCTCCGCGCCGTTCTTATATGAGCGGGTTCTCAAAAGAAGGAAAAATTCAAAGCAGCCAGGATAAGGGTTAAACAATAATCTGCTTTAATGGCACAAACATACAAATACTTCACCTAATCACGAAGCACTCTGCAGAGTACTCCGGGCTCAGGTTCTACCACCGTGTGAGACACGTCTCAGGAACGGCCAGTCAAAAACAAGAACGCGAACCAAAGGAAAACACAGGCTTTCATACTAAAACACAGGAGGAGGTGTGTGAATGCTTCCCCCAGAGGTCATCTTATTGGGAGAGACCAACACATGGCCTGTCGTACCCAATCAGTGCGACACAGCAGAAGAAACCCGGAAACTAAAAGTCTCTTTCAGTTTGACGAAAACCAGATACCTTTTGGTGTCTGGAACGAACCTGCTCTAAACAACAAGTTTCCTTATCTTATTTCACATCTTGCAGCCAGCACAGACACATCCCCTTTATGGCTCTTTGTCTCTGTGGTCATCTTCCCCCCCTCAGGTTACCACACACAAGTTAAAAGTGTGTTTTAAGATATAGTTGTTATAGTTGGCTAAATATACGTAATACATGTAAATTACCTTCATATCAATAATAATGAGGAACACATTACCTATGCTCTTAAGCAGTATTAGAGATGCTTTTCAAATAGTCAAACTTCACACAGGCCCAATATAGAGAACACACTCATTTGTCCTACCGCCTTTCCAGCCATTTGAGCTATTGTTCACATCCTTACTTCAAATAAAAGGTTTCACATTGCATATTTCCAGCTTCCTTTACACATAGTGTTATTATTAATACAAAGTAATCAACCACACACATCTATTTAAAACAAGTAGATTTCCCTGATAATTGACATGCTGAAAATCTTAAGAAGAATGTCCCCTCCCCCAGCTCTCTCGTCCCTGTCATAAAAGCTGCTTCCATTTCATATAGAGTAATAAAACATGTTTAAGCTAATTTCTCCACAATGTTTGTAGCCATTTAGTACCCACACATGAAAGAATAAAAACAGAGGTATAGTTGAACAGTAATCACGCAGCACATATATTTACTGCAATGAAAACACACACATTTGCCCTAAGCATGTGTAACGCACCCTCTTCTTTTATGAGGGAAACATTCCAGAGTTTTGGAGCTATCCCCAAACAAGGATGTCCCCTGCTCACATCCCTTTCTAAACACAAGGACTTCACCTCAATATATTGGGGAGGAAAAATATACTTTGTCCCTTCAAATTTAACACACATGAATATATATATAAAGTGACATTAAAATGAATATACCAGATTTAACTTTCCTGCCATAACACGTTACTTTAATACTTCAAATAATTCAAATAATACTTCAACACACACATGGCTAATCAAGGCTAAGTTAGCATCTCATACTCCCATACACTATCACTGAATAGCTTAAAGAGCCTGTGACACGAACCCAACAACTATGGTGCAATGAAATAGTGGGCTACTAGTAATCTCGAACCGTCAGTTTAAAAAAGAAAAAGCGATACCGTTCCGATAAATATCAATAATTTCAAACATCGCGGGAAAATTCCTTCGACTCATTTTGAGGTTTTGGGGGAAGCCGGAAGTGACGTCAATGCGGGAACGCTTCACTGTGCGGCGAGAGAGCCAAACACGGACAAAGTGTGTTGTCATGCGTAGAAATGGTGAATTACTGAGTTTAGGCACGTTAATAACGTTTTAATGAAGTTGACTACAGTATATTCATATTTGTCAGTGCTTTCATGTCAATTCGGCGAACATAAACATAAATGATCGTGGTGAAGATGATGATTGAATTAGGATTAAAAATCGGTAGTGAGAGCTGCTGAATTTCCTCCCGTCGGATGTGATATAAAAACGAATCGATTATTTTTGTAGTTGTAAACTCAAGTGGATGAAACTACATTTATTAGTGCTTTCATGTCGATTCGGCGAACATATGATACATTAAATGATCGTGAGGATGTTGATTTAAAAATCTTTTGTTTGAGCCGGTCTGCATTTCCTGATGAGAAAACAAACCTTAGCTTTTTGTAGTTGCAGACTCAGTGGTGTAGTGGGCGTTGGACGCGGGGGTACGCCGTATCCACTTATCTAAGCATGATTTCTTTTTTTAATAGTCTAATACATCTAAAATCATTGCCAGTGTTATCAGTTGCAAGTGTGTGTTTGTTGTAATAATGACGAAAACATAATAGGCAGATTTCACAGTAATTATAATAAAAACGTAGCTCAAGCATTTATGCAACTTGATTTGAAGCGTGTGTGTGTGAGGGGCAGAACCGTGTGTGTAGGGTGACCAGGTGTCCCGCACTGTGCGGGACTGCACACACAGCATTTTTATTATTTGTCCCGCGTCCCACACATTGAGACTATGTCCCGCATTTGAGTGATAGTCGCGCAGAAAGGCCGGATCGGTTCGCTGACAGCCGGCACCGCCCTTTATTATTATATTGTCTAAACGGCATCATGTAAATTGCGCTGACAGGCGACACAGAGGTCCTCAAGCCCTCCCCCCGTTGACAGTTCACGAGCGCGTCCATAGTGTCTCCCGTCCACCCACCACCCCGTCCACCCAGTAAAAACATCCCCACTCCACCACTGGTTGTAGTAGTACACCAACATGGATTAAACATGTGTTTTTTTTTACCACAATGTTGGGGAAATTAATGGATAAAATGCACAGATTATTATTATTATTATTATTCCCACTCCGATCGGGACACTAGGTCCACCGTTTCCCCGCAGCGAGGCTCCCCCCGTTGACAGTTTACGTGGGCTGGGCTGGGTGCAGTGGCGGACTGGCCATCGGGACGAATCCCGATGGGCCGGTACCGAAGTGGGCCGGTCGGTTAAGTCACTAGCACATCCCCCACTCCCCCCGTTGACAATTTACTAGTGGTACCGAAGTGGGCCGGTCGAGAGTCCCGGGCTGATTTTTAGTCCCACTCCACCACTGGCTACATGACCGTATGATCGCCCATATTGACGCACCTAATTCCTAAACTTCTAACAGATACAAAATAAACCGATCCTTCAGCCTCATATGAGCTCTCAGACACGTTCAAAAATAAACTGTCATCGCTGTCTGAGATTGCTGCTGTGTGCCCCGTCGTGCGTTTACATGCAGATGCTGGGATCCTGAACGGTGCAGCTGGAGCGCTGTGCCCGCAATGACGTCACACATAATTTGGCGGGACTTGAAGAATCCCCGAGAAGATCTAAAAAATTGTCAACATTGAAGGGCAGATTAATGGTTATCAAAGTACAAATATCCAAAATCAGTTCAGTAACGGTTTTCAAGGGGACAATATTTACTCAAATTGATGGGTTTGGATGATGGGGGAAACTCGTGTCACAGGCTCTTTAACTTAGCTAACTAGCTAGCGGTAGCATTAGCTCCATTTCTGAAGAGCATAACAGATCAAAACGGGAAATCAATAGACTAATTAACACACTGACTCAGCAGGACACTATGCATACAATCTCATAACATTACCAACACTAAAGACCTGCATATATGCTCACATTCTTCACGAACGCATTCTCTCTTTGAAGGTAATTATGTAGGTGACGATGCGACCGCAATAATGTCCTGTCATCAAACGCACATGGGTAAACAGCTCAAGGACCCGTAGCTGCCCTACTTAGCTGTCCCCAAATGTGCCTGATCAAAAAACACAAACGATACAACGCAGACCAAAGAAAACAAGCGGAATTTACAACACATATTGTTAAATATTGTTGCTGTAAAATCATGTTGGTGTGTAAAAAGATAGCTCTGAATTGTTGTTTTAGCTCAACAGCTCTTTCCCATTTCAAACAAGTCCTTCCATGAAATTTGAGTTGAAGGCTAACGCTGCCACTTGTGGTGTTATTGTATATATGTGTGTGTTAGCCAATAGGAGTGAAGCCTTACGGGCACGGTTCAGTGACGTCATAGGGAGACGACATGTTAGGGTTACGGAGCATGTGAGCTAGGTGTGTTCTAGCATGTGAGCTACCAATAAAGAGACACGTAATTGTGACAGTTGAACTCACGTGTATTATTGAACAACACGACATGGTGTCAGAAGTCCTGTCGACAGTACGTGGAGTGTGACCGGGAAAAAGTATTGTTTGGAGCTAATAGAGAACCGCAGTGACGCGTCGTAAAACCCGGAAGTAAGTTAGCATTTTTAGCACTTCCGGTTCCTTCCTCAAAAAGCAATGCATTTTTTCCAAAGGGTTTTGGAAAATAGCTCGAAATAAGGTCCGTGGTTGACACAAATTTATGAGATAAATCACGTTTTGTTCTACGACATTAAATACATCAGCAGTGACCCCACTGGGGACTTTTGAAGAGTTTACGTGTCTGAAAAACGATAGTTGTTACCGAGTGGCTGAATAGGACTACAGAAATTGTCGAGGCCGTTTTACGTCATTACGCCGAACACGTAAACACTCCCGCTAAGTTTGTTTTCCCCTGTGTTCTTCTTGAAAGCAAGTACCTGCCTATCTTTAGTATCTGTATATCTATATCTGACCATTAGAATCTGCATTTTTTAAATTGTCGTTTTTAACACCGTAGTTTTACAAATGATAGAATAATTAATTACCAGTGTTTTCCAATTTTACTCGGCAGTTCGTTTCGTTAGCTAACGTTAGCTAAAGCTAGCGCTACTAGTTAGCTACGCAATGGTTTGTTGCTTTGCTCCGGGTTGCAGCCACAGGTCTTCGCATGAAACGTGCTTGTTCTATGGTTTCCCGGCCGATGTTTTCCAAAGGAGAGTCTGGATTCGTGTCATGAGGTAAGCTGACTAGGGGTGCACCGAATGGGAAATTCTTGGCCGAAACCGATACCGAAAATAGGAAACAGTTGGCCGAAAACCGAATGCCGAAAGGCCGAAAATGATTAATAGAAATATATATATATATATATATATATATATATATATATATATATAATGTATACATTTTTTACCAATGTTGTTCAGCTGCCTGATTATGGAAAAATAAATGATTATGGCAAAACTTAACTTAAATAATAATCACTATTATGGGTCCATAAAACATTTATTCAGCACTTTTGAATGCATACAGTACATTAATTCCAAGTCAAGTGCATTTTCTTTTCTCTGTAGGATAACTACAACAAAGTGCATTCAGAACAAAGCCAAGGTGCTTTAAAACTGCATAAACATCTAGGCCAGTAGGCCTACATCAAAATAGTGTAAATAAAGACTGTGACAGCCAGGCCTTCAACAACAACAAATGCACCTATAAGTGCATGCATACAAATCCAAATGAATGTAACTATTTACAAATGAAATTACAATTGAATTTCAAGAATCTGTAAATAAGGCTGTCTGTCCTCATAAGCAAAGTAGTAAACATTGTATAAAGATACATAAAGTGAAAACTGGATACAAAATCCACAATCAATTACAAATTAAATTACAATTTCAAGAATCTGCAAATAAGGTGGTCTGTCCTCATGAGCAATGTAAACAACATTGTATCATTTAGATACCGAAAGTACAATATTGAACACTGTGCTGCTGTCATTTCCCCCTAATGATAACCTGAGATGGTGAATTATAACTCACAATGAAAATTGGTCAGGAAAGTGGGTATAGAGTAGACATGTAGAACTAGATAAGCTTATGATAAGCCAGCCTTGTCTACTTATTAAGGAAAAGTGGGAGGTTCTTTTTAATGACCATTAGCTTCTCTGCTTTATCAGCCATAAGTCTGTTCCTCTTCTCATCAAGCACATGAGAGGCAGCGCTGAACAGTCTCTCGCTGTCAGTGCTTGTGATTTGATCTTGCCCCGCATATTTGTCCGGGTGTTTTGATTTCAAGTGGTGGAGTAATCCCGAAGTGGTGAAAGTCTTTGCAGTTACACCCCCTCGAGAATTGTCAGCTGAACACGTTTTACAAATCGCAATCCGCGCCTCTTTCTCTGATATTTTTAAATATCTCCAAGCGACAGACATGTTGGCTGTGAGCCAGCCGCGAGCATGGTCGCGCGCCGTGCTTGTCGCCGCGTTTGGATTACGTCATCACAACAACACATTAGCTTACCAACGTAACCCTGTTCTCTGACAGGCCGAAAGCCGAAAGGGCCTTTTTAACCATTTTCGGCCGATAATTTTCGGCGGCCGAATATTCGGTGCATCCCTAAAGCTGACGTTACATTTTTGTCCATGTCACGGTGACATGTAAATGATGGGTAGTGACTGTATCGCCGTTTTAGAGATGGCGCTGCTGAAAAGACCGCAACATAAGTAAAGATAATGAATACATTGTAGTGCCGAGAGACGGGAGTCCGAGGCGGTGTATCGAAGGAACAAAGTTAGCTTTATTGAGCATCAGAAACACACATGTTGTCGGCTTCAAGCCCGGGAAGACAAGGGAAGAAGAAAGGAGGGCACGCAGCAGGTACAGTCAACATATGTGTCCGTGCGAAACAATACCCCCAACCCGTAGTTCCATGAGTGAATTATGTCAATCAGTGATCACTACACAAGCCCCCCCAGAATTCAACAATGGACAATCCTCGCGTCCGGGAGGAAGCACCACAGGGGCCGAGGAGGGTGGGGGCGCAGGCGAGGGCCGGGCCATGGAACAGGCCGTCAGAAGGGGGCCGCAGGAGCGGGCAGGGGCGCCAACAAGGGCGAGGGCATCCCCACCGGTGGCGGGCCAAGGAACGGGCCGTCGTAAGGGGGCCGTCGTAAGGGGACCGCAGGGGGCCGCGGTAGGCGTCGAGGCGAATGAAAACAACATCCACCACCGTAGAAAGCTGGGTCGCAGTGCTGCGACGTGGGGACGGGCATGAATATCCCCGTGGTCCCCAGCAGGAAGGAGCGCTGCCCGGCCACAGGCGAAGGCACAGCGGCAGCGGGCACGAAGTCCTCGGGAGGAAGGAGCGGTATCCCCGGGAGGCAGGAGCAGTATCCCCGGGAGGAAGGAGCCGTGGACAGGGGAGAGGCCAGACGGGCCCAGAAGTGCGCCACCTAGGCGCCGATGAAAGCGTGGGCGACGTCCGAAGCTGTTGAGGCGAGGGGAGACGGGGTCCAGAAGTGCGCCACCCAGTCGCCGTTGAAAGCGCGGGCGACGTCCGAAACCGCCGTCGAGGTGGTAAAACAGTGAGAGGGTTCACACGAGGTCGACCAGACTTGGTCGAACCTCCTCTCAGGCACCAGAAAAAGCTCAAAAGGGTCGTCCTGTCCACTACTGAAAACAGGTGGGCGAAATTGTGAGAGGATCCACATAAGGCCGACCAGACTTGGTCGAACCTCCTCTCCGGCACCACAAAAAAAGGGTTAACAGTTGGATGTTAACAGATGTTAACCGTTAGCTGCTAGCCGTTAGCTGCTAGCCGTTAGCTGTTAGTCATCGTCGTTAGCTGCTAGTCTTCATCGTTAGCCGTGACCTGTTAGCCGTTAGCCGCTAGTCGTTGTCGACGGCCGTGAGCTGTAAGCCGTTAGCCGTCAGTCGCTGTCGCCGGCCCCGGAGCCTCTGCTAGGTGGCGTGCCTCTACCAGGGAAGGTGCCGCTGCGTGTCGGAGCCAGCATCTCAGGGGTAAAACACCGGGCGGCCAGGAAGAACCGGTCAGCTTCTTCGGCTAAAGCGCGGAGCTCCACACAAGCCGTGTTAGCGAGCGCTGTTTGGACATGCGGCCGCATGAAAAAGAAGTCGGGTTCTTCCCTACCTAGCAGGTCGTGCATCATCCCCATGTGGTCGGAAGGCTTGCTGTCTCCCAGTGCCGAAACGATTTGGAAATAGCGTGTGTCGTCATCGGTCATTCCGCGGAGGACGAAACGAGGCTCAGTCGGTGCGAACGTAGCAGCCGCAGACGTCTCCCAAAAACTCCGGCAGTTCGAGAAAAACGTTTTTTGCCATGTTCGGTTCAGTCTCGGATACTTCTGCGAGACTTCTATGTCTGGGTCACCAATGTAGTGCCGAGAGACGGGAGTCCGAGGCGGTGTATCGAAGGAACAAAGTTAGCTTTATTGAGCATCAGAAACACACATGTTGTCGGCTTCAAGCCCGGGAAGAGAAGGGAAGAAGAAAGGAGGGCACGCAGCAGGTACAGTCAACATATGTGTCCGTGCGAAACAATACCCCCAACCCGTAGTTCCATGAGTGAATTATGTCAATCAGTGATCATTACAACATCCTATTAAAACCTGCGTGGCTTATATGATAAATCTAATGAGTACAAGCAGCATAACGTTTCACCATGTAACTAAAGATTGTAGTCAGGGAAATCAGTTTGACTAATTGAACTAATAAAAAATCACCTTTGGCTGGACGAGAACTCTGCTCCATAGCTTCTCTTGGACGTAAAATCAAATGTACATTTTACATTTATATTCAATTTAATATTCCATCCCTCACATACTTTTGTATATATAATAACATATATTTTGTTTTTCTTGTTATGCTGCTGCAACACAAACATTTCACAAATTGGGATCAATACAGTTATATCTTATCTTAATTAATTAAGAAATATAACTATTATAATTAGTGTAGCAGCTGACACCTATTTTCAATATGGATTAATCTACCATTTATTTCTTTAGTTCAATTTTCATCTATAAAAATGTCAAAATAGTGAAAATGTTCCCGAGACTTATCGAAGTGCAAGGTTATATCTTTAGATGTTTTGTTTTAGCCTATGTACTGTATGTCTTAATGCTCTTATATGTGACAGTGTGACTTCCATGAAACTAATATTTTATATCTTCCCAACAGACGAGCTGACAGGAAACCTAACAATCTAACAACCACAACATTGCAAAGGCGAGTAAATGTAAATTAAAAAAAATTCACAATTTTTTTATTTCTTCTTCTTTCTTGCAGTGAGGTGAAGCTGACCTTGCACTTGGTGCCAGTAAGGATGTTCCTCACGCAGGCTGAATGTTTCTCCTTCCTTACTGACACAGAAGCCCTTGATTTGCAATGCTTCACTAATTGTCATTTCCCTGGCTCTGTAGGGACACTTTACTTCCAGCACAGCGGAAGACCATCTGGAGATGCCCCCAACAATCCTAATAGGGAGAGCCACAAATCTGACTCATGGACCTGCATCTGGGTTGCCGTGGTGAATGCCCTGACGCCCTCACATTCATTCATAGTCCCCCACTGTACAGACAAAACACCATCAAGGGCCTGTTGTTGCCCTAGCAACATGGCAATAAAGGAAGCAGTCACACGCTTTGACCTCAGGACAGCTCCAAAGTTGCTGGAAGTCAACCTTCCTTTCCTGAACAAATGCCAGTTTGGGTTGGTTCGCTGACCAGTGGTAGCCACCTGAATTGCCCTCTGTTGCTCCTCAGACAATGCCATGCTTGCCACAATTGCCTCAGGTCCCTGATGCCCAACAGATTCGATAATTTCAGGAACAGTAAGTGTTTCCAAGCTGTAGTGTTCCTCTTCTGGCTCGGGGGAGAGAAGCCAAGAAATTCCGAAAACCTGCCCCCGAGTCTGTCCCTCAGCCAGTCGCGATCTTCGGAGGTGGGCTCTCTTGTGAGCGGGTTAAATTAGTTATTGGTTTCAACAGTCACATTAAAACAGTTACTAAATCAGCCTACTATCACCTAAAGAACATATCTAGGATTAAAAGACTAATGTCACAGCAGGATTTGGAAAAACGTGTCCATGCTTTTATCTTCAGTAGACTGGACTACTGCAATGGTGTCTTCACAGGTCTCACTAAAAACTCTATTAGAAAGCTGCAGCTGATTCAGAACACCGCTGCTCGAGTCCTCACTAACACTAAGAAAGAGGATCACATCACTCCTGTTCTGAAGTCTTTACTCTGGTTCCTCACTAACACTAAGAAAGTGGATCACATCACTCCTGTTCTGAAGTCTTTACACTGGCTTCCTGTGTGTCAAAGAATAGATTTCAAAATACTGCTGCTGTTTATAAAGCATTGAATGGTTTAGGACCAAAATGCATTTCTGACCTCCTGCTAAATGATGAACCATCCAGATCTCTCAGGTCTTCAGGGACTGGTCAGCTTTCTGTCCCTAGAGTCAGAACTAAACATGGAGAAGCAGCGTTCAGTTATTATGCTCCAAATATCTGGAACAAACTCCCAGAAACTTGCAGGTCCGCTAAAACTCTTACTACTTTTAAATCCAGGCTGAGGACTTTTCTTTTTGTCGCTGCTTTTAATTGAACTATTCATATCTTAGACTGCACTGTAACTTTTATCCATGTATTTTTTCTTTTAATGTTTATTTTGTTAGCTTTTCTTTTTAATGACTGATTTTAAATGCAATTTCTTAATGTCTTTCATTTTTTGTAAAGCACTTTGAATTGCCTTGTGTTGAAAAGTGCTATATAAATAAACTTGCCTTGCCTTGCCTAATAAAGATTTCATGTGACACATACAATTGATTTGTTGATGGGAATTAATGTGAATAAATTAACTCTAGGTTAACGGTACTCTTGCTATCACTACTCACCGACACTATAAACCTTGTCCCTCATGCTAGCCCTGACAACACCTGTAAGCACACCTTCATCTAGGCTGCACTGTTACGTGTCCTGACTTGTAGTGGTTCTCTCCTCTATCTACACTCTTCTTGTCATCTTTGTAAAACGATATCAGACTGGTAATTGACACAGCCATGACTTCTAGTTAAATTCAGTGTGGCTAAAATGAAAAGCTTTGTTAAAATATGCAAGCACGTGAAAGTCAAATTCAGCTTTATTGTCAAATATTCTACATGTGTTATACATCAAGAAATATCGTTTCCCACAGTGTGACATGTATACATAAAACAAAACAAAAAGGGCCTAGATGAACGTGGTACACATTAAACAAAACAAAAAGGGCCTAGATAACCGGGGTATACAGTTTAAAATGTTAATATATTTAAAGTGTTCAAAGTGCAGTTTCAGTGCAAGTCAGTTGAAACGATCTTAAGTTGGCATGACGTTGAAGTCGTGCGACCCTGCTGCTGCACTGGCTTGTAGTTCGTTTATAGCATAACGTTAGCATTTTGCTTCTGGCGACTAGATTTATGATTCAAAAATTATAAAAGTAGGGTTGACATGTGGAAATTATCCGGCTGAACAAAACGTGATCCCTCTCTTAAATGTGTGTCAACCACAGACCTTATTTCGAGCTATTTTCCAAAATCCTATGGAGAATTTGCATTGGTTTTTGACAAAGGAACCGGAAGAAGTTTACTTCCGGGTTTTACGACGCGTCACTGCGGTTCTCTATTGACGGTGAAAAGGGAAGAAAGAGGACATGGCAGACGAGAATGCTAACGGAGATGCAGCGCGACCCGCGGCAGGACCGAGTGCTACGTTTAGCATCCAGCCACCGGAGCCTTTCGACTTTTCAAGACCGCAGGAATGGGCCAAATGGATACGGCGGTTAAAGAGATTTCGCCTGGCAAGTAATCTGAACAGTAGCTCAGAAGAGAATCAAGTCAACACATTGATATACTGCATGGGAGATGAAGCAGATGATATTTTATGTGGATTGACTCTCACAGCGGCTCAGAGAGACACTTACCAAGGTATGTGCTGCTTGATGGCTTTCAAGGCTTCTTCGTTGTCAAGAAAAATGTCATATATGAGCGGGCAAAGTTTAATATGCGCAGACGCTACGGCGTGCTACATGATGAACTCATTCGAGACAGGCTTGTTGTCGGATTGACGGATAAGCGGCTGTCTGAACGGACGCAACTGGACTCAGACCTTACCTTGGGAAAAGCTATTACCATGGCTCGGCAGAGTGAAGAGGTGAAACGGCAACAATCTTCTCTGCGAGGTGACGATAGAACTGAGGCATGTGACGCTAAATCAGTGGACTGAGTGTTTAAGAGCAGTAGCAAATATGCTAAAAACAGAGCTCAATCTGCTAATAGCTACCAAGCCACAGTACAACAAGGGTAATGATGCAAAGTGTTATAACTGTGGTTGTTCTCCTTCACATGTAAAGACTGAGTGTCCAGCCAAGGATGTAAAATGCCATGCATGTGGGAAAATGGGACATTATATGCGTGTGTGTAAAGCAGCTTAAAGCGTGCATGAGATTAATGAAGAAGAGGAAAGCTTGCTCTTAGGCAGCATTGAGGCCGACAATGATCCGTGGATGGCAGACATTGACATTAAAAACAAAAGTGTGCAGTTCAAAATTGACACTGGGGCTGATGTTACAGTCATTCCTCACTCCGTGTTTAAGGAGGTCTATAAGCACAAAGCTCCACCAGCTCTTCAAAAGCCAAGGAAGCCACTTTGGGGTCCAGGGAAAAATCCTTTAGACGTAGTGGGCTTTGCTAGTATGCTGCTGAAGAAAGGAGAGAGAGAACTTATGGAGGATGTGTATGTCATTCGACGCTTGCAAACAGCATTGCTCGGGAGGCCTGCATGTGTAGCGCTGAAGCTAGTGGCACGACTAGACAACGTCACTATGGACACGCTAAAGACTAATTACCCAACAGTATGCAGCGGTCTTGGAGAGGTGCGGCAGCGTGATGCCATTAAGCTGAAACCAGGGGCTCAACCGTTTTCTCTGAAGACGCCTAGAAGGATTCCACTGCCACTGATGGACAAAGTCAAAGAGGAACTGTCCCGCATGGAAGACCTGGGGGTGATCGGCAGAGTTGAGGAGCCTACAGATTGGTGCGCTGGCATGGTGGTGGCGCCTAAAAAGACAGGGGCTGTTCGCATATGTGTGGATCTAACTAAACTGAACGAGTCTGTGTGTCGAGAAAAGTACATTCTACCTTCAGTGGAAGAAACACTGGGAAAGCTGGCTGGAGCCAAAATATTCAGCAAGTTGGATGCAAACATGGGGTTTTGGCAAATACCTTTAACAAAAGGCTCAGCCAAGTACAAAACGTTCATTACACCCTTTGGCCGATACCACTTCAATCGGCTACCTTTCGGCATAGCCTCAGCCCCTGAGCATTTCCAAAACAGGAAGACAACTGAGGTAACCGAGGGACTAGAGGGGGTTGTCTGCCACATGGACGATGTACTGGTGTGGGGCCAAACACAAGAGGAGCACGACGCTCGTCTGTATGCTGTGCTGGAGAAGATCCAAAAGGCAGGAATCACCTTGAATGTGGAAAAGTGCGACATATCCAAACAGGAGGTGACATACCTGGGCCATGTGATCACTGCTAGTGGCATTAGACCAGACCCGAGCAAGACAGAGGCGGTAATGAAAATGGAAGAGGCGAAAAATGTGAGCGAGCTGAGGAGCTTTCTAGGCATGGTCAACCAGCTGGGGAAGTTCATACCGCAGAAAGCAGAGCGAGACAAGCCACTTCGAGACCTGCTCTCTAAAAAAAAACTGCTGGCTGTGGGGCATCGATCAGGCCAGAGCCTTCCAAGATCTGAAAGACTCTCTGATATCTCCACCAGTGCTAGCCATGTATGACACAAACAGAGAAACCAAGGTCTCAGCAGATGCATCATCATACGGCTTGGGGAGTGTGCTTCTGCAGAAATGGGAAGAGGATTGGAGACCGGTAGCCTATATGTCACGTTCTCTCACACAGACGGAGCAGAGATACGCACAGGTAGAAAAGGAAGCTTTAGGCTTAACCTGGGCTTGTGAAAGGTTTCGCAACTTTCTCATCGGTAGACACTTTGAGCTGGAAACGGATTATAAACCTCTACTGAGTCTCCTGGGTTCTCAGGCATTGGATTCCCCCACGGATTCAACGTTTCCGGATGCGCCTGATGCGTTATTCCTACACAATCACACATGTGCCAGGGAAAAGCCTGTGGACGTCTGATACACTGTCACATGCACCTGTGAAAAGAGACTCCACACCAGATGAAAAAGAGTTCCTCGAGAGCACGAATATCTATGTGGACATGATTATCGATAGTTTGCCAGCAAGCACGGCTTACCTGGAAGAGCTAAAAGAGCAGTTGGCAAAGGACAGTGTGTGCGGAAGAGTGATGCAGCTGTGTGAAGAGAAATGGCCAGCACACAGCAACAGCAAACCAGCCATAAAGTTATACTGGGCGGAACAAGCGTTCATAACTGTAAAGGACGGACTACTGTTAAAGGGGGACAGACTCGTCATCCCCGCAGCAATGACAAATGATGTGCTCGCCAGACTACATGAAGGTCACCAAGGAGTGGTGAAGTGTAGGGAGCGTGCCTGACAGTCTGTATGGTGGCCAGGGCTAAGTCAGCAGCTGAATGAGTTGGTTCTCAACTGCCGGACATGCAGCAAGGAGAGACAGAACCCCAAAGAGCCGCTGATGCCAACACAATACCCAGGCCGACCATGGCAGAAACTGGGTGCCGACTTGTTTATGCTGGGAAGCAATTCATATCTGCTGGTAGTGGATTATGCATCAAGGTATGTGGAAATGGCTTTGCTGACACCCACAAGATCAACAGATGTAATCCACCATCTCAAATCCATCTTTGCACGACATGGTATCCCTGAGACGCTGGTCACAGATAACGGGCCGCAGTTCTCGGGAAGGGCATTTGAAGAGTTTGCAGAGTCGTATGGATTTAAACACGTCACCAGCAGCCCTAAATATCCACAGAGCAACGGTGAGGCAGAACGGGCTGTAAAGACTGTGAAGAGTCTCCTTAAGAAAGCAGCAGACCCATATCTGGCTCTGCTGGCTTACAGAACCACCCCACTACAAAACGGGCATAGCCCTGCGCAACTTCTCATGGGAAGGAGGCTTCGCACGACGGTGCCAACATTACCAGCGCTGCTGGATCCTGGTCTTCCCGACAGCGAGGCTGTAGTTCTGGTAGAAAGAGAGAGGAGAATAAAGGATGCACAGCGGTACAACCTGCGTCATCTAGTGAGAAGTCTCGAGAGGCTTGCACCGGGAAAAGAGGTCTGGGTCACGGATCAGAAGGCGAGTGGAACGGTTATGGGTAGTGCTGCGTACCGGGACGCCGAACCGGTACTGGACTTGTAAAAAGTTTCGGTTCAAGTCCGGTTAAAACCGGAACGTCGGGAACCGGTACTTACGTATATTCTCCTTTTTGTTCTAAACCATCTAAAACCTTCCATAGATCGAGAAATTTGCGCTGAGAAAAGACGAAAAACATTGTTTTGGCTTCTGATATGGCGGCCATTACTGAACTCACGAAGTCTCGCAAAATATCGCAACTGCTCGCGAGATCTGTGTGACGTCAAGGGAAGCTGGCTTAGACATAGTGGACACTGACAGCGTGGGATGCTGGTTGCCATATTTGGTAGTGTAGCTAAGCTAACTCCTTTGTATGTATGGTGATATAGTGTCTGCCGAAAGAGCAACACTTCACCCAGACAATTTCAATATGCTGTTGTTCTTGAACAAGAACACATAGACTTGTACTCTTGCATATTGAGTCTTGTATGTACATCATTATGTATGTAGTTGTGTTGTGTAGTTAGTAACACATGTAGAGTTCTAGAAAAGACATGGTGTAGACACAAGTTGGAAGGGGGCACAATAAACCTGACGAGTTTGAATTTGAGTTGATTATGAGTTTATTTTCAATTGATAATTAGCTAAAAATAAGTTTAAATAACTTTAGTTACTCACACAACTTGACACAAGTCCGGACTTATAAGTCCGGACCTGAACCTGAACCTCTGGACTTGAGTCCGGACCTGAACCTGAATGTGAGTCCAGGTACACAGCACTAGTTATGGGAAGTCACGACACGCCGCGTTCCTACATTCTTGAGGGACCTCATGGGACAGTCCGGCGTAATCGCCATCATCTCATCCCCATGTACTCCTCATCAGAGCAGAGCGGCAGGGATGCAGCTGAGCAGCATTCCGGAGGTGTTCCAGAGCAGCGTATTGCAGAACCTCCGGAGCCCGGTGTTCAAGATCTGCCACCTACCCCGAGAACCAGGTCTGGGAGAGCCGTGGTGAGACCGGCTAGGTTGGACTTGTAAACAACCAGAAGCCTAAGAGATATTATATAGAGTCTTTATAAGAGAGTAACAAAAACTGGTTATTATTAATGTTGTGCATTAATGTTGTGTAATACACAAAATATCATAGGGTTCCATTTAGTTCATGAAGGTCTGGTGTTAACTGTTATTTTATATCTGGTTCAGATAGGAACAGACCTTCCACCCTACAGAGACAGAATAATCCTCTAAGGTCTGTGGAGTCAATGGCAGTCTACCCATTGATTCATAAAAAGGGAGATGTGGTGTTATTGTATATATGTGTGTGTGTTAGCCAATAGGAGTGAAGCCTTACGGGCACGGTTCAGTGACGTCATAGGGAGACGACATGTTAGGGTAAAGGAGCATGTGAGCTAGGTGTGTTCTAGCATGTGAGCTACCAATAAAGAGACACGTAATTGTGACAGTTGAACTCACGTGTATTATTGAACAACACGACACCACTCACTGGCCATAATGCCTCCCAGAGATACATCATGTGGAAGGCTACGTCAGAAGTCAGTGTTCAAAAAAATGATTTCAAATAACCTGTAAAGTTGGCCGAAGTAAAACACAACCCATCATCCTCTTTATGGATTAGAATTACTTACAGTTAAGAGTTTCACAGCTGCCGATATTCTTATTTTAGTATATGTGAGACCTACGTTGCTGTGAGGCCTAGACACTCCTTAATCTGTTGTTACAGACAGGTCCATGTTGGTGACCTTTAGCTGTGCCAGCACACACATATTATGCTCAGTGTTTTGCACCTCTCAGCTCGTCGACTCTGTCTCTGTCTTCCCCGGTTCTTCCCTTGAATTCCAACTTCTTTTTCCTGCCTCCCTGAAATCAATTATTATTGATTTTTCTGCACTCTCTGGGGTGGAGTCAAAGGAAGGGACAAAGGAGATAAAACCACAGGCGAATTGCTAAAGTAACTCCACTGTACCGTGGGGGACTGATATTATCATGAGAGAGGAGTCAGATGCTGGTTTGACTCCTTTTTAAAGCACTGGAGAACCAGAGTAAATGGCATCCTGTGCTTACCAGGACATTTCAAATGTTTCACGAGGTGGATGTCAGCCATGAGGTCACTGTGTTATGGCATAAACCAACATGTTGAGATAGAAACAGAGAATGTAGACCTAAAATACTTATATATAATATATATACAAATAAACTTTAGTGTGAAGGTTCTTTAGAATGACCAACTGACTGGAAATCAGTAGTGTGGTGGAAGATCATGAAGGATACAACATTGGAGCCTCTTCCAAATATTGTGAGTTTGTAAGATTACCTGATTATGTACTTACATATTTCCTTTCTCCCCAACACTGATTTTAAAGATTGTAGTATTGTTAATTACGTAGTTAATAAAGGTTGAAACAGCTTCATCAAACTCTGCTGATTGGCATTTAAGTAAGGTTTTATTTTTACTTTTTTTAAATAGCTGACTGCAGCTCACAAAGTCCGATACAAGATATAAAGTGCTGGCACTGCATTTTTTTCTTCATTTGTTATCAACATCGTGACGCACATTGATCAATCAATTAAGGATTTAGCAGATGATTTTATCGCAGTCCAGGATTATGCTTTTTACAGGGCAGTTTTGTGCCTGATCGATCAAATTAAATTAGCACCTGCCACCTGAAAAATACAGGGTATAAGTGTTCACTGTGGCAGGTAAACATTTCAGGTCACCTGTCAACATGGCAGGACTTCCTATTTTGGAAATACTCAGTGATTAAGGATGTTATGGTAGACCCCCCACACACATTTACTGTAACAACAAAGACTAGAACACTCCTTGTTGTGCAATATATATTTAGCGTAAATAGTTGTGCAATTCACCTTTTATACTTTCACCTGGCTGCTATATCCCTAAACTGTTGGTTGGTAGTGGATTTATATTCTGTAAATTGTTTAATTTCTAGTTATTTATCTTTAATATTTTTGTATGCATGCATCTTGAGCTATCTTTGGCTCTTTGTTGTAACAATTGTTAATGTCCCCTCTGTGGGACGAATAAAGGTATTCTGTTTCTGATTCTGATATATCCCCTATTTCGATTATTTCGTACCACTTTGGTGGCAGCTGAGGACATTACTTAAAACCACCCTATTATGCTTTTGGGGTTTTTCCTGTTTCTGTCCCTCCAGAGGGAGTTTCTCTCCCACCCCCCCTACCTGAAACGCCTCCACTGGACTCCTTTGTTTCCTTTGCGACATAGTGAAGTCACTACATAACATTCACGCTTGTGTAGCACTCCAACTCTGGTTTCAGACAGAGGGTGAAAAGAGGCAGTATGAGAAAAATAAAGAACTTTTTGAACATTAAAGCATGTAAACATGTCACAGTAGAATAACAAAATACAAATATGAACCTGAAAAGGAGCATAATAAGGCCTCTTTAATATCTGACCCTGACGTTATTTGTATCTCCTGCCTAATCTGATTGCTTATTAAAAATATTACTAATCAAACATTCACGTTTGAATACAAAAGGTACATTCTTTTTTTTGTTTTGGTAGCGATGCAGTAGGTGTTGAAGCATTATGACCTGTTAAAACTGAGCTACTTGCCTCTGTACGTCTATATTCTGCAGCCAGGAAAAGCTTGAAATAATAATCCTGCCCAGAAATGTAGAGGCACTCATGTATTGCAAAGCCTTGAGGTCTCAGATAATACACGGCAGCAGAGAGACAATGAGCAGTGGATACTCTGGATAACCGGATGAAAGGGTGATCTTTGAACATGAAACATTTAAAAACACCTCCAAGATGTCTTTCATGCTGCTACAGAACAATTTCTGACAGCAGCGGGAACATAAATGCTTTTTATAGTGTGGAGTAGTTATACACTCGTTACTTACTCAAGATGATCACACATTTTTCTGACAAAAATCAATCTGAAGTTGAGAAATAGTAATGCAAAAAGCTCTTTAACTTAAATATTCATTTGACTTTAGTTATTTTTTAATGCTGCATCAGTGAGTCTCTATACACCAATGGAACCTAAGAGCTACATGTTGTGTGGATTCAGGGAGGATGTGTTAGAGGAAAGCTCCCTCTAGTGTAGGAATGATTACACACACATTGCAATAACAAGGCATCACTACAACTGTTGACATTTTTATTTAGATTTTTCATTTTGTATTTGCATGGGTAAACCAACAATGTATATACACATTTGTCCCTTTGGAGAAATAAAAAAGCAAACATTAAAAGTGCATGATATGATAACAAAAGAGAAATAAATTAAACATGGAAGACAGTCTAATGAACTACTGAAAGTCATAACAATTCTCTTTAAGAAATCGAAAAGAAACTGAAGGAAAATGCAGAGGCAAATGCTAGAACAAAGACCCTAATGTTAAGTCGCATAAGAGTCTTGTGATCCTGGTACAACAAGAAATACAGCAAAAAACCTGAATACAAAAAATGTAACGTTTTATGAATTAAAAACACAATTAAAGACAATTGTCAAAGGGGCGATGTGCTGCATTCAGCACTATAGCGTTCTTTGTTAGCTTAAAAAACATTCAAATGAGACATTCATTTACTATGTATTTAGAATGCGTTGTTCAGAACGTAGTGCTGGAGAGTAAGCAGCTGCTCTCTAAAGCACTTATTTGCTTTTGTTGTTGATGAATCTGTGACTATGATTTAAAAATATGAGAGCTTCTAAGAAACACTACTGTTATGAACAAGTCTTCTCCAGTGGAGTTCTGAGTTTTTCGTGTAATGTTTGACCATTACAAAAAAAATTGAATTCATAAAAAGAAAAGCTCCTTGGTTTCATTAAAAAAAATACAAACTGTCCATTACAATTTGTTTTGCTTAGGCTTCTGAAAACTTTCAGTTCGTAGAGTTTACATCTGAAAAATAACCTCATATATCTGACCTAAAAATAAAGAAATGTTTACGACAAACTCACAATACAAGTTATTCTTATACCCTTTAATATTAAGGACAACACACCACTAGGACGTCGTCCTAAAGTATTTGCAGAATCTGAAGTCTGTGGCTCAATTGAAAGATCTTGGTATTTCAGTTTCAATGGTTATTGAGATTTTGATTCAGTGGTAAAATTACACAAAAATGATGCATTAAATGTCATTAAGTGGAACCTTTTATGACAGCCGTGTCACAACATACTCAATGCAGGAATCTGTAATCTTAATTAACTTCTGCTTTATGCATTTTAACCAGTCATCAGAAATAAATAGTGGAGCTGCTTCAATGCATGTTTGGATGCTGTTTGTTTGCTGATAAACTGCCTGTTTTAAATACAAAAAATAATAAAAATCACATCATGATTGCAATGATTGACTTGACATTAATACTATAAAAAGTATTAACCAATCATTTTAATGTCATTGTTCATTATATACTGCAATATAAAACTACAAATGGACTATCTTTATTGCATTTAGCTATATATATATATATATATATATATGAGTTGCATTTATATTAGAGACTGGCCACATCTTGATCAGCTGAGAACATTTCAACAGGGGTTCATACACCGTTATCGCTGAATCAATGGAAGGCTATTTCACAATACATACATGAGGCTATTTAGTCACCACATAGAGATGATCGCATCCATAGGGTTGTCTCTGCTGGTGTACAACAGGAATTATTTAACATCTTGTCAACATAAAAAAGGCTGTAACCTACCCGCTCGGTAGGAGCACCCAGAGAGCACAGATCAGCAGAATTACAAAATAAAATACTGCGTAAAAATATATAAACATTAATATGGTGGAATGGGTAAAGAAAGGATATAGATGTTGAATCTTTTTAACTGTACAGATGAAATATTCTGTCATTTACAATTTCTAAATATTGGAATGGTGTGCAAATAAAGCAATGGAATATACCGGCCATGCTCTGCACTTTAAACAGCTGCAGACTCTTGCATAGTTAATGAAATGCATGCACTAGCGTTTTCATGCAATACTGCATTCCTTTATCTTTCGCAATTCTGTACAAAAAAACAAAACAGACAATATCTGCAGTGAGGAAAATGAGATGAAAATATTCTCTGTCAAGATGTGTATTTTTTTTTAAATCCCATTTTCAGCAAGTATGTGTTTAGATTGATTGGAGATGTATATACAGTGGGGCAAAAAAGTATTTAGTCAGCCACCAATTGTGCAAGTTCTCCCACTTAAAAAGATGACAGAGGCCTGTAATTTTCATCCTAGGTATACCTCAACTATGAGAGACAAAATGAGAAAAAAAAGAATCCAGAAAATCACATTGTCTGATTTTTAAAGAATTTATTTGCAAATTATGGTGGAAATTTGGTCACCTACAAACAAACAAGATTTCTGACTCTCACAGACCTGTAACTTCTTCTTTAAGAGCCTCCTCTGTCCTCCACTTGTTAACTGTATTAATGGCACCTGTTTGAACTCGTTATCAGTATAAAAGACACCTGTCCACAACCTCAAACAGTCACACTCCAAACTCCACTATGGCCAAGACCAAAGAGCTGTCAAAGGACACCAGAAACAAAATTGTAGACCTGCACCAGGCTGGGAAGACTGAATCTGCAATAGGTAAGCAGCTTGGTGTGAAGAAATCAACTGTGGGAGCAACTATTAGAAAATGGAAGACATACAAGACCACTGATAATCTCCCTCGATCTGGGGCTCCACGCAAGATCTCACCCCGTGGGGTCAAAAGGATCACAAGAACGGTGAGCAAAAATCCCAGAACCACACGGGAGGACCTAGTCAATGACCTGCAGAGAGCTGGGACCAAAGTAACAAAGGCTACCATCAGTAACACACTACGCCGCCAGGGACTCAAATCCTGCAGTGCCAGACGTGTCCCCCTGCTTAAGCCAGTACATGTCCAGGCCCGTCTGAAGTTTGCTAGAGAGCATTTAGATGATCCAGAAGAGGATTGGGAGAATGTCATATGGTCAGATGAAACCAAAATAGAACTTTTTGGTAAAAACTCAACTCGACGTGTTTGGAGGAGAAAGAATGCTGAGTTGCATCCAAAGAACACCATACCTACTGTGAAACATGGGGGTGGAAACATCATGCTTTGGGGCTGTTTTTCTGCAAAGGGACCAGGACGACTGATCCGTGTAAAGGAAAGAATGAATGGGGCCATGTATCGTGAGATTTTGAGTGACAACCTCCTTCCATCAGCAAGGGCATTGAAGATGAAACATGGCTGGGTCTTTCAGCATGACAATGATCCCAAACACACCGCCCGGGCAACGAAGGAGTGGCTTCGTAAGAAGCATTTCAAGGTCCTGGAGTGGCCTAGCCAGTCTCCAGATCTCAACCCCATAGAAAATCTTTGGAGGGAGTTGAAAGTCTGTGTTGCCCAGCAACAGCCCCAAAACATCACTGCTCTAGAGGAGATCTGCATGGAGGAATGGGCCGAAATACCAGCAAGTGTGTGAAAACCTTGTGAAGACTTACAGAAAACGTTTGACCTCTGTCATTGCCAACAAAGGGTATATAACAAAGTATTGAGATGAACTTTTGTTATTGACCAAATACTTATTTTCCACCTTAATTTGCAAATAAATTCTTTAAAAATCAGAGAATGTGATTTTCTGGATTTTTTTCTTCTCATTTTGTCTCTCATAGTTGAGGTATACCTAGGATGAAAATGACAGGCCTCTCTCATCTTTTTAAGTGGGAGAACTTGCACAATTGGTGGCTGACTAAATACTTTTTTGCCCCACTGTATATACTTCTCGTATGAAGTACAGTACTTGTCTAGTTTTCAATGGCTTTTATCGAGAGTCAGCCATGTTGCATCTTTTGGTACATTAAACCTCGGCTTTCTTAGTCGGAATGATGATTATCGGATTATTGCTCTACTACTACTACGAGTGAAATAAAAAAACAACAATACAAGCTTTTTTTCTGGATTGGAAGCAACTGATAACAAAGTTTCATGTTTGTCACTTTATGACAAATAATTCCTGTGACATAATACAAAAATGAAGTGATACTAGGGACATAGGATTGTTCTCTTGAATAAAGAAAGGTGGGAAAAAAAGGGAACAGGGTGCAGCAATAAGAGTTTTGTACATAAAAGTTGGGGGCCCCTATCTAAATATAGATTACAAGCAATATACAGTATGAATGTCGAGTGAAGAACAAAGTGTAAGGGCATGATCCAGCTCTGAAATGCACCCTACTTAATTACAGACTTTTAAATAGGCAAACAAAACGGTGAAAGCCAGAATGACGGTAAAGTGTCCTGCTTTGATCCAAAGTGCCATGCACAGGTTCCTGATAGATTACAATGTTAAGTAGAAAAAGAGCAGCTACAGGAAAACCAGCACAGTGAAACAGCAGTGTTATCTCCATGGCCCGAACAGTTTGAACACAGTAGCCACTGTTACATTTTTGTTGTTAAGGTAGGACATTTAAATGATCGTACAGAATGTTATTCGACTGGATCTGAATTTTACATTTTTTGCTGTGTTTAAATGACCAAGATAGTATGTAATGTTAGGATAAAAGTGCTTCGATGGAGATCTTGTTGTAAATTGAATTACACATAACCATTTTTGCTATGTTTGGTAGCATTTAACTTGCATTTTTGTTGATTTACAGCTAATTTTGATATCATGAGACATAAAAAAATATAAAAAAACTGCTCTCAAACTCTTACCCCTGACCAATATTAATGTCACAACATTCCAGATGGAGTCTCATCAAGGCTACTGATTTGCACAGGCCATTTAAATAACACACATGCGCATTTCAACTGAGTGGTATTTCCTCTGAAACCATCTGAGAACCAATGTAAACCTTTTAGGTGCTACAGAGAAAAAGTTGAGAGAAATATGTAGATCTATAAGTACAAGCTTATGTTAAATATTTAAAGTATAACCTACTAATGGTTAGATTTTAACGGCATAACCACATTCATTCGTTTAGAACATACACTATGCTGGTGTCTAATGTATGAATATTGCATTTGCATGTGGGGTAATGCTACGATGATAATGCTGAGTGTTCAAAACGTCATGGCAGCTGCTGTTTCTATCATTTTACTGCAAGATAAATGTACCGTGCAGTGTCTGATAGTTGAGAAGATTCCGCCTAAATAACCATATTTGAATAAATTGATCAGCGCCAATAGAAATTAAATTGCTCAATACTCTGGTTCAGCCTGATGAAGAAAAAGATGACATTCTCCAATGAGGTACCACAGGTTATGATAAGTGCTGCCACAGGTTTCTGGCTCACTGTAGTGTGTGTTGTCACAGTTCTGAACATCAGCATTTTTTTTTAAAAGATGCTCTTTAAGAAACATCAGATCCAGAGGAGCATCGGTCTGCTACAGCACCAGGTGGAGTAAAGTGACCCCTGAACATCGAGATGAATGAACCTTAACCATTCAACACTACTGTACGATATGTCTTGAAAATCATAAGAACATATTAAGATAAGTACATTAAGTGAGAGACGTGTGTGTGTGTGTGTGTGTGTGTGTGTGTGTGTGTGTGTGTGTGTGTGTGTGTGTGGGCTGCTCAATTATGGCAAAAATCATAATCTCGATTATTTGGGTCAATAATTGTAATTGCGATTATTAAATGCGATTATTCATTGACTTTAAAAACATCCAGTAATTGGTGAAAAAAAATGTGAACAGTATGTTTTTAACAGTTTATCACCCTGAACTTTAAGTATAATTCAACTGAAAAACAACAACAATTATTATAAAAAAATAAATAATAATAATAATAATACAAAAATAATCGTTTTATTTTGATTACGTTGTTTTCGTAATTGTTGCAAGCCATAATCATAATCGCGATTAAAATACGATTAAAATACGATTAAAATACGATTCATTGAGCAGCCCTAGTGTGTGTGTGTATATAGAACTGTATTAGGTAAAGGAAAATTACCTTTCTATACAAAGTGCGATAAAACAACATTCCTACTCAGTGATGCATACAGTAGTAGTAGACTACTATGTTCCCAAAGGCTACATTTGTTTCCATGTACAGTATTGAAAGGCGCTTATTCATCTTGCTCATGGAAAGGGAAGAAATGGGTTATTATATACTATATACTTTGTCAATATCTGTACATTTATATACTTTTTAAAAGGATTTCATTCCAAACACACCGTCCCTTTGAGGAGTTAACTCCGATAAGTTTGATAAAATACATTTCTATCAAAAAAAGTATTAAAGAAAAATAAAGTTTTAAAATATTGGAAGACTTTTTTTAAAGTTTGTACCGTTCCTAATTCTTTATCGTCTCAAATCTTTTTTTCTGTTTGGTCCGGGGCCTGCCATCACCTCAGTATTTCTATATTCTTTTATGGTTCATAATGTAAAAAGTTTTTTAATTATTCTCAACCGTCTTAAATCATGAAATTACTTATTAGTACCAACAGTATGCTAATGCTTTTTCTTCTTTTAGCTTCCATCAGCATAACACATCTAGTGACAAATACTAAATGCTTATTCACTATTATTTGGGAATGAAACCGTGTGTGTGTGTGTGTGTGTGTGTGTGTGTGTGTGTGTGTGTGTGTGTGTGTGTGTGTGTGTGTGTGTGTGTGTGTGTGTGTGTGTGTGTGTGTGTGTGTGTGTGTGTGTGTGTGTGAGAGAGCATCACTCAGAATTTGTCCGGAGATGATCTCTGATGTTATGCTTCTGCTTTCTATGTATTAAATGCTTAGAAATCAGAGCGGTGAGGTTTAAGCATCAACAGCCATCTTATTTCCATCTGAATCTAAAGAACGTTGTCCTACAAGACAACATATCGTTGGTGCATACAAGGTGAAAAAGCTTCTTACTCCATTCACTTCTCTTAATGCACAAGCTGCTGCGTTTTAAATCCTCCGACTTTGTCAGCAGGATATTTTGCAAGAAAACTAAACTTAATGTTTGCCGCATTTCAAAGAGATAACACGCCTCTTGTCTGAAGGGAATATAATTGGATTCCAAAAGGCAATTCTGACAGCTGTCATATAAGCCTCCAGTACAACCAAAAAGGAAGTGGTGCACAGCTGAATGCGTATTGCATGCTCATGTGCCTGCCTTGCCAGAAAAAGCTCTTACACGTCGACAGATTGTCTAACTCGCATGAAAACCCTACCTAATGCTCAAAAAGTGTAATTGATAAGGATAGGCACAGCCTTAAACTAGAACTGGTGGCATGCCAAGCAACTGTTTGGCATCTGAATATGCAGATGATTGACAGTACTTTCTTTTTTTCCACTACAGCTGACTGCCAGTACTCAAACCTCAAAGCTAGTATTTGATGTCAGAGTGCAGAAGCATAACATCAAAAAAGTGTCTCTTTACAAATACATGTGGTGCTCAGTTTAACTCAGGCACAAAGAAAATAGCTGCATCATGTTAGTTTCAAACTACGGATGTATCATTGAGGCCTCTTTGTTGTACGTGCAGGAGATTGCGTGCTCGACGACAGCTTGCGGGAAGATGCCATCCTTTCCAGAGGTTTCTTCCCGTTAGCGGGAGACTTGAGACTTACTTCAGAAGTGGAAGACTTGGACTTGCCGACGTTTAATAGAGAGCGACTGAGAGAGCTGGGGGGCCTGGAAGACTCCTTTGTGTCCGACTTGTTCTCTGTAGGCGCCTGTGGAGACACGGCGTCGCCCTTCTTTCCTGCGTCTCCACCGCCGTCCTTAGCTTGTCCGTTCTGCTTGCACGTCCTCTCTGAGGCCTTCTTAGCGACCAGGGTGCTTTTCCCCAGATCAGCCGACCGGCGGCTTTCCCTTTGTCGGAGGGCGCTCCTTAAGAACGACAGGCCCTTTTCCTCAGATTTGCTGCTGCGCTGCAGGTCTCTGGCGGATACGCTGGGGGAGCGTAAGCTGGTGACGGAGGAGCTGCTGCTGGAGCTCCGCACGGATCTCCTCTCGGGCCTATTACTTTCCCCGCTCTTAGAGAAGGAGGAGCGGCTTGCCAAGCTGTCTCGGAGACTGTCCACCAGAGGACTGGTGTGCATCGAGTCCCTGCTGAAGCTCCTCTCTACAAGCCTTTTCCGGCTACAGCTGTTCTCTGTGAGGTTGGAATTCTTCTTTGCCGTTGGCGAGGGAGAAGCGGAGGACTGAGGAGTGGAGCGGACTGATGGCTTACGCTGCGGCGTTGCGTCGAGAGGCTGAGTCGCCACCTTTGTTTTGGAGGGAGTCCCAGAGGGCGTCGAGATGCTTTTCTTGGCACTTACAGTTTTTTCTTTAGTATTGCTTAACTTTTTGCCTTTCACAGGAGTGCTGGTAGACGTCTCAGCAGCGGTGGCCTTATGGATCGAGCACAAACGCTTTTTGGAGGTTTTCTCTTGCTCTACTTTGTTGGAAGACTTCGTTGAGCCTGTGCTTTCCGCCTTTGAGGCGAATCCCCCGATACTGCTCTTACGTTTCTGTTCTTTGGAGGGAGTAGCTTGGGCGGGAAGAACGTTTTGGTCTACAGCTGAAATCTGGTTGTTATTTTCAGTTGCCTCATTGTTGGTGCTCTTCTTCTCTACTGGAGTGGGAGCCCTGCAGTACACCATGTCGATGAACCTCTTGTTGTTGTCCTGGTCGGTGAAGTTGCTCTCCATCATAGAGAGGGGAGACCTGCTGCCAAAGTAGCGCTCGTGTCTGCTGTAGCTGCCAAAACAGGACGTAGAGACTTTGTCATCACATGCCTCTCCGATCCTCTCTAGAGGAGGGGAACATCGAGAGTCGAGGGAGAAACGGGAGGGCGAGTTGGATCTCATTTGCAGCTTCGAAGCCAGAGACCAGGAAGGCTTCACCCCGCTGTCGCTGAAGGCTAAAGGGCTAGCAATGGAAGACCTAGAGGACAGGCTCTGGCGCTGAATGCTCCGCACAAAGGGGCGGATAGAGAATCCTCCTAAAATCAAAATAGCAGGGTTTTCTGGGTTTAGAAAAGCTTAACTCGATTTCAATTACTGATAAAAACACTCAATTCATCCAATTGACAACACCATTTGTATATGATGCATATATGCATAATGGGTTGTGAGAAAGATGTAGTTAAATATCAGTTTGCCTGGCCATCCGTTTCTGGAGACTTTGCTGAGGCTGTATTCTGGAGGATTAAAGTGAGAGTACATTTATATTAACCACACACAGCAGCAAAGCCAACATCTTTATTTCTCCACTGTATGGAGCTCAGTCAAATGTGTTATTGCATGTTTCTGTCAATTATGACACATTTGGATTCACTTTTAGCTTTTTCCTGCAATCTTCCTCCATTTTGGGGTTTGGATTTGTTGGCTTATGTGCTGGAGTTCCTGACTCTAAAGAGGAGTTCTAAAATAAATGTATCTTTTGATTATTTAGTGTTGGACTATTTACAGAGTTTTTCTGTTGACATTTTAATAAGGCATACATAGTGAAAGCAGAGCAGTCTCTTTCAAAGCGTTTCCTATAACTGATATTTTGCCAGATGCAATCTGTATTATAATGGTTTTGGTTTCCTGAATTTAAAAAGTGTCAAGTTTTGTCTGTTGGGTGGATGGACATGGTGTTGCACTATGAAAATCTAAAGCTAACTGAACTGTGTGTTTGTTAGAACTCTGAAGTGTTAAATATGTGTCAGGAGACAGCAGCACTTCATGTGTAGGTTATACCTGACACCTGCAAAATCAAATATATTTAAAAAACCAATATAAGCAATAACTCACCATCATCTTCATTGCGTTCCACGGGGAACTCCACAGACTCAGCCAGTGAGGCCAGAGAGGTGCGTCTGGACGAGGCTCCGGAGGCCAGGCTGGCCGGCCGGCTGCCAGGCAACCTGTTGATCCAGTGATCACACAGGGAGGAGCTGGTGGAGCCTGCACAAACCGCAGAAGAACACTCTAGTTACCTTTAACATTTCAGAGCCACAAAAAGGCATATCTTTTTTTATTATTTTCCCCAAAATAAAAAGTGAACTGTACAGTGTGTGTAGTAGATTAATGCCAATACAAATCATAACAGCTTATAATCAGTAATCAATGTGTTTACATTGGTTCATTGGTAACTTCTGTCAAAGTGGTGTTTCTGTGGTATATCTTTTGTGGCTATATTCATGCAAATATTGCAATAAAACAGTTTCGAACTTCTCGTCGTCAAAACCTTGCTTTTAAGTTTGCTCCTTCCCGGCTTCATTCGGACTTGCAGGGGTAAGAAAACGGTGAGCCCTGTGTCTTTTTCCCTCAAGCTGGAGACATTATATACCAACAACATGTGTGCGACGTGAAATCCTTCTGCTGCACAAAAAGATTTAGACTGATCTTGGCCGATCAGCTAAAAACTGACCCATTTTTGAATGTCCATTTGGGGAATTATTTTACTACACAGCAGATATCAGACAGAAAGTAGGACATAAAAACTGACCAGCAACAGAGCTGTTGGCCGACCAGGAGGGAATGACAGTCCTCCGCTGGTAGAACAGTATGTAGGCCGTCTGCTGACACACGTCTTCGTCAGGTACTGGGGAAACCTCGCTGTCATCAAAGCAGTACCACTGACCATCAATGGAGTTCTTACAGTACGCTGTGAGTGCAAATCAAAGAATGGGTGAAGCAGTCCAACCCTCAAATCCTACCTTTGAACTAGAACAAGTGTTTATAGCGTTACCTGTGTAATGTCCTCCATGCATGTTCCCGTGGTGGTTGCACACAGCGTACAGGTCGTACAGGTAGTCATCGGGGTTTCTGCCCAGGCCATATGGGCGTCTCCATGGCGACCAATGGGAAGGTAAACTCCAGCTGCTCTGGCTCCTCTTCACCATGTGAGGTGCCATGTCCATTCCCATCAGAGGGAACTTCACCATGTTCTGCATCTTCATCCGCCGGTCTCCCTCCTGAAACAGAGGCAACATAAACACATCCGCAGTTATAGAACAAATCTATTCTGACAGGAACCTTGAAGAAAACTCTGTAGCTACAATAAGTACTTAGGACTTGAACTGCTCAATTAGGTATTTTTTTATATCAGCCATCTCCTTCCTTACATGTAAGATTCACTTAGTAAAACCGACAATGGATGAAGGCTTCAGAAAAAAAAGGAAATATTTTTGGAAACACACCAGACTTAATGTTTCAAATGGTTACAACATGATATTGGCATTTCAGTTGCAAAATGACAAACAAAATGCGATCATCTAAATGGTGTCTAAACAAGAGCAACACTACATCATCTTTTCCCTATTACATTTGTTTACAACTGACATAATATTCAATTTGAATTTAGGAACTATCTGATCAAATAATGATATACGTCTACTATTTGGACATATCTGGTGGTACCATTTTTCAACAATCACTGCTACTAAAAAGTATTGAGATTTGAACACAAATTGAAAACAAAAAAAAACTTGATTTAAAATATAAACAAGAGTGATTCCATTCTTGATTCTCAGAAAGTATATCTGGATTCAAATTAGGGCTGCACAATATTGGAAAAAACTGACATATTTTTTCCCCTGCGATATATATTTCGTCTTTTTTCTAACTACCGGTATATTTAACCGGATGAAGGATTTTAGTCACGGACGTCTGGATCTTAACTGGTTGACTCGTCATACCTTAAGTCATGATCTAACATGTCATGATAATGCATGTTGCTTACCCTTAAATAAGGGGGTTCATCTGTGAATGAAGAAGAGAAGAACCTTTTTGTATCCAGAATAGTTCCAGATGGCAGATGTTGCTTTTCTTTTTGGAAGTAAATCTTCATTCTCGCCGGTATTGTCCTCCTGTGCCTCGCTAATTTTTTACCGGTGTTTTGATGGTCCGTAAACTAGCGGGGCGGGGCCTGCTGTGATCTGATCAAGAATGATTGTGATTGGTGGTTTGCTGTGCATGCAGAGCCTGCATGTCACTCACTCAAGTACCCCTGACATGAGAGCCGAGCAAGTTTTCCTTTTGTAGCAAGCAGCAAAATAATTGTAACATGACGTGTTTGAGTTAATTTATATATAATATTGCACGTTCTAAAAAAAGAAAAATGAAAAAAAGAATTCATAATTTAGTAAAATTAATTAATACAATTGCACGTCCCTGCGATGTGAATATCGCGCATGCGCATATCGTGGTTATCGCCATGACGCGATATATCGTTCAGCCCTAATTCAAATGTCAATGTCCTGTATGAAAAGTGTAGAGCTGTAATACCTGTCTGAACCTCTTGAGATGCAGTATGAGCACATCAGGCAGCGTCCACAGGCTGAGCTTAATGCGGCCCTGCTGCAGCTGCTTGCAGTGGGGACAGCGCCAGGCATCATCTGGGGCCAGCTGAAACACACACACATGCACACACCCATCAAGGACAAGCTCCAACCACAATGCTTATAAAATAGGTCTCACACGGTATAAAAGCCCTGAGTTTTCCCGTATTCTCCTCCAGAGCTATCGCAGGCAAGTCAAACCACACTGTATATGTAGGCCTGGGCTCAGTTTATTCCAAACATAGCATTAGAAGTCAAATACACAGAAAAACCACACAGTGAAAGGCTTTCGGAACTTTAGCAGAGGGGAGGAGACACATGTGAGGCTATACTTCAAAGTATACTCACCACTGACATGTGCCAGGGTAAATCCAGGATTTCTTTTTCCAATGTCAATCTACTGACAGTGCAGTAATCAACTGTGTGTGTGAGGCTGAAATGTTACCTCCTCCTCCTTGGTGTAGAGCTGTAAGCACTGAGCGAGGCTGCAGGCCTGCGGCTGATGGTGCTGTTCCCGGTGCAGATACACACTCTCAGCATCAGGAATGTACTCCTCCTCAGTGTGTCCGAACAGACTTTAGGGACATGAAGCACAGGCCAATCATTCAGCAGAGTCATGAGAGCAGCATCACAAGTTCTGTGTCGACATTCTGGACCGCAGTTAGGCTGTGAAATGTCTCAAGACAGCTGATCTAATAGATTGGCAAATTACAGTAATGAAGTGTGTCCTTTTTATGTTTATATCTGGCATTACATACATAACAAAATCATTTTCCTAATGTTTTTGCAAGATTTCTGAAAGTATTGGATCTTGACGGGTGGAGCAGCGTTAAAACAGTCTGATAAGCCGCTTCATAAACAGTAATCACACACAGGTTTAGAATATTAATTAAAAGTATTGCAGAGACTTTCCTCTACATGTTGAAAGATGATAATCTACATGACTAATGATCAAGATGTGGCTTTCATTTGAACAGCAAAGGGTGTGTGGTGTGCGCGTGTGTTTTAACCGCGCATTGTAATTAGCTTAAGTGAGGGAACTAGAGCAGACGTGTTGTTGATTGTGTGGGCGGAACTACAGTCTCTAGTGTTTATATGTGGTTTAAAACCACAACCGTTTCAAATTAATCTAGTAGATTAAGCAAGTTTATTTTTCAAATGCAAATGATTTGATGAACAGCAAAAGTTAAAAAAGGTTAAGTCCTGTAAAATATGGCTTGTTAAGATCTTTGGCTAAAATGTACTGAAAACTGTATTCTTTACTTACACATGTTGTCAGTGATGTGTGAGCATGCTTATTTATGGTACTGTGACAAGCAGACGAGTTACATTATGTTGAAGGAAAGGTATGAGGCAGGGATGATCTGAGTGAAGACACAGGGGTCACAATGTGGCATTTCAGTTGGGGCCTTCAAATACATACAGGTCATAAACTGTGGTCAAATAGATAATACTATTGATTTTTGTATTTAGTAACATCTCAATTGTGCTTTCTACATAATACATTACGAGGACAAACTTGTTGTTCTGCCTGTTAAAGGGGCCCTATTATTCAAATGTTCCGGTTCCATAATTATATGTTGTGCCTCTACTGTGACATGTTGACATACTTTAATGTTCAATAGTCTTTATTTTTCTCATACTGCCTGTGCTGCAGCACCTCTTTTCAACCTCTGTCTGAAACCAGAGCCCAGTCTGCTCTGATTGGTTAGCTGGCTGGCTCTGTTGTCCAACCGCTTATAGATGTCCTGCCTCTTAGCCTATCACGTACAATGAAGCACGAGCGTTACATAGAGATGTCATGATGTGAGGGAATTTGGGGATATTAGCCTATGCAGACCATTTACATGCACCAAACCCTATATAACACTAAAGGAAAGGGAAAACACCAAAAAGCATAGACGGGCCTCTTTAATTAATGTCACAAGGCAAGTCATTAAAAGGAATGGTTTAAGATATTTCAAATCACACTGTTTAATTTCATTTGATGTATGCTGTCTAGCTTTGTGAAATCCAATATTTTGTTCCCAATGACGACAACAGCAAACAAATGTCAACACCTGGCTTCTTTTCATTCTGTGCAGAACAAACATACAGTAGGTGAATACAAACAGAGCACAGAACATATTCAGATGTTTCACTCACTAGTCCTTGGTCTCTTTGTCCCATTCTACCACGATCTTCACATGTGAAGGCCCCCCTTGTCCACAGGACTTGTATGCTCTGCAGGGAAAACAATACGAGTTCAAAACACAAATGGGATTTCGTTTTTCGCAATGTAATTTAGTGTGAAACATTTCTGTCTTATGCCATATAATCCACATGCATTACACAGGGTTCATACACTCTTTCACCAATAAATTTCCATGACTTCTCCAGGACCTTTACCTAATTTTCCATGACCAAAAAAAGCAATCTTTCTCAGCGGTACCACTGAAAATGGTTTATTTTAACATGGAACAAGAAAACAAGGTCTGCAAATGAAACATGTTGTGCCTATCTCAAACAAATCAAACAGTAGGCTCACTAGCTTCTACAGGCTAAAGCAACTGAAATCTCTCACCAGCAAAATACCTCGTCAGTTAAATGCCATTTTACGTTTCATTACGATACAGTATTTATTATCATTATAGTATTACTATTTCGGCGATTAGATAAAATATAAATTATATTTGATGCAACTTTACTTACATTTCCATGACTTTTCCAAAACTTTGTGAAAAATATTGTTTTCCATAACTTTTCCAGGGCCTGGAATTAGCATTTTGAATTTCCATGACTTTTCCAGGTTTTTAATGACCGTAAGAACCCTGATCACTTAATTTGCTGTTTTAAAAATGGGGTCTTTGAGAAGGACATTCCATTAGAGGATAGGTTATTCCAATCTGGTGAATTAAATGATGTAGTTACTCTCAAAGAGCAGATACAAGTTAAAATATGATATATATTTCTGCGGTTATAATAGAATTGTGAGCAAAACCAGCAAATGATAACATCTAAAGAGCAATCCTCGTAGTCATCAAAGAAGGTATTGATCCATTGCAGTAATACCAGAAGCAACCTTTTCACTTTGATTCATGCACCACTATTGAGCAAGAAGCCGTGACTTGTTTTATTGATGCAAACTGATGTAGGTAAAAAGTCAAACATGCTAAACCGGCATTTTAACAAACAGTGAAAATCATGTTAGGGCTTGTCACAAAAGCAAGTATATAATAAGTCCCATCCCAGTTCCTCAAAGTCCAAGGTGATGTTTTGAAATGTCTTATTATGTCAGTTAATATGAAAAGAGAAAAGTAAAAGATCTCAAATTTTAAGAGGCAGAAAACAACATCGCCAAGTCTGTGCATGTTTGCCTGGTAACATTCAAATATCTACCTCTACAGCATGAATGCCTGAGAAAGTAATTATTATGTTACTAGGCATTTAAAGACGGCAAACGACTAAATCACAAATAGGAAAACTAATCACAGATTTTCAAACTTGTCAGGCATTAACCAGATGTTGAAATATAAAGCAGCAGAACTGACCTTTCCACAGTGGGGTGACACAGTGGTCGCTCATCTTGAGGAAGGAGGTAAGTGATGCCGACAACACCAACCACCCGGAGACTGAAAGGTCCGACCTATACACACACACACACACACACACACACACACACACACACACACACACACACACACACACACACACACACACACACACACACACACACACACACACACACACACACACACACACACACACACACACACACACACACACACACACACACACACACACACACACACACACACACACACACACACACACACACACACACACACACACACACACACACACACACACACACACACACACACACACACACACACACACACACACACACACACACACACCACTGTCAGCACTTCTCTAATCCTAATACATCTGGCTTGTTAACCAGGTGTAAATCAGACAGCTTCAGGGATTTCCGTTTATACCTAAAAGTTATGTCTCAGTATTTCACTGATAACAGTCTTTTTGGAAGCTGATATTTCATATTCACCAGCTTACTGTGTGAAGCATCAATTCATTTGCAGTACATTCAATATAAAGACAAACATGTTATTCCTGTTCCTACCTGGATGAATACCCCCGGCCTCAGAAGATGTCGCATTTTCTCCAGGATCTCTTTCTGTAGAGCATCCCAGGTCACAGTGCGCTCCATGTACAGTACAAAAGGCAGTCCGAACCTAAAACAAAATAATTTGCGTTGCTGTTAAAAATTCCTCTTTATTCAGAACTTGTTGTATTTTAGAGGTATACTGATAGCAGCAGAAAGGTAGAAGCAAGTATACTTTAATATCTTTTTAGCAGAAGTAATATGTGATGTTGATACTGAACAGACTTGTTGCATGTACTCCTCATACCATGCAGCCCTGAATTTGTTTTATGAGCTTCATAGTTGAGAAGAACATGAAAACAACACGTACGCATATTAGCATCAGAGAACATAGAGTATTTTGATTGTACCTCTTTCCTTGGTGCCCGGTACATGCCCTGTTGCACACCAGAAGGATAACTTTCTCTGGCCCCAGGTTTTTATTGGGTGATGCAGTTAAAGGTGTCAAGGCTCCTTGCATGAACGACGGAGTCCTGCTCATTTCTGTCCCATACTTTAAGTTGTTATGATTCAGGTTTGCCAGAAGACTTCCTGTGAAACATAAAAGCAAGTGTCGGTAAATTCCTTTCTACTAAGTTAGAGTGGGAAAAAAAGCTGAATAATGGGAGAAATATGAAGTGTAACTTACCTCTTTTTGTGCGTATGTTTTCCAGTTTGAAGGTCTCAGGTGTCTCAAAGGCAAAAATGGAATCACTCTCCTGAATGATTTCGAGATCATCGTCGTCATCACAAAATGAACGATGAAAACCGTCGTAGTACATTTCAGTCAGAACAAACTGAAAGAGAAGAAAGAAAGAAAATGAGTGTTTTTTTACCATTATGCAAAAATAGTCATCAGAAAATACCTCCTTATCTTGCTTTACCCCTTATTTACTTGAACTCCTGTAGCATTTTCATTCTGCCAGATTGAATCAATGTTAGCACTCAGGTTTCAAAGCCTCAGGGACAACAGTGTTTAAGAATATCTCTCTCAGTGTATTGATCACTTCACAAGAAAGATGGGTTTATAACAAACAGAGGAAGAGCTGGCTTTCGAAACAGTGAGTTTCCATTGTGTGACTGTAACATATATTCCCAGTGTGTCAGACCCGGAGCTGATAAGAGACAGGAATAGCACCTGGTCCATGGGGATCTTGGTCTCACGTGACACAGCATCTCTGAGGCGGTACACCGTGCTGTTGAGGGGAACGGCCACTCCGATCCTCATGCAGTGAGAGTACTTCCCCTGGTAGACCACCGTCACATACAGGGGCCTGGCAAACAACACAAATATTATACTCTATCCTGCGTTTGTTTAGTGAGCCTCACCGAGAAAGTGAAAGGTGAAGCCAACAGATGGTGATTCTACATGATGTACTATGGTAGCAAGGTTTCTTCTGCTTTAAACCCATGTTTGACAAGCGTAACGTTCGCTTATTTTCCCCATTTTTTTTTCTGTTCTGAATACACCCCTAAAGATTCAAGGCTTTATTGTCATTTGTACATTAGCTAAAGTGTAGATATGTCAATGAAAAACGTAAGTCACAGGCTCCTCCAACAGTGCAACATATATATAGGACATAGAACAAATAAAACAGATCAAATAGTGCAAGTAAATACAAATGCATTAGAAATAGTGCAAGAAGAGTCTATATACAAGTAAATGGAATAGTGGTGGTCTAATGGATAGTGAGGTGGGCTGAAGATCGGAAGGTTGTGAGTTCAAATCCCGCTGGGACGGCTGCTAGTGGAGCCTCGCAGCAACTCTGCTTCCTACTACTAAATGAGTGAGACTCAAATATCAGAAGTTCAGAACAAGTTTTAGTAGTTTCTATTTTATTTTTACTAAATTTACTTTACTCAGGGTTACAGAGAGGAAACCAGTTTTAAGATGTTGAAAAGTTCATTAAACATAAAAAGGCATTTCAAAGAAGTTGTGTTATTCTACATTTTGACCACAAGATTTTCTGATTTTACTGCAAATGTATATCGGTTCCAAATATCGGTTATCTGTCTCCTTGTTTACTAATAATCGGTATTGGTATCGGCCTTGAAAAAGCCATATCGGTCGATCCCTAATGCAGACAGATGGATGTTTATGGATGTTCTTTCATAAGTTCAGGTGTTTAACAGTCTTATGGTCTGTGGGATGAAATTGTCCCTTAGTCTGGTGGTTTTAGTCCTGATGCTGCAGAGAGAACAGTTTGTGGCTGGGGGGGATCTAAAATGAACACACTGCTGTTTTGAAAGTGCACACTTCTCCCAAACCTGTTTGCTGCTCCGCCTGCACCTTCAACCCCCGATACAGCCCTAACTCACCAAGTTACATTCCTTTTATGGAACAACACGTGCTAATATTTGCTTCAGGTTCTCGTAAACTTGTACGGTATGATCCCTTTTGAAGTCTTTTTTGAAAACCTTATAAAGAAATATTTACTTCAGCTATGTAATGTGGATTACTGTATAAACCAGTATTAGGTAGTCATGAACATGTGAAGACCTCTCAACTGAGCGATGTTGACTGATAACTCACCGTGTGTGGGGCAGTGGGATTGGTAAGGAGATGCAGAGGAAGGGATCAAACGTATTGCTCTGCTTTTGGCAATGTGGGCAAGTTAAAGATGATCTGTTGGGACAAAACGTCATCTCTAAATATGGCAGAAAGATAGCGTGGCGATGGTGGAAAAAACATGTTTTACTAGGTGTAAAGTCTACCTGTACTGAGCCTGAAACAGTTCTTGCACAAAGGACACAGCAGACAGGGGAGGAGAGGGCCCTTCCAAGCTTTGATCGTCTTCTTCTATAGGTGGCTGGCAACAAAAACAAACAGGTATTAATAGTCAGTCATATGTAATACTTCATAATCTAGTTAAAATGCAGTTCATGTATTCTGTTGTTATCAACTAGCTATAGGAAATCCAGAGGAAACAAGACCAGGCAGGTTTAGCTGAGCAGGACTGTGAAAGCAACTCATTAGTGTGACCAGAACAATATAAACACATATCGTGCAAAATAGATTTTCAATAACAACTTGAATAACTATAATCAGCTTCCTGGCCCCAAGGACTGTGTGGTTCAGAAATAAGGAGGAATGTGCCACAGGAAATCACTGTTTTTCAATTTAACACCAAACTATGCCTGTCTAAAAAAAAGCCACAAGTCTTCTAAACGTACCTTAATAGCAGGCCTGATGTTAGGGTTCCCTGTGTTCAGGTCCTCGTGAACTCTGTCCAGCAGCCACAGCAGAAACTCCTGAGCATCGTGCTGAGAATTCCCCTTAAACTGTATGGCATTTTTCGACACAGCATTCTGTAACAAACAGCGTGGTGATTATAATGTGTGCAAGGTCAAAACGTAAGCACTATCAAGTAAACTTAAATGTGGTGGTTATGAGGTTTCAATAAGTATTTACACAAGTACTGTATTTAAGTACAATTCTGAGGTACTTGTACTTTACTTGAGTATATCCATGTTATGCTACTTTGTAATTCTACTCCACTACACAATTCAGAGGTAAATATTGTACCTTTACTCTACCACATTTACGTAGTAACTTTATTTACTTTGCTGATATCGATTCATGATAAGAAAATATCTAATCAACACTTAAATAAGACTTTAGTTATATTAATATTGCTTGATAAACACATTAATACATCAATGATTATAATGACAATATATATTATATGATTCTGAAATGGGCCAATCTGCATCGCGTGTACTTTTACTTTTGGTACTTTATGTATATTTAGTAGGGATGGGAACGATTGATCGAATATTTGAAATTATTCAGGTATTCGAATATGAGAATATGAGTTATGAATATATGTATTGTAAAAAAAAAAATGTTTAGGAGGGGTTCCTAAGTTGATTACATATTATCTGGAATAATTCAATGTACAGTATACGACAGTGCCATAGCTACATGTGTTAGGTCTAAAGGTGTGTTTTGCTCCCCTCACCGGTCCCTCACAGCGGGCAGAGCTGCAGGTGCTGATCTCTCTCTGTCGCGTCCGGTTATACTTCACTCGCGTTTATGTCCAAATCCATCAGATCTAGCTAGTTCTAGCCAATGATATGGCTGCTGCCCCTCCCTACACGCAGACTCAAACCTCATCTTATGCCCAAATTCCAGCTGAGAGGGTCTTCTCTACAGCTGGCCTGATTGTGAATCGCCTCCTCACCCGCCTCAGCCTGAGTAGACATGCTCATATTCTTAAACAAGAATGAGTATTGAATAGCTGCATTCTGTGCATAGGCCCTGTTATAGGTTGTTGATCTCTGTTGTAATAGGGTCACGTTACCCTAACCCGTTATGTTGTTCATGTATGATCCCTCTTTCCTTTTAAAACCTAGTTATGTTTTAAGCATGAAAGCTAGGCCTATAGCTGTCAACTGTTCAAACTGTTATCACCAGTTCAATACATTTGACATATTCGACTTAGTTTCTATACTTATTTGAACATGTATTTATTTATTTTTTATTTATTTTTATAGGATATGTATTTCGGTTGATCGGTTAACCGTTTTTTGGGGGGTCGAATATTCGAATATATATTTGCTTTCAAATCTTGTCAATACTTTTGTACTTTTACTTGAGAAACATTTTGAATGCAGGACTTTGACTTGTAACACAGTATTCCTACACTCTGGTAGTTCTACTTTTACTGAAACAGAGCGTCTGAGTACTTCTTCCAACTCTGGCAGTATTGGCAAAGTACTTTTTCTGCAGAAGTGGCAAAAGTCATGCATTTACCTTGAAATCCCTGCTATGCTGCGGGGTGTACTCAAAGGTCCACAGAGCCCGCATGAGTCCTGACAGCTGCTCCGTCACCTCTCCTTTGGCCAGAGGACCCTTCTTGTGAAGAAGTAAGCCATTTGTCTTTGGTTTGTCCTCTTCCTGCTCATCGCCTTTGTAATGCTCCAGAACCAGGTACTCAGCGAAGAGTTCCGTGTTGCTGAGACACTGCAGGATGGCATTCATGAAGCAGGTGTTCCCGTGGTTTTTCAGCCCTGACACTCCAGGAACCCTGTCTCCACACAGCAAACCCGCCAGGTCCCCATCCTCCATGGGCACATCTTTACACCCAGGTTTAAAAGAGGAGAACCCCCCGTCATCTTTCTCATCTTCTGCTTGCACTTCAGATCCATAGTGTGATAGGGCGGTCAGAGTCCGGATGAATCTGCCCATGAAGCTGCCCACAGAGCGCACAGAGCCCCGCCGGAACAGCTTCTTGCTGAAGCTCGACTTCTTGTCCTTGGTTGCGGCTTTGCAAGACATGATTTCTCTTTCACAGGCTTTACAACTCAGACAGGTGTGATGGGAAAGATTAGAGCCATGTCACTGGCTGCTATCTGCTGCTCCATCTCAAAACGTGCAGACAGCACTAGCTGCTGGCATCGTTAGGGGTTATCTGACCTTAGCTAGTAATATCATTTTTAATCCATGTTTTCTTCAAAAGCATGCAGCCGTAATTTATCCGTGTAATCTGTCAAATAACGTTAGAATATCCTGCACTGTAACAACACCTAAAACACTGGCTAAAGTCAATTACACAACGACTTAAAGGCGTTTCATAAACGTTGCTAAGGTCTCTTGTTGATGTCTGAAAGTTGCTCCAGAGTTACCTTGTTTTTGCAGTTCACTGCCCCGCAGCAATGAATCAACATCGGTTTTGCTGTGAGCTATTGCTTAGCTAATTAGCTAACGCTAACGCTAGCTACAATAACAACAAGAGCAGCAGAAACGGCAACAGTCCTTTTCCGCCGAGATGTTCAGGTCCAACAGAAACTGATATTCTGCCATACTCTGCAGTTAACTGCAGCTGAAGTAAGGAGAGTGTCCTACATTTGGTGAACCTCACATTTGTCACATATTTGGAGGCACATTCAGGCTAAGATACAAAAACCTCAAGCAGAATCGTTTTAGATTTTCTTCTTCTGCTTGTTTGTGTTGGCAAACAGTGAGCTGGTTCACGTCTGTATCACCGCCACCTGCTGGACTGGAGTAAGAGCAGCAGCATGGCATTATATTATTTTTAGTCCAGTAAATAGGCCATATCAGCCATTTGATTTGCCAATAATTTAATTTTACATTAGGATAAATTATAAAAATTGAAAACTACAGGTGAATAAGCTGAAACCTTATAGATATCACTTTGAAACTTCTGTAGTTGATAACGTAGTTTTTATGCATAGGCCTACATTTGTTTAATTCCAAAAGACAAATGAAAAATTGTCATTTTATGTATTATAAAAAACAAAAAGAACAAAATGTAAGAATTAAGACATTTTTTCCCACTGCTCTTTGTCAGTTCACTCTTTTTCCTGAAGGAGGCACAATGAGTCTAAATATTGAGTAGCCTACTTGCAGTTATTATAGAAAAAAAGTGTGTGGCTTTTGTATCACCAGAGATGTGTGTGTGCAATATGTATTAATTTGTATGTCTTAAGAGAGTTACATAGCAATGAAGCATGAATACTTTCCCATGAATTTTGAGTGGATTTAAAGTGGGAAACAACATCACTTACTTAATGGCAGGGTGTGCACTGCATAATTGAATTAAATGGATTTAAGAGTGTGAGTGCGGAAACATTGTGAGTCAGTTTCTAATAAGCCTTTTAGCAATCTAAATCATCTTTTGAGGAGACAGAATTATACATTTCCCACTGAGTTGGATGGAGAAGGTGGATAAAGATTGAACAGAAGAGGAAATACCCACAATTATCTTAAAGATTTAATTTGGCCAAATTAAGCTGTTAAAAAGTGATGGAATTAACACTTGTCTATTGAAATCTCTCAAGGAAGAGCTTGCCATTGGCACAGTACTGTTCAGATATTATGAGTGGTAACTCATTTCAGTTTATTATTTTGTCCTGTAATTAGAGCACAGCAAAATAAAAGACAAGTGATAATCCAAAAAGGGAAATAGATTTGTATTGTGAATGTTAATAAAACATCTTGGCAAATTGTCATATAGCATATTGTAAATCTACTCCAAAGTCAACATCTTCAACACTCTATGGTGCTGCACACACTGCATAGAGTGATTGTTAGTTTAAAGACTTTGCGATAACTCAATGGAGTCTGAGTGTTAGCAGAAACTAAAGTGCTGCTGTTATGCTCATCATGCACATTTCCCGGAGATAATAAGATTTGATTTTGGAGTGACAGTAGCTTTGTGTTGTGCTGATTAGCCGCTTGTTCGCCCCGATGGAGTGATACTGTAAACACAAAGTAACACTGATGGGCACACAGGATTATTGAGATGAACATCTGTCTGATGTCATTGTGGGGGTGCTCCAACAATCCTAGCACACACAAACAGATCGAAGAAGAAAATTGGATTGTCCAAGGAAAATTGGATCTGTGCAAGACACTGATTTGTGTGCCCCAAAAACCCATCCATGTGTATTTAGTATACACCTTATTTGGAGCTCACATATTATGTGTGCCAAACATTGAGGGTGCAGTTTACACACTATCACCAGCAGTGCTGGGAGTGATTTGGGAGTTGACTACTAGCAATTTGGGACCAAAAAAGTAGATTGTTGCGGTTTTCTAAGGTGATCGAACCGTGCAAATGCACTTCCAATGCCACAAAGACTAACATACGTAAAAGTACAAATGGGAGCCAGAGCCTTTTCTTATCAAGCTCCACTTTTGTGGAGTCAGCTTCCAGTTTGTGTTCGGGCGGCAGACACCCTATCCGTTTTTAAGAGTGCGCTTAAGACCTTCCTTTTTGATAAAGCTTATAGTTAGGGCTGATTAGATTCAGCCCCTAGTTTTGCTGATATAGGCTTAGTTTGTCGGGGGACATCTTACTTCTTCATTCTCTCTGTCTATACCTGTGTACTCTCATGTTCCGATTAACCCAGCTTCCCCAAATTTCTTTCTTTTTGGTGTCTATATACGCCGGGATCCGGAGTCATGGATGATCCTGCGGTCCTGTGTCATGGATCGCGAGTCCTGGATCTTGAGTCGTGGCTGTGGTCCTGGATCATAAATCCTGGATGGATATCCTCGTGGATTCATCTTCCTATTATACACACATGCATTTCCAAACATTTGGACTACCTATGTTGCAAATGTATTATCTTTTCAATTTACACACGGCATCTATTGAACGTCTGTCCGTCCTGGGAGAGGGATCCCTCCTCTGTTGCTCTCCCTGAGGTTTCTCCCATTTTTCCCTTTAAACTGTGGGTTTTCTCTGGAAGTTTTTCCTTGTACGATGTGAGGGTCTAAGGACAGAGGGTGTCGTATTGTCATACTGATATTCTGTACAAACTGTGAAGTCCACTGAGACAAATGTAACATTTGTGATATTGGGCTATAATAAACATTGATTGATTGATTGACATACGTAACGTACTGCACTTTCAAAAACGATGTAAATAAAAAAAACATGTTCACCAACTTGACGAAACATTTGCAGTTGGCCAACTTAATCCTTGAACGTCAACAAGTGCTCCGATCTGGTCCGCTATGTGTATCACTTTTTAGCAGGGCCGTATTCACCATATACATTGGGGGGGACACATCCCCCCCAATATTCAGATACACTCAAAATGTCCCCCCCCCCCCAATAAATAGCAAAAAAAAAAAAAAAAATTGCTATTCTATGACTTCCTTATTTTGGATATTTGTATACTTGAAAATCTATATTTTCTGTTATTGTGAACTTCACCAAAATGATATTTCTTTTCATATCTAAATTGGTTCCTTATTTTGTACCCGGGGGTGTATTTCGCTGTTGCATGTCTGAGTCCACCTTCAGTTAGCTTGATGCTCCAAGCAGGTCAGTCATGTTTTAATTTGCCCTCCATGAGTTCTGGTATCTTTTCTAGTTAGCCCTAAAGTAATCTATATTATTTTATTTCGTAATGGTAATGTTAATGAACCCTCCGGTTTAGCTTCTTTGTGTAAGTAACTTGTAGTTCTGATGTTAAAACCAAACTTTTCAGGAATAGTAGCTAACTAGCTGTGGGCTAGCTGGTTTCAGTTGTTAGCCAGGGTTTGGCGGGCTAGTGTCAGCTATGTGGAAAATGACGGTGTCGTTTTGGATATAATCCAATAGATATTTATTCATGTGGATTATTTCTATTTTATTTTGTAATTTGTAGGGTGTGGAAAGATTTAAAACTGTGATGTGTGACAGCTATGGAATACCAAAGGTGCCAGAATTCATTAAATAATAAATACTCTACAATTATTATGAAATAGAGTTTCATAATCGTCAGAAGCATTTAAAAGATACTCACACGCAGGAGGTTTGCAGTGTGCATCATAGCTTGTGCTGGGTTTAGAACGCTCAGAATTGCTAATAAACATGTTTAATTATCTTATATCCAGCGCTGCTGACCCATATTCATCACATCAGCAACTGCAGATCGCCAAGGTCAAGCTGTAAGCATGAGCAAGAGGAAGGGTGGCAGTGACATTAGACAGTTATTTGGGCAGCCTCAGAAAAGAAAAAAAGTAAGTTAAGAGCAGTGAGAAAGTGAGTATTGTTACCAGTCAGCTTGTTTACTGATAATATTTCTTCCATGTTCACTCTGGTGTGTTCAAAGTAAAGAGAGAGAGGGAGAGAGAGAATGGCGACTAGACAGGGAGAGTGTGCGCTGGTGACATGGAGGTAAGTCAGAAAGGAGCTATATTGATGGTTAAGACAGAATAATGACAACATAGCAGTCTAATGTTAATGTACAGACTCCTGTGTCCCCCCATATGTATAATGTGTATCAACAGTCTTTCTAGTCAATAGTTTACTGATATTTCTTCCATGTTCACTCTGGTGTGTTCAGAGTAAAGAGAGAGAGGGAGAGAGAGAATGTGAGCATGGCGACCAGACAGAGAGAGTGTGCGCTGGTGACATGGAGGTAAGCCAGAAAGGAGCTATATTGATGGTTAAGACAGAATAATGACAACATAGCAGTCTAATGTTAATGTTATTTTAAGATGAGTTCATCCTCATATGTATTTCAGATAATACCATCAAGCAGGGAGAGTGAGTTTGACAATGAGAGAGAGAGCAGCCAGGCAGGCGAAAATGAAGGTTCAGGAAAGGAAGGGGAGGAGCTTGGACTTTGCCCAAATCATCCAAATGTCAAAGTCATACCCAGTCAAACCATATCAAATAGAATACTCAACTTTCAGGAGAAGTGGTTTGAAGATCTCACATGGCTCCATTACAGCCCCTCTGTAAAAGGGGTCCTCTGTTTCTATTGTGCTAAATACTTTGCAGCACAAAAGTCTAAGCTTGCGTCAAAAGCAGTTTCAGCGTTTGTCAAGACTGGTTTTAACAATTGGAAGAAGGCACTGGAGAAATTTAGTGTGCATAAACACAGCCAGTGTCACAAATTAGCTGTGATGACTAGGATTCAGGAGCCAGAGCCTGTTAATGTGCAACTTTCACGTGTGCTTGAAAGACGGCAGCAACAAGCAAGAAGAAATCTGATGAAGATTGTTGAGGGTGTTGAGGTACTTGGCGCGGCAAGGTCTGGCTTTTCGAGGCGATCAGAAGGAGAGTGGGAATTTAAGCCAGCTTCTAAAGTACAAGGCAACAGGCGATGCAGAGCTGACCTCCTGGCTAAAAGATCCCCTCGATTTCACCAGTCCGGAATTGCAGAACGAACTGTTGAAGGTGATGGCCAATACAATCATCAAAGAAATTGTGTCGGAAATAACATCAATGCCAGTGGTGCAGTTCGCAATTATCATTGATGGCCCCCAAGATATATCAGGAGTTGAGCAGGAGTCAATATGTGTGCGCTCTGTAGATGCAGATCTACAACCAAAGGAAGAATTCCTGGGAATCTACCAAGTGTCATCAACAACAGGGCAAAATATAGCCAAGATGGCATGTGATGTGATGACGCGCCTACAGCTTCCTCTGTCTCAACTCGAGGACAAACTTATGATGGTGCCGCAAACATGGCTGGACGATTGCAGGGAGTACAAGCCATTTTAAGGAAAGAACAACCGCTGGCTGTGTATTGTCACTGTGGTCCCCACTGCGTGAACTTAATTACGCAGGCTGCCTGTGGAGCCTCTCCACTAGTAAGAGATGCAATGGGTCTGGTCCATGAATTGGGGGGCTTCTTTAATCAATCTGGCAAGTTCAAGTTGATTTTCCAGAATATCGCAAAATCAGAGCATGGTTCAACTTTCACCTCATTGAAGCCTCTCTGTCCCACCAGGTGGACTGTACGTACCCCTGCCATCTGCTCAATTCTCAAGCAGTATGAGTCAGTGCTGATGGCCCTTGAAGAAATGGCATCATGCAGCTCACCTGAAACTTCAGCCAAGGCCAATGGTCTTCATGGAACATTTCTTAAAGGGAACACTGTGCTCGGCCTTTTAATGGCTGAAGACCTGATGGGGGATTTGGAGTGCCTGAACACCTCCCTGCAGCTTAGGAAACAGACCGTTTCAGGCATGTTGGAGGCTGTAGTGACCATGTCAAAACAAGCATGCAGGTCAAACGAACAGAGAACATTTTGATGTATTGTTCTCGAAAGCAACTGCTGTGGCAACAAAGTTGGACCTACAACCAATTCAGATCCCTCATGTCCGCAAACCTACAAAGCGTTACACCGGTCAGGCTGCAGCCCATATCCATCCCGATGCCCAGTCCTTGTACAGAGTCCAATTCTACAATGCCTTGGACACAGTGAATACTCAATTCATAGAGAGGTTTTGAACAAGCTTGATTCCACAAGCTGCAGCAGCTTGAAAATGTGCTGCTACACGGAGACATGGACAAGGTGGTAGAAGAGTATCCTGAATTGAATTCAAGACTACTGCAGGTGCAGCTGGCCATGTTTGGGGCTAATTACACCTATGAAACAAGCTCAGATGTTGCTAGCATTATTCGGGAAATGGTGCCGGACGTGAGAGGTCTCTTCGGTCAGGTGGAAGCTTTAGTAAGGCTTCTGTCGGTTGTCCCTGCCTCTTCTGCAGAGGCTGAGAGGAGTTTTAGTGCCCTGAGGAGGCTTAAGACATGGCTTAGATCATCGATGAGTCAAACGAGGCTGAATAATGTGGCCATATATCATGTGCACCAGAAGAAACTGGACAGACTGGACCTTGAAGGAATATGCCAGTCTTTTATCAGTGCCAACGATAAGCGCAAAAAGGCTTTTGGGTCCTTTACTTGAGGGTTGGGCTTTTTGGGCGGGTGTCTGGGAGGAAGTTTGGGGTCTTTTTTATTTTGAATGAGCGGCAAGCAGCTAGTGCGAGTCGTGGCTGTAAAACAAAAGGGCAATAAAGTGTTCCTGTTTCTACTGAAATTGCGTGGCACAGACCTTTCTATGGATTGAAATGCTTTCATGTGATTATGGTTATAGTTGTACTTTATTCATCCCTAATCTCTGCCATTACAAACAACAAAACAAGAAAAGCTAAACTAGATAAAATAGGGCGATGTAATACAATGCACAATTAGACATTATGGTAAAACATTTTAACCAGTTAAGCCCCAAGCCTGTTTTTCAGGTCTCAGGTTTGAAAATGACATTCCCAGAACAATTGACTATATCTTCACTTCTAAAAATGGTTAAATGAATAATCTTTTTTCTCAAAGTATTGATAAACCTGTGAGTTGGATGTAGAAAAAGTCAGAATCAATATAGATGTTTTTAAAGTAAATTCAGATTGAACATAGTAAAAAAATCTAAATGATAGTGTCCGTGCAAAAAATAAACCATTACTTATTGTGAAAACCACCCTTGAATGATGAAATAGTAGACTAAAAGCTTTAGGAATTCAAACTATAACATATAATAAGTACCCTGTATCAACATTGATGCAAAACAAGTATTTCCAAGGCACACCTTTATATGATCATTATAGTTATACAAAATAAGAGAATAAGAGAATAACAGGTATGAAATCATTCCAACTCATACTACAGTTTAAAAAGGGAGTGATTTGTAAAATATGCATAAAGAAAAAGTAAATCTGTTCAGTTCTGTTTCACATGGGTGTTGATGAGATGTATCCATAGATTTAGTCCCTAATGTTGCTCTCAAAGTACACCTGAATCTTCCTGGTGGAGCATGCCCCCGGACCCCCCTAGAGGAGGTTAGGTCCCCCGCCCGCCCACAACCCCTGTCAAAATGTCCCACCCACATTGAGGATGCTTCTCAGTTTCGTGACTATTGTTGTGTTTTGCCGACGGGCAGGGGCATGGGGTTAAACAGGTTTTAAAGTATCCAATGTGTTACGGCCCGTCTACACTACAGGCATCAAAAAATCTTGAAGCTGGGCGTGTCTGAAGCTTGGCGATTTTTTGCGAACAACGCGACCAACAACCAATCACATGAATCTCCCGTCCCCGACATACAAAGCAATAGCAATGTTAAAACGAGTAAACTGGATATAAACTCTCCAAACAGGCGAAAAACCTACCAGTTTCACCCACTGTCTCTGCCACCTCCCTCCATGCCTGGTTCCTCCGGTTTGTATCCCGGTAAATAGTTCTGGTCGTAAAGAACCGGTTGATTTGCTACCGTAATATCTCGTTTGGAATTTGAGGAAATGGGTCTCCCAGCTTGCACGCGGTTTGATTGGCTGCGCTTGCACTGGCGGGATTTGCATAAACGGGATTTGATTGGCTGATGCCAAGCATCGAGCCTCAAAAGTTGAACATTGTTCAACTTTTGATGCCGATAGATGCTCGTGATGCTTGCAAAGCCATGCCATGCTCCCCACAATGCAGTTCGGCGAAGATTAAAAATCTTCTACGTCACCCCATTCAAGTGAATGGGCGAAGCGTTGAAAGCATTTTCGATGCCTGTAGTGTAGACGGGCCGTTAGTGATTTTTTAATGTATTTTCCTTTAGAGTGGCAGGAAATTAGTATTCAAATTTGTATTGAATTTTTGGTCCCCCGCAATGTTGACTCCATGAATACGGCCCTGCTTTTTAGTCTCCACGTTTCTGTTGTGTTTGAGTTCTTCCCGTGATTTTTTTTTAATTTGCACTATTTTGTATTTGCAGCTTTTTTGTTTATGCTGCATTCAGTAAACCCAGCGCATGCTTCATCAATTTGGTGAAGATATTTTTTCATATGCATGTGTTTTGACGCATTGTGTTTTTATATTTGCATCATTTTGCAGTGCGTTTCTCCAAATGAAAGTGTTTTGGGCCATTGTAAAACGTCTGTCCCTCTCGGCCTCCATAGTTTTCTTTGAACATGTGTTAAATCGTTTTTTAACAGGGACATTTTTGCTAAATGTATGATCTGTGAACAAATTGACACTTTTGGAAGTGGACGTCTTTGACATTTTTTGCTGGCATGTGTCTTATCTGTTCATATTTCAAAACACTTTCACATTTTGAATTTCATCCTTTCTTTATACTTTTTATAAAACCAAACTAATGTTCTCCTTTGGGCTATGCAGTAGAACTTATTATAATAGTAGAAGTTATTGTTATCTTGAAAATATATTTTCATGCATCTCAAACTCTCTGTCTTTCCGGCACTTCTACTTTTGAAGATTTGTAAATCGAGTTCCTTACTGCAAACTGGGTCAAATCTGAATGTGAGCACTGCACATTTGTTGCTGCCTGTATTGTGTAATTTGCAAGTGTGTTGCTGCGCTTTGATTTGAAAGTTGGGGTGTTGATCTATAATAGGAGCAGTAAGTGTTTTTCCACCTGACACAGGCAAAATAACGATCTACTCACCTCATTTCTCTACCCTGCCAGGTTTCAAACGTCTCATTTGGAGAGAAGAAAATAAAATAAGAAACACTCACTTTCCTCATCACAAGTCACAGCAGTAAGAGTAATGAGTGGTGTCTGAATGACCTTTGAACAGCTGAACATTGAAGATGTGTGTGATTTGACGGAAGAAAGTGCATTGACTTGACATTGCTTTTAGAGGATCAAGTGCATCAAAGTAGTAAATAAATAAATTAACAAAATATAAACATATTTTATATCTATAGATCTACTGTAATTATACATCACAGACTTACTGTAAATCCAGTGTAGTGAAGGACTTGAAAGTCAGTTTTTCTTTCCTCTTAAACCTTTCACTTGTTATTTGCCGTCAACACAAGCTTTTGGAGCCAGCTGGGGAAGTTCTCTAATGATGTGTCCATGGAAACAAGGCAAGAGGGTCACATGTGTCTTATCACTCAACACGGGAAAAGCCTTCTGTTCAATTTTGCCGGGATATTAAAAATATGTCACAACATATCAAAATCAGAGGTCTAGATTTTATATTTTCTCATCAGTGGATTAGAAATGGTCTCTGATGTAATGATCCAGACGTGGGTCTCCTTATCTGTCTGTTTGCTTTGTTGTTTCCCTCTCATTTACGACTCAGGGGGCGCTCACAATCAGACATAAGGGAACATTCCCTCTCTCGATATGCATTGGTGAGAAACACCAAATAGAGTTGCCAAACAAAGAACTCAAGCCCTTAACATTGGTAATTAACCAATCATGTTGGGTAGAGTCATAATTATCATTAACTTTGAGCTGAAAAACAATGTATGTAAGATTAATTTAGAGCGCTTAACTCTATTATCTTCTTGAATGCCTATATGTTTTCCAACATACAGCTAAAGTGTTGTGATTGTTCACAGGAATTTGAAGTAGCTACAAAAAGGATTTAAAGTACTGCAGGGATTTGCCATACCACATTATTTCCAAATAAGAGATTATATTTCATTGTAGATACCTGGGCTGATTTAATTGGTTCCTCATTACTCATTGAAAGCAAAACAATAATAAATATTAGGTTCAACTTAATATTATTGCAACTAACCTAATACTGTGACATTTGTTGACATATTACATTTAATTACAGTCAACGTATCAGTTTTTTCCATTGTTGATTATTGGTAAACAGTGATAATGAATCTCTCTAATTGTAGGATGTTGCTTTATGCTTTGACTGTGTTGGTGCTGATGATGGGCTCCACTTGTGAATTATCGCTACACTATAAGACTATGACTGCCTGACTGCAGCTTTGGCGATAATGGCCATGTAAGAAATGATTTATCTGCTTATGGCACCTACAAGCATATAATTAAGTTTCCTGTGTTACTTTAAGCATCATGTGCACGTGCCCTTCAGATCATGTGTGCTTATGTGCAAACAGAGGAGTGAGAAAAATGTCTGACGTGTGTGCTACGATACAAGGGCTTCCAAGAGATGTTAATTATCTTCTCAGCCTTGGTTTGCATGTGCTCTAAATATTAAAAGTGGTTTTCAATGAAGCTCTGACACTGAACATATTGGAGTCAATTTTATGCAATAAATTAGGTTTTATATCTGTTATTTATATACTTAGTACGACAAGGGTTCAATGTAGTGATGCATATCTCAATGGCCAATCTAACATGAGGAGGATTTTGAATGTCAAATGTTTCTATCCTATTTTGGGCCTTTTCCCCTTTTTTGGCTCCCTTTGCATTCATGTTGGACACATACAAAAGTGAGACTCTATTTCTTTATATATATATCAATCCTTGTCAATAACAAGACCATACACTAAATCTACAATTGACATTGACATGATTAAACATGACACAAAGTTGGCATATTTAGATGTTCCTTTTCTTTTAAGGACATAAACTGAGACCTTGTGTGAATGATGTGCAGTCTTAAATCGCTTTCTTGGTCTCCTGAGTAGTACATTAACATATTTAGATCGTATCAAAGCTCTGGATGAGCTCATTAGGCAGAACAAAGTAAAGGTACACGGATCTCAGTCTGAGTGACAGCTGAACCTGCCCCCAGCGTCGCTCCGGGGATTTTTCTTGGAGACATCCCTCAGCAACAGTCAAGTGATGCCTTCAGGTGCACTTCGTAAACTCCTACTTTTCACTCCATTCAGGGTCCTTTGGTCAGAAGTAATAAACAACGGCACTAACTAACGTGAAGAGTGAACAAGCTGTAGTGTTATGTTGATGATATTTGAACAAATTGAAGCAAATATTGCAAGTTTCATCTATGTTTGGTGATCTGGTTGAATTAGTATTGTTTAGCTTAGCCTATGAACAATACAAAAAACATTTCCGTCCACCAAAAAGCAAAACATAAAACAGATTTTTGTTTGATTTCAGTCGTATGAAGAAAATGGATGACATTTTCATTACATTTTATATTATGAAAATAAGACAATCGTTACAAAAAAATATACATTTGCTTTATGCATTTTCTTTTACTTTTTATAACATATAATTGACATAGGTAACATTAGTTCAGTTAAAACAGGCTTTTTTCATTTGGAGAATTTAGAAACAGCCCCAACTGTGCATTTTCACAAGTGTAAGAACAGCAACAAGTGTGCATCAGACTTCACAAGTATTCTAAAATCTGGCTTGAACAATCATTTTTCCTCACAACTCCTCCCCTTCACGTCACAACTAAGGATTATCTTTATAAATCACATTTCCCCCTGTGGCATTTAGCCTCCACCGTGTGTCGCGCGGTCAACTCATTATTGCGATATTTCCGACACTAATCGAGCGCATTGAAGTGTTGCAGCACTTCCTTTAGCCATATTCGGATGAGCATCGGTGGAGCGTGAGCTCAGGAAGCATTTCGAAGGACTAAAATGGGCTTTTGTCTGTCGTCTATTGCAAGAAAAATATCCAAACGTTGTTTTCACCGAAGTTGATTTCTCCTCAGAAGAAAACAGCTTCCTGCTGCAGTGATCTCAGCAACTCTGACACACGCAGCCGCAAAAAAACAACATTTGACACTGGAAAACTGTCAGAAGACACAGGTGAGCTGGATTTTTATTATTTGAGGTTAGAAAAAGACCCGTCTTGGTTTAAAAAATAATAAAAGAAAAACATGCAACTGATTGACGGACTTTTAGCATGTTGGTTTATTAACACTTGTTGATCTGAATTCCCTGTTGTTGAAAAGGATTTGAAATGTGCCTTTTTTGAAAAGTTCCGTTTATACCCAAATAATATCAGTGTATGGATGATGTTTGACTTGTAATGAAGCTCCTGAGCTCTTATCTGCATCTGTCCTCGTCATTTATCTGTAAAAAGATTATTAATGCTGCCCCTTCTCTTGCCTTATGGCCAGAAGTTCCACTTTCTGTTCATCATACATACAGATGTTTAACACCATTTCTTAACCTTAACTCATTCTGAAAGTGCATTTCAGTGACACTTTGCACAATATAGGCTTTCTATTGGCTACCAAACGTGTTGCATTTTTGTCAAATGCAAAAGCTTTGATTACAGTTGATTTAGTGATTGTTTTGCCATTGTTTGTTGTTATAAAATTGCTTTCCTGTAATGTAGGCCTTATCTATTACACTGCAAGAGCTAATGACGCACACCCATCAAGAATCAACACACACACACACACACACACACACACACACACACACACACACACACACACACACACACACACACACACACACACACACACACACACACACACACACACACACACACACACACACACACACACACACACACACACACACACAAACACTCACACATTAAGGTGCAGCAGAGCAGCATCACATCAGATAAAGCATGCAGTTGGCATTGAAGACATTATTTATCACTGAATGCACTTTTTTCCAAAAAGTGCGTTAGAGGATGTGTTTCATTCTGGTATCTGGATGTCGATGAAATAAAAGGTGTCATGCATATATTGTAAAGGCGGATTTAGACCTTTTGATCTTTATGTGATGTTAAACCCTTCATCAGCTGACACATGATGCTCGCTGAGCTTCATACTGTGTATAAATCAATTGTGCGCTTTGGAGATGCTTTGTGGAGTGAGCTGTCTCTCTCTCTCACACACAAAAATACATGAACTCACACACACACACACACACACACACACACACACACACACACACACACACACACACACACACACACACACACACACACACACACACACACACACACACACAACATTATATTTTCCCCCAATGACAGCAATTCCGAGCCAGTAATTTACCTCCTCGGAGGTCTGTGCAGCAGATTAAAAGGGTGATAAAAAGCATTGCATTTCACTGTTCACCAACTGCGTGAAGCTTCACTCTAATAGAACAGATGCTGTTTTGGGCATGTGCAGAAAAAAAGTGACTCTCCTCTTTTCTTAAGAAGCTGGTGCAGGTCATAACTCCACTTTAGACTCATTATCATGAGTCCATTAGTCATTCATTAATCCGTTCCTCTTAATATAACAGCAATCGTTAAAAGAAACCTGCCTTCGCTTCCCCAGTGTTTCCTTTTTCCACACATTTTGAAGAGACATCGTGAAGAGGTTACGCTGCAGTTGTAGTGTTCTGAAGTACGTGTTAATTATAGTGTGTTAGCCGTACCATGTCTTCATCACTTGTGTTGTAGCAAAGTGCCTTGTAGATGCAGATTGATGTTATTGTGTAAAAAAATGGAGGTTGGAAATGATTGCATAAAGAGTCAATGGCTTCTATTTTTGACAGCAGTTATTGCTAGAGTCAGTGTCTTCCAGATAGACAAAGGATGCATTATCTGTGGTACAATAAGCAGTGATTTGTGTAATTTGTTAAGTTTCTTACATTTTGTGCACGGCTGTCAGTGATTTTTTTTATCTCACAAGTGTCAGTTCCTGTGGTTTTCTCAGGCAATCAATGGCCAAGCCAAAGTGCCGTCATGTGCCTTGACAATGTAGACATTGTGAGCTTTGGGGAATTGCAGGGGGGAAGCACTGTGTTTCTCTTGGTTATAGATTATGTGCATGCATACAGGTACAGATCAGTCTTGTCCACACTTTTCCTATTCCGATCAACAGTAGGGTTGATAAAGATTTGACACAGAACTGGCAGCGTGATCCATTCATCTCGACTGTCCCTAAGGCCCCCTCACATAATAACACTGATGGCCAATGATGAGGCCCTTGCTCCTGTTGTAAAGGTTGTAATAGCCTTGCCTTTTAACATTATCAGCGCTACCGAATAATCTACTTACAGTTAGGATTTGAATGTGTACCACCTCAGGCTGATGTGGTTCAGAATGTGCTTGTATTCAACGAGACAATTAATGTTTCCCTTTTCATCATTGCGACGCAGGAGGAATGTAATGAATTAAATGAATGCTCTTAATTACTTGATTATAAAACAAAGACTTTGTTGAAAAAATCCCCAGTCCTTCTCCCTCTGTCTTTTTCAGTCTCTTTCTCTCTGTCGTCGTCCCCCCCCGCCCCATTTGACCACTCAATAACACTCCAAAGGATGAAGCTTTCACACTCGAACAGACACTTGGAGAAGCGCTCATCAACAAGAGACTAATAACCGAGAAAGGTGCGTTAGTGAAAACGGCACAAGGTCTAATCTTGAAGCGTCTGTTTGAAGCTGCTAATGATGGTCAGACCTGAACCTGGCTCCTGTACAGACTTGCTATAGGGTGTCTTGCTTTTTTCTGATGTGTATGCTGGAAACATCACACTGAGGTGTATGTGAAGTTAGGACAGTAGTCAGGAGCCACATCTAAAAATAACCCATGCCTCTGGACCGATTGACACTAGGGTTCACTATCTTCTTCTGTCAGGCATAAATCTTAGGATGAACGGATATTGGAAAAAAATGAAATTGTGATGGTTTTACTTGGGATTTGAAAAAATAAATGAATTTCACCATAACAATGTACCCATTTTTGGTCCAACATTATCCTTTCTGCAGCCACAATATGTTCAGGCAACTGACACAGGACTCTTTTTGCAACCATATTTTTATTTAGTTTTTTCCTCCTGTTCCACGCACATTGTGATTGTTTTTGTCTCTGCTTTTTAAACTAACAGTTTTTTTTCTACCATATTAACAACCCCCTTTAAGGTGAACATCATCCTTTCATAGCCTTAATATTTGTGTGCAACTGACACTCGAATCTTTTTGCAACCAATTATTTATTTACTGTATCTGTTCCTGTTCCTCACACATTTTCAGGCTGTGGTCAGCAAGGCATGCTTTCTGGTGGTTTGATAAATGAATCGATAATGTGTGTGAAGGTGGTTTTGTGTGCATGCAGAGCCTTTGTGCCGCTCACTAGCAACAGACTGTGTGACTAAAGCCTCAAATTGGAGTAAATGGCTTTCGGACAGAATTCTCTTGTAAATCAGGGGAAATCAATTCTTTCGTTATCAAGCAGCAAAGTTGTAGCATGACATGTTTGAGTTAATCTCCCTGACTTTACATTACGCGTCCTGCGATGTGACTTGCACATTGCAATGTCGCTGCTGAAGAGACACATTGTACAGCCCTAATTATAACACCAAGGGGCTTTTTTTTCAGACTTTGTAGAATTCCATTCACCTGTATTTACCAGCTCCCTTTCCTCTGCTGTTACCATAGAGACACTCCATCCCTATCAGCCGGGCACCTTTGGCTGCCGGCCTCATTGGCTCTCACAGGAGAGAGACGCTGGTGAGCAAGTGTTTCCCTGGCACGACTTCGACACCAATGTAGCGAGAAAGGCATTTACTTGGCTTTGATAGTGTTTCCTTGGCAGCCGGTGCCCCCCCGGCGGTGGCGCGTCGACCTGTTTTGTCACTGTGGGCTGTCGGCTGAGACGGAGTGAAATCCAGTTGGGAGAGATCCACTCCCGTAATTGAAATGAGTTCACCAGGGAGACAGCTGCTCTGCGCTGCCTGCTAGCTGTCAGCAGGCCATGCTTACCAGCCTGCATGTAGTGGATATGATGTGATGCCTGAGCAGGTTTGTTTGGACACTGCGAGAAAACATGCCTGAGGTATTTCAGCTGCACCCTTAAATAGTAATACCTTTTGGTAATACTTCCTCCCATTGCTTCTGATGGTCAGTGGCCAAATGCACATAAACGAACCTGGACGTCGGCAACTTTTATATTGCATCATACATGTAGTATAGATAAGAAATAAAACTACCAAATTCAAATCACCACCAAATTAAAGGGGACCTATTATGCTTGATTTCAGTTTCATAACTGAATGTTGAGCTTCCTCATGGCGTTTGGCAGTGACATAAAAAAAACCTCCCAAATATAAATCCATCATACCAGAAGCAGCTTTGCAGTCGCTTCATGTTGTTGTGTTGACAAGAGAGCTGCATGTTTAAAACATCCAAACCCTTTTGATTGAAAATAGTACGTTACGATAGTCTGTCAGTTTGAAAACTCCTTTCTGAAGTGGAAATGGAGAAGATTCCCAGCGTTTCTCACTTGGAAATAACACATTGATGGTATCTGACGGAGACACTTCAGTCTAATAGAGTAAAGTGTGGATTCTCCAAGTGGGTAACAGGTGGCAGCCTCCTGGATCGATAGCACACTTTCAATCAGCTCAGCCAATAGGAGGACTATTGTGTCTTTTGTTGGCTGGAAAATCAGAACAAGTTTCCAGCGACCGTGGTTCATTGCTTCTTTTTCACGTTGACGTCAAACACTGAAAAGAGTGTCTGACTGTCTGAATCATTCTGACTGTCTTCTGAAACAGCCTGTCGATCAATCAAAGCCTCTCTCTTGTGTCCTCGTCATTCCTCTTCCTTTGAGTCTCTTCTTTCCTCACTGCTGTTCATCAGCACGTTGCCTGTTGGAAGCTCTCTAAACACTCTCAGGCATCCAAAGATCACATCACAGTCAACCTGCGATTGGATGCTGATTAAGGAGAGTCTTGATTTGACACTCTACCTCAGTTGCTAGGCAGATGTGCGAGTGTTTTGCTGTAAGAACTACTGACATTCATGCCATTAACGACCTAGCAATCAGATCATTTTCATGCTTTTTGACTTGTAATGAATAGTGATGTGAAACTTAGCCTGCACTGTTAAAAGTCTTGCGGCAACAATGGCTTCAAATGTTCTCCTGAACATGTGGAAGCCAATAAATGAATCTCTGTTCCAGTGGGGGTTTAGTGACCGACTACCATATTGAACTGCAGGTATTTATAGATGCGCGACCTTCATTTGAGATGAAAAGGATTAACACCTATAAAATGTATACTCCTCCTCAGACACATGAAGTCCAATGTCTGACTTTTGAGGAACAAATATTAAGAGGATAAAAACCAATTGATGTTGACATTTCAAAGAAACTGTAACTTTCTCTTCGTTTGAACTTTGAAATGCAGTCAGTTTCATTAAATATCCCTAAACAGAACACTGTATTTTATTCTTCAGCTCTTCATTTGCAAAGAGCATTGACGGTGCACAGTATTATCATGAGACCATGAAATTTGGTTATACTTTAAAGACGCCATGAAGCCAAAACGAGAGTTCACTTTATGGCTCTGAGGAAGAGCCACTCAGTCCCAGAGAATTGCTTAGCAACAGTTCCAATCTCTGTGAGGTCGCCATTCGTCTAAATTTATATTTTACAGTCACGACAACCAAGTAAACCTTTCTCTTCAAGTGCGTGGATATTATAACATGTCTTAGAATGTCATGATTTCATATCAAATGTGTTTTAGTTAATATGCCTGTGTAGACTAATTCCCTCTAAAGGCACAGGTGGATTAATGAAAATCATTTTTTGAAAAAGTTAACATTCCCTCAACTTGGAAAGGATTTGATTAAGGTAATTTATTGTGATAAATGATTTGACTTTAAATGTAATGATTGGCCAATGGTTCCAAACACTCCCCTAAAATTGGGAAATTGATACTTTTTCTTTTTACAAAAAACACACCTTAAATTCATTGCAAAGCTACCATGTTTGCAACATGTGTAACGGTTGATACATATTTAGTTATAGATGTTGCTTTTTCTGTACAGGTAGGTACAGAAATTATTACTGGATGTGCTTTTCCTTTACACGTTGTGCTTCAAAGCCCACATTAGTAAAGTACACTATCTCTGCAAGCTCTTCTTTTGTTGGCACTAAAAATCTTAATAATCTCTGTTTTTATTTCATCTGTTCGCAACATATTCCAAGTCTTCTTTTTATAAATTATGGTTTTTGCCAACAAATTCAGGGCAACGAGGCTTTTACTTGGCTCTATTTCCTTGCCATTTAATTTGAGTAATAAAGTGGTTTTATGACATTGCTGTTATGATGCTCTTCTGGCTCTCAGCTCTGAGTATCCTTGATTTGTATATTTTGTACAAAGTGTGATCACAATAATACAAGTTGATTGACTCTGAACTGACCAGACCTAAAGGTGAAAGATACATTTCACACTGCATAGCATCAGCAGGCTCTTACAGAAATAGAACACACCTTCTGCTGAGGAAGACTATAATTATGTTTAAAGAGCAAAGTGGGTGATTATGCAGCTCATTAGACTAAAAGGATCCCCTGAGTCAGCTGTATTTCCAGAAACAAACACTTTGAAAAATAAATATGATCCCAAAGCAAGAAATTAACATGGAGGTTGTGGAATACAGACGGTGCCAATTATGAGCCGCACCAGAGTGACACTTCATTATGCCCTAAATATCCGGCTCTTGGAAATAAAATGTCTGTCAATATAATAAAAATATATCCTGAATAAAAAATAAAAAACGTCCTATACGTTATTAGTTTTATTGATCATGTAATTATTAAAATTAGCCTAAATAACAAGATTGCTTCAAATATGATTTTGTTATAACTCTACAAATGTTTTAGTAAATGTTTTACTTTTGAATAATGTCTTGCTCTTAGAAAAACTGAGATGTAATGTTAAAGTACAAAGCAACCAGATTCACTCTCCAGGTACACACACACACACACACACACACACACACACACACACACACACACACACACACACACACACACACACACCATACACACTTTTTCCCAGTTTCACATAAACAGAGCGTGGGTTTTTCTTTACAATCTCATTGTAACGCTGTTGCATTATTGTGACATGTCTGCCAATAAAGCATATGGAATTGAATTGACAGTTGGTGTGTGTTTGTGTGTGTGTTCTGGCAGTGAGAGACCATGACGACACTGCTGGACCTGAAGAGCAGTGTGCTGAGGCAGGTGCAGAGGAGCCAGTCTCTGAGGGGCCGCAGGGAGCCGACCCCCACCCCCAGCAGCCCCCTCACACACTGCCCCGACCCATTGCCCCGCAGGTGAGTCACTGCTGTGCAAACAAACAACCTACCGCAAGCACTGCGGCTGGTTTCCAGGTTATTAACATGACTTTTCGTGGATGTGAGATTCGTGGAACTTCGTTGCTGTTTCGTTTATTACATACATTGGGGTTTTATGTTTTTCACTTTTTTGTCATTTAGATTTTAGCCGATGTACATTAAGAGGTTTATTAAAATCCTTCCAGGCACACTTTGTCGCAGGAGCAGTTGACTGGATTTATGATTTTATGATTGAAGTGGTGATGCCCTCTCTGCTCTCATGCATTTAGATTTTAATATGTTGCTTGAGTTTTAGCAATAAGCAGGAGCCAGGATGTTTACTGAAGTATTACTCTTTCTCAGAACCGCTGTTAGAAATGAAGGACGGGGGACATTTTTTAAAATTCAAGGCTCCAGACTAAGGTTTTTCACCAACGTCCCAATTTCTTTCTTTCGTTTTTTTTTATCTAAAGAAAACGTCCACATCTCTAATGCTATCTTAATTACTTTCTTCCACTATGTTGCTCTCATCTGTAGTCGTTATTTGCATTAAAAACACTATTCAAATGATTTGGGAAATAAAGGATTGTATTTTATTGAACATTTGCTCAAATCTTAGTAATTTTAATTATGTATTAAAAGCAGCATAGAGCATGGCTTAATTCCCTCTAATGGCATATTTATGTTAATCCTGTTAAAACATCTCCTTGAATTTACATTTTACAAGATCACATTTGAACACATAATGAAAACTTTACAATTAACTTTTGCCTAAGACTCTTGAACACATTATAAAGAAAAAACAACCTCAGTAAATGTTAGTTATTTACCAGTAGTACTGTGCTGCCTAACAGCTAACCGCTAATGGCTACCGCCTAAGTTTAAGCTCTTTTCCTGCTTTTTTAACTCGGATTTGCTGATTTTATCGCATTATAACCATATATACCATTGCATGACCCCCCCCACCCTGGCCTTGAGCTGGGTTAATCTTTCAAATGTCCCCCCCCCCCCCCCCCCCCCCCCCCGAACAGCGGCCCTGCTGTTTTCTAGCTATAGTTAATAGTTGCCTGATTGTTGCCGCTTAGGACATAATAGCTTCCATAATGACATTTATTTTAAGGGGAAATTAAATTGTGTTCAGCGTTGCTCAGAAAGATGACAGCTTGTCAAAAACGGGGGTCTAATTCATACGAAATAATTCATGTCTGTTGTTGTTTTCCGCTGGCCGTCCGGCGGAAGCCACAGGTCATTATTTCTTATCAAATGTTGTTTAATGTGTTTGGCATTTATTACAGAGTTGTGACTTGCTGTGAGCAGACAACACAAAAGCTGACTCAACCACAATATTACATGCAGTCAGGCTCACAGATCCTGCTTTCTAGTGTAGTGGTTTACCACATGCTTCTGATGTCTCCTTCAACATATGACTCCATCATATTACTGCATACTATTTTTTTTAGAGACATCTCGCTGCATTATAGAGTTTTTGTATGCATGTCAAACGTCAAAAATACAGCAAGACATTTTTGACAGCAATGTGACCTTGGTGTGTGATATATTTTGCCCTGGTTTTTATTTTTGTCCAAGTGTATTCCTTGTATAACTTTTAGAGCTTCATGGCAGCTCTTAAAGTGAAACAGGTAAATTCATTACTATGATGTTTTTCAGTCTTGTTTCGGCTTCATCTAAAGATAAAAATAATCATGAACCTGAGGTTTCTATAGCAACCTTAACACAGGCTTCTGGCACCATGTGAACCTATATTTGTACTGACGACCGTGTCTATTTTTAACATGGAAGATATCCTCAGACGTGTTGTTGAACACTGATTCTTCATGAATGTGTGTTATTTATCACGTCTTTATAATACTCTCTTGGCATAGTTTATGCATTATAATGATGTCCCTTTTACAATTGAATGTGTAATCTGCTCCAATAGGACCCTATTTGTGTTCTTCATTAAGAGTGATGTGAGCTGTCAGTATCTCACCTTTTCTCAGACCCCCGCTGCTACATCCTCCCCGCCGTGCGCACACACTGAGCGTGGTTCATTAGAGGCAGCCTGGTGATCTTTGTTATCCGTTCAGTCTGCTACTGCTGGCCTGCCCACACTCACTTTAATTGAGAATTTGCAAATGTGGCCGTTGTGTTTGGGCTGCTCCGTCCACAGTTGTTGACCCAAGAGCACGATGGGCTGTCAGAGCCGAGCGATGTGAGCAGAGACGGCACGTTGGAGGTGAACTTTTAAATTCAGTCCAGCAAATAAGGATTATGTGAGTAGGTTGTTGCTCCGGAAACTGTCCAAGATGAGCATAACCTGGCATTAAAATGAATAAAGACTGCAGGGATTTATATTTAAATGTATGTATTTTCATTTGTTTTGCTTATTTCGCTGTTCAACACCATCTCCTTCATAGTGTCGGACTTCATGTTTCTCATTCAAATTCATGTTGTTTTTAACAGTAGCTGTAGTCACTAATGGTCTTGACCCTTCAGTGACACTGTGCTGACGCTCTCTTTTATTAATTAATTCAGGATAGCAAACTCAATTTTAAAATTACATTAAATGATAACCCCTAGTGAACACATATTTACATTCATTAATAATGGACATTCAATACATTTAAAGGAAGAGTAACTGATAATGCAGCTCCATTGTATCGGAGCATTAGTTTTTGGAGGCCAGGTTGCGTGTTACAAATCAAAACTGATCAAATTAAATGTATTTCTGATGGCTCATACAACATGAGCAAACGCTCTAACACATTGTACGTCATAGGCTAAGGGGGGGAACATCTCAAAGTGGTTGACCAATCCCAACAGAGCTTGCCAGTTAACCAATCAGAGCAGACTAACTGGTTTCCGACAGAGGGTGAAAAGAGGTGCTGCAGCACAGGCAGTATGAGAAAAATAAAGACATTTTTGAACATTGAAGGATGTCACAGTAGAGGCACAAACTACAGGTATGAAACCTGAACATTTGCATAATAGGCCCCTTCTAAATAACTCGGACATACTATACATTTAATCGCTCAGGATTTAACAATATAACAATATGAAATACTCAACATATACTGTGGTCAGGAGTGATTTTCCTTTAGCTCAGCAATGCTTCAGCTATAGCATACTGCATACATACTGTACATCCGAGACGACCCAAGTTGAGAATAATTTCACACAAGGCTTCTGTTCTGTCTGCCAGTAGTTCTAGCTTGAAAACTGCTGTTTCTTCCACAAGTTATCGAATGGAGAGGTTTTGATCATATCTCAACATTAGATTATTTTCACCTGTGATGTTTCGTTGCTTAATCAAAGGTTTAATTAGAGTAAAACAAACAGTCTTGTGTTCAGTATAGAGAGTGAGATTCTCTGTTATGATAGCAGTGGCAGGCTGATATTATACACTGACAACCGTGATGAATCGGATTAAAATCTGCCTGTTTTATAAGAAAGCATCCAGACGTCACATTGTCTTTCACGCTGCAAACAACAGTGATGTCTGCACTATTAATTACTATGTGTGTGTGGTGCCTTATTATATTGAAGTGATGAGTTGCTTACACATTTTCTGGCAGATATAAGAAGTTCAGTGATCATGATGTATTTTCATTTTTGATATACTCTTTTGGATAGCAAGACAACTATTTCTGAAAATAAATGATAATAAAATGACAGTAAAAATAAGGACCTGTTTCCTAGCAACATCAAATCAGTTTGTTATTCTGGTGGCATGTGTGTGTGCATGTGTGTGAGGGAGAGGGGGAGAAAAAAGGTTGAAAGATATCAGCTTCTTTTTAAAAAAAATGTATCAACTCAAGATTGACTCACTGAAATTGCATCATTTGGGCATTCATTCTGCTCATGAAAAAGATGTAGTTCCAAAGCTTGAAACTGAAAATCCCAGACTGTCTAGACAAATCCTTGCGCTGACTGACAGAAGACAGGACAGATTTCTGGATAACAGGGATCCTTGGAGAATTGACGGGGGATGCAGAGAGAATTGAGTGTCTCACAATAAAAGTATTACAATCAAATGAAGCTTATGTGCAAATGAAAACTGCAAGCTCCAAAAAAACAAAGCCTCCCGTCTCTTGTCGGCGGAACAGGCTGTGTTTGGGCAGTCGTTCACAGATTGGAGACTCAGCTTGAGGCTTTGAGCTTTCAGAGACTGACTGAGGGGATCAGATCAGAATAACAACTCCGTTTTTGAGAGGCTGAAAAATAAATGTCTGTCTTTTGTTAGCAAAATGATTTTAATTCTCACAAAGGTTAGACTTGATCCTTTTGTAGAAATTCAGGGACTGAAGAGTAGAGCTCCAGTATTTACACATTAACTGATCAACAAAATATGTATCAGCAATTATCAAATAGTTGCTGAAAAGCACAATTAGTAAGATGTTTTATTAATTTTTTAAAACACATTTAAAGTTGGCCCCTCCTCTGGAGCTAAACATGGGTTACTTAGTCGTTGGTGGGTGAAGGCCAACCACAGATTTACTCTTGTTTTGCGAACAAGCTTGTCCGCACTCTTCCTAACATTTTCGTAGCTTCCTTTTTGATGACTGCTTAATGTTTTGGCACCTTATCGCTATTTCTGGGGCCAGATAGTGCCTTTATTGGAGAAACAGTTTTGAAAGGTCGGAGATAGAGGGGATGAAATTGCCTGAATGTCTTGGTGGGCTAAGATCTTCTAAAATATGAAAGTTTTCTTAGTTTAGTATGATGTTATCTTTTTTTATGTATGTCCTATAGTGCATGTGAAATGGTCTGCAAAGACTAACATCCCAATGTTCCTTCCAGATTGAGTTTCTCTCCTTTGGTGACTTCTGCAACATAAAGACATCACTATGTAAAACTTAAGCAATAGCTCACGACAGGCCGTGTTATATGCTCATTATATCACAGCTAAGGGGCGTGGTTCTGCCCGACGCGAAGCAGAGGGTCGACAACCCCCTTATATATCACGGCCTGAAATGAGCTATTGTTTTTATAAGACGGTTACCAAGTGTGGCAATATGAAAGAAAAATACACACTCTAATTTAAATAGTTTTTATTAGTAAATAATGATGTTCAAAATAAAATAGTCCCTCCGTTGCCTTCTGCACAAAACATAATGCGAGATGGTTGCTATGCAACAACACTAACAGCTGGCGAACATATTAGACAGAGAGCGTTGATCCATTATTTGGCTGTTTATTTACATTAATGTGTATGTTGCCGTTTATTGTGCATCCACTGAAAACCTGTCCAGCATCAGTAGCATGGCTTACGTGGTTACTTGTATAGGTTGAGGTTGTTCTAGGCCAGGGGTGCCCACACTTTTTTGGCCGGTGAGCTACTTTTGAAATGACCAGCTCACGGAGGTCTACCAACCAAAAATAAAATCCCAAATTGCAAGGGGCTGAATAACACGTTTTATTTATACTTGGGATAACTACAACAACTCTATTTGGGTTCTTGAACAGAAACAAATACATGAATACATAAAACAAAAAGGCATGTTAACCTCTCTCTCTCTCTCTATTTCTCTATCTCTCTCTCTATTTCTCTATCTCTCTATTTGTCTCTCTCTCTCTCTCTATTTCTCTATCTCTCTCTCTCTATTTCTCTATCTCTCTCTCTATTTCTCTCTCTCCTCTCTCTCTCTCTCTCTCTATTTCTCTATCTCTCTCTCTCTATTTCTCTCTCTCTCTCTCCCTCTCTCTCTCTCTCTCTCTCTCTCCTTCTCTTGCTGACTGTCCCTTCATTTCCCTGTTAAGAAACACATAAAAACAAGCAGGGTAAGAAACCTCTCTCCATGGTCCTGATATAATGCTGCAAAACACAATTCAATATATTTAGGTGGGTCCCTACCATATTCTGATGACTTGCACTGAATGGAGTCCGTCAATGTTGCATAATCAGGACAGTAACTGCTGATGGCTAGTCTCAGACAGGCCTCCAAATGTTTATCAGTTAATTGGGAACGGTATTTCGACTTCACTATCTTCATTTGGGAGAAGGCTGACTCGCATAAATAAGTTGAGCCGAAGAGTTAGGTCAGTGAGGTGGCATATTTTCTGACGTTTGGATACTTTTCAACCCTGAATAAGTTCCAAAACTTTCCGGCATGGGCACGCGCCTTTAACTGAATGTCGGCCTGCAGCGACAACATCTCATCCTCCAGCGCAGACGGGTTCAGATGAAACACTGCTCCGATGTTTTGGGCCAGCGAATCAATATCATGGTCTTCACTAAACGGATAGCACATGAATGTGGCGATTGGCTCGAGCAAAGTGAAGTCTCGGAAGCGTTTCTCGAAGTCAGATGTAATGTTATTGACTTGTTCTGTGTAGCGCACACTGTCAAGGAGCGCGCTGTCCTTCCCTTGCTTCTCCAGCTCAGAGGCGATGTTTTTGAAGTTGGCCAAATCTTTGCGCTGCAGCTTTGAACACAGCAGATGCAGTCTTCGTTTGAAGGCATTAACTGAGCTGATCATGTCAACCACAGTTCTGTCTTTCCCTTGTAGCTCCAAGTTCAGCTCATTTAACATGTGTGTAATGTCTGTTAAAAACGCCAGATCTAACAGCCACTCCTCGTCATCTAGACGTGCGTACTCCGCGAGCTTGGTGCCATGGAGAAATTCCTTTATCTCCGGTAGAAGCACTCGAAATCTCTGGAGAAAATTGCCCCTGCTCAGCCATCTTACGTCGGTGTGTAGTAAGAGGTCAGTGTGAACACAGTCGGCATCCTCCAGATATGAACGAAACAGCCGTCTTTGAAGAGGTCTTGCCCGAATAGAACAGGCCACTTTAAGTGACACATCCATGACCTCTTTCATGTTCAGCATTTTTGCACAAAGTGCGTGCTGGTGTATGATGCAGTGATAATTCAGAAAGTCAGGGAATGTGTCATCCTCTCTGCATTTTGCGATGAAGCCATTACAACGGCCCACCATCGCAGGCGCACCATCCGTTGTGATGGAACTCAACTTAGACATGGGGAGTTTAATGTTGTCAACAAAGTTTTTAAATGTCCGAAAAATGTCCTCGCCCCGAGTGTGTTCCTTCATTGGCAGAATTGTCAGCAATTCCTCTTTCGCCGTCATGTCTGTGAACACCATCCGGATAAAAACGCACAATTGCGCTGTATCGCTCACGTCAGTGGACTCGTCTAGTTGGAGTGAGAAACACTTGCAGTCTTCTATGTCCTTCCTGAGTTGCTGGGTCAAATCCTTAGCCATGACTTCACAGCGACGTGTGACTGTGCTCCGTGATAATTGGACGGCCTTGATAGCGTTTACTATTTCTGTTTTGTTTGTGTAATCCCGAAACAAGGCGTCTGCTGCTTCTACGAAGGCTTCTTTCACCATCTCTCCATCTTGAAAGGATTTTTTGTGTTTGATTATAGCATGACTCACTCGTAGAGATGCTTCAGTGGCTGCCTTTGCGGTGGATGTCGGCTTTAAGAAAAGTGACTGCTGTCCAGCTAATTGTGATTTAAGTTCCCTCACCTTTCTCTTTCTTAACTCGCTACTCGGAGGGAAGTCGCTGTAATATGCCTTGTGAACACTCCGATAATGCCTCTCCACGTTAGCTTTCTTTGGCAGAGCGACACTTGCTTTACAAATAAGGCAAATAACCTTTGAATGTGACATCACAAAAAAATATTCTTCCTCCCATTCTGGATGGAAGTGGTATGTTTTTAGCTTTTTCCTCGGTCCCGCACTCATTTTGTTGTTTTTATCTCTTTAACTTAATTTGAGTTTTCCCGGCACTTGAATGATTTTGTATCGCTTTGCATTCTGGGTTAACAGACTGGAAAGTGATAGGTCGCTTTTTCTGTCAATCAAGTAAACTCCTGAATTAAGTGGCAGGGAGGCCAAGGGAGGAGGGATCAAAACCTGTTTTGTCTATTTTAACGGAGCTGGATTTTTGTTTTTATGAATGACTCGCGATCTACCAGCATTGCCCCTGCGGTCGACTGGTCGACCGCGGTCGACGTACTGGGCACCTCTGTTCTAGGCTGTTGCTTGGCGTGACGAGAATATTGCTCCACTTTCTCCGGTCCCCGAGATTCGGCTTCCAGTAGCTCTGGAGAGAGCTTTCGCACCTGTGGCCACTAACGGTCATAATTTCTCTGCTTTGTTTCAAGACCTGCATCAGAAAGCTTTTGAATGGTGGTACTTTTCCAGTCGGTCTACCTGCTCTTCACGTAGCTCTGCATGTCGTTGTTTGGGTGCTTTTTTTTCTGGAGATAGGCACTGCTCAATCCACTCCTCCATAGTAAGACCCCCCAGAGGTCGAAGTTAATCTTAAATGTTTCCATCTTATGCTTTGTAAGTTTGTTTCGTAACGGAAGAAATTTAAATATATTTATAAAACTGACAAGTGAAATCAAGCAATCTGATTGGTCAATAGTGTTTTTGCGGACCTCTTTGATTACAGATTTGAAAACATCGTTGCTTGCTTTAAAAGTAGCAAAATTCATTATGTCAAACCTTGGAAAGTATCTAGATATCCCTGCCCTAATGCCGAAGGAACTGCACACTGAATATGTTTTGCCGTTTGATGTCTATGTCTGGACCGCTGCGTAAAAAGGAGGTTTTCTGCCCCGTCACTTCTCCGCTGCTTTCTTGTTCCAGTTTGAAAAGCAAACTGCAAGCAGTTTGGTTTTATAATCAGGCTTCTATTGGCTAGTGCTCCAAGCAGTTTGCTTTTCCAAGCAGTTTGCTTTTCAGCCCAACGGTATACTGTTTTTCTCAGATGCGGAGGGATACTGACTTGTTGTGAAAAGTAATTTACAATTCTACCCGTGGTATACGCTCAGTATATCACGGCTAAGAACCAATCAGATTACTTGATTTGACTTGTCTGTTTTATAATCCGGCTTCTATTGGCTAGTGCTCCAACACATTCGCTGTGTCCCAATTCACCGGCCGCATCCTCCTGAGGATGCATTCGGAGACCGCATACGTCACTTCCGCCAAACGAAGGCTGTCACAATTTAAAAAAAAGACAAGACTCCTCCGAATGCGGCCCGCAAATGCAGCCTTCTTTCTCCAGATTTAGAGGATACATCTGATGTACACTCCGCGGTGTACCATATCCCAGGATGCAACGGGTGACGGTGACGAATGAGTTTAAAAAAATATATATGGCTTGTAACGTCCCATCAACGGCTACAACGATTTCAGCTGGATTCGTTTTTAAATGTACTCACCCAAATAGTAAACGACATGAAAGAAAAGTAAACCTATTTAATTTGTGTATTTAAATATACGGGCAATTGGAGATGTCTTCTTTATATTACATACATAAAATAATATGAAGTGAAAATATTTCTAAACCCTGTTTGGTTTTCATATTGTTGGGATTCATTATAAAGCTAATTTATTTATTTAACTGCTTTTGTTATACAAATCTTACTGAAACAATTTTGTTTTGATAGGGAGCAAGGAGCAGACCTCGGGCCTGTTGCGACCTCGGGAAAATAATTTAAACATATTATATAACACCAAAATAAGTACAGCTAGATCTGACTCCATATTGAACAGTTTTGAAAACAATTTTGAAAACAGTTTGAAAATATTATGCCTAGTGTCAGAAATTATTACCGGCAATTGTGACTGCAGCTGGTTGCTAGGTGACCGGGGCGGCAAAATGTAGGGGTAACTGCCGGTGACGTACAAGGACATGCTCCGTAGACCGTCTCGGAGGACCCAAGCTGGGTCCTCCGCGGACTGCGAGGCTGGGTCCGGACTGAGGGGAGAGACATCTCTAAGCGTTTGACCAATCACATCAGAGCCTGCCAGCTAACCAATCAGAGCAGACTCGGCTCTGGTTTCAGACAGAGGGTGAAAAGAGGTGCTGCAGCACAGGCAGTATGAGAAAAATAAAGAGCTTTTTGAACATTAAAGCATGGAGACATGTCCCAGTAGAGACACAAAATACAAATATGAAGCTGAAAATGAGCAGAATAGGGCCCCTTTACGTTTTGGTCTGTTGCTCTGACAAAACAAGCGATACAAGCGATACAAATGATGTCGACTTGGTCTCTGCTAATTTATAAATGTATTTTTGTATCGTTTGCTATTTTATGAACCAAATGATTAATCAAAATGAAAAGTCACATACAAGGTTAATTAACATAATTGGTAGTTGCAGCCCTCCTACAAAGAAACCGTCTAGTTTTTATGAAACATATACTGTATTTTATAGTGAGCCTTGCTTTGATTAAGGGTTTCAGCCGCTCTCAAGTTTTCCTGGGATTGCTGCCAGTGGAAACCTGAACAACTCTCAGCGTGACTGCCATTAGCCCTCATCAATACCTCAGGGGTTTGCCTTCCGCTCCCCCACCACAGCGAGAGTCAGTGTGTGCTGGGATGGGCTGCCACACGCCTGCTGGGATGTGATGATGCTAATAAAGGAGCATGGATGACGGGTTGCATGAGAGACGAGGAAGGATGCTTGGAGGTGTGGGAGCTGTGGGGGTGGACGGCTGAACCCCCGTCTGCTGCAGCTCCCATCATCCCACTGTCTCCAGTGGCCGCTGTGAAATGTGGGAGGGGTGAGACATGGGGGTGAAGGTAATAACGGGGGGAGATTCCCAAGGTGTTCAGCCAGCTCTTCCCTCCTTGAGAGTGCCCGCATCTCCATGACAACTGGGGCCAGCGGGAGACCGGGATTCACTCGCACCTTGAGGAAATGGACAACATCATTTGCATTTTTGCACACCACCCTGCTCTTCACAGAAGATTAACATTGTTCACGCAGAGTGCAGACATGTCGAAGTGCTGAGAGCTTTGGTCCAGACCTGCTTTGCTTTATAGTGCATGAGATAAGAAGGTGTTGGATATGTAATGAGGAGCTGAAATGCAGGCGAATGAGTCGTTAAACATAAAAGTCTTTATTGACAGACGCTTCTCCAAAGTGTCTGTAAACAGGATGCGGTGCGATCTCACCAATGTCACTGAATCCCATTTGTTTATTTACAATCCAGAAATATTATATTAGACTCACAACATGTCATCACATTTTTTCTCATAAATTAACATTATTTCCCAAGTATTTCATCTTCCATCTTGGGCGTTGATTTGTCAATCTGCCGTCTCTTCTTGGCAGGATTTCCGAGGAGAGCGTGGAGTTCTTTGAGCGTGTGAATGCCATCCTTCAGAAGCAGGAGAACATGCTGCGGGCCGCCCAGGCTGAGGTAACCTCCGCCTAACTTCCACTTTTCCATCTGTTACACCCTTGAAACAGGTTTGTGTAGCGCGGAGGCCCCGTGAAGTGTGCAGACAGATGGGCCGGGGTTGAGTTAGTGCTCAGAAGAGTGCAGCTCAGCTGTGACGAGCTGCTGTCCGCCGCCATTTTCTGCTGCTCCTGCTGCCAATGGCCATGATGCTGTGCTAACATCTTTATGAGAGCTATTGATGTCTTCATTTGCAAATTGCTGTAAGACAGAAGAGTAAAGAAAACAGGCGAATCAGGAAAAGTCATCATTAAAAACATAAGGAATATCCAGACTTTTGAAAAACATAAAACAATCCTAAGAGGACTTTGATTTTGGTCTCTATTTAAAATGAGTCTTCTGTGTTGGTTGGTGCAATCAATAAAGTGACTATGAAGGCAGTAGTGCTGGAAAGATCGACTTCTTATTTTACTGTGCTATATTTTTATTTGACAGGTTTAGTTACAATCTGCTTTTTGGATTAATTTTTTATTTAAAGTCATATAAAAAAGTTTATATAATTATACATATGAATTAGGGCCGGGACTCGATTAAAAAAATGAATCTAATTAATTAGAGGCTTTGTAATTAATTAATCGAAATTAATCGCATTTTTAATCACATAAATATTTGACTTGAGAACAGTGAGAAGCAATTTTTTTCACATGGATTTTAGTATACTATTGAATAATGAGTGAATACATAAGCTTAAGCAACAAAACATTGTTTATTTTTTTCAAGGTGGTACTTAACCAAGACCAACAGAAAAGTGAAATTTTTTTCATAAAGTTTAGCAATAGCATATTTAGGAATATAGTACATTTCAGAGATTCAGGTAGCCTATAGGTAGGTAGACCTTCTGTAAACTATAACACTTTGTTTTTTAAGTAAAACACAATACTTTCAAGTACATTCAGAACATTGGAAACCCTGACTATTAGAAAACATCTCTCTGATGCTTCAGAGGCCATAACAGACTTTGTTGATTTACCAACAGTTGATTTAAAAAATCTAATCAATTTCAGTCCAACTCTCTCAATAACCTTGGCCAAAACAATAAACAGTTCAACATAAAGTGCCAGTTGCACCAACAACATAATAAATAGTTCAACATAAAGTGTACCATTTAAAATAAAATAAAAAAGTGCCAGTGATTGACCTCAATCCCTCCTATTCTTCCAATATCCTGATGAAAAATAAAATCTCTCTGTTGCATAGGCTGCTGTTTGATCAACGCGAATTGGGTGTGGGTCCTTGTACTCCGAGTCGGGCTAACGTCCACGCTAGCTTCCACGCTAGCTGCTATATGTTTTGCATTGAGGTGATACTTGAGGCTTGATGTGCTGCGGTGATATGCGAATTCCTTTTTGCATAATTTGCAAACAACCGTGCTCTTATTGACGCTTCCATCCGTCCGTTTTTTAAAACAAAATGTCCCATCCACGGGGCCAACCAAAGCGGTCTCATCAGCTTCTTCGTTCATGTTTGACTATTGTTCACTGTGGTTTGTTGTTGTCTGAAGTAATGAACATTAGTTGGTGCTCCAGTATAATCGGTACCCCTGAAACTCATCCAGTGAGAAACGTTCCGCGGTGCAAAAATAAGTGCGATTAAAATGCGTAAATTTTTGTGTAATTAATTAATCTTAATTAACGAGTTAAAGTCCCGGCCCTAATATGAATACATTGCCAAAGCTTGACACCAGTGGTTGGTTCCTGTTTGGCAAGACAATGTGTGACCCTTGCATCTCCGATAGGTCTAATCAAATTCTAATTTAAACTACAATCATTTTAGTAGAATTTGAGAAAAATCTTTCACAAAAAGCAGAGATTAGGAAATAATGTAAAAAATGTAGGTAAACAAAATGTTTTCTTTCGTATTTGGCAGCCACTATTTTTCATTATCTAAGAAATCTGCTGATTATTTTCTGAGTTTTAATTAACCATAAACCCATAAATGTCAAAACATAGTCCATCCCAGTTTCTCACATGTTAAAGGTGAGGTCCTCCCCTTTGGTATTTGGTTTGCTATTATGCTATTATCTGAAGCCAAAAAGATATCTAAAAAGTAAAAATCCGGGGTTTTGTGCCATTTAAACAAAACACCATACTTCCGCCAGATGATTGAGAGTCAGAAATACCAAACAGTGACCTTAGCTCCTCCTCTGTCTGTGATCGACACAGCCTTATGAGAGTCTGGTTTTGTTTTGGCTGAACTGCTTCTCACCCCTCAGGGTCAGAAAGGGGCCTGCACCGTGCCCCCCCCCCAGGAGCATGTGGACCAGGCCTTTATCCCCGACAGAATCAGGCGAACGGAGGTGCGTCAGCTCTGCTTTCAGCAGGGATTACATCTTAAAAGTCACAATAACTGTGCGCACCCTGCCTCTGATGTGCAACGGAGCAGAAAGCATGAAGGCAAAGAATCTTTTATTTATTTATTTTTGAAAGGTTCTTATTAAGTGGATTGTGTTTTCGTGTAGCTGGACCTGCTTTACGAGGAAGCTGTTTACACGGTGGTCAACAGGGTGGGAGTGCCTTCGCCTGAACACGTGATCACTGATGAGGAGCTGTTTGCTTACCTGATGAAGGTACCCTCCTTCCTTCCTTCCTTCCCTCCTTCCTTCCCTCCTTCCTTCCTTCTGAGATCATGCCAGAGAGTGTTGTTGTAAGCAAGCTCATATAAGCAGATGCCCCCATTCAACCATATGAAATATAACACACTCCAGTCACACTGTGTGCTTTTATTCATCTCTGATAGACAACATCTATTCAGATAAAATAGATTGTAGCCTCTTTTATGTTTGGAGTGGGCATCTTTTTAATAAAGGAAACTGAGTTTTATTGTAGTGAGTAAGAATGCATTTTGAATTGTAACAATGTTGTTTGTAGGATGCTCATTCCGGTGTTTTGTTGCATTTAAAAAAGCTTTTATTCACTGTCTGATCCAAGGTGTTTGATATGGGCGAAGAAGAACATGATATTATTCTCCAAAATGTTCAAGAAGCCAAGGTGAGACATGTTGTAAGAACATTTAAATTATTATTATCTTTTGTATTTCATCTGTTTGATATGTAATCTGGTGTATGGATCATAATAGTTCATAAAACTCAGTCTAGCTACGGATTTCAAATGAGAGTATGATGTGGATATATAGTGCGAAATGTAATATGCGCCTCTTTAAATTAATTTGATTAGTGCTGACACAACATTATTATTATTATTATTACATTGTTGTCTGTATACAACATATTACTGTATATATGTATTTGCAAGTTCAAGTTCCTGCAATGTAAAATGTCCTATTAAGTATCTAGTAGATTTCGCACAAATGTGAATCCGAGTGGAAGCATCATGAATCTCTACTATATTTAAGAAATATTACACAACAAACATTGGCGCATGCTAGTATGAGTGTAAAATTAAGCTTGACTTGAAAAAGAGTCTAATACTTTGCCTTATTGGTTAATACAAAGGTAAATTGAAACGAAATGGTGTTGACCCGTGCCAACAATACTTCACAATTTCTAGCATACAAGGACATGTTTGCAAACGTTAGTCTCTCGTTGGAAGCATGCTAAAACGTACAAAGCCTCGGGTACAGATCCTTTGGGTCGTTAAGGTATTGAAACAGAAAACATAATACAGGGCGACTGTGGCTGCGAGGGAGTGCGGTCCTCTTTCAACCAGAAGGTTGTGGGTTCGATCCCAGCCCATGCAGTCAACATGTCGATGTATCCTTGGGCAAGATACTTAACCCTGAGTTGCTCCCGAAGGCATGGCCAACAGTGTGTGAATGTGTATGAATGTTAGGTCCTATAGAGTAAGGTACACTGCTCTGTATGAATGGGTGTGAATGGGTGAATGACATGTAGTATGTAAAGCGCTTTGAGGGGTCTTAAAGACTGGATAAAGCGCTATATAAGTACAGTCCATTTACCATTTACCATAATAACTCCTCAGTGGTCACAAAGTGCAGATTTAAAGGCATCACTAAATGCCCAGTTGTGCAGCCACAGGTGGTGTTTTAGTGCATGTCCTGAGCACGTTCCTGCTTTCATGCTCAATGTTGGCACAGTGCAGTAGTTCTAATGTGAAAGCACAGCCCTGAAGAGAAACAGTTGGAGAGCACTGCTGCCCTTGGAGAGTTGAGAGATGTAAGACTTGGTACGCCTAAAAGCCCAATTCTGTAACATTCTGTGTCTTTTATTGACTGCCAAGGACCTTTTTAAATATCTCTAAAACTGTGAGTCCATGTGAAAGGCAAAGTAAACATGTTTCCCCACTTATGTACTCTCTGGGACATTGAGTTTGTCTACCATATTATGGTAGGAAACAGTTCACTCTGCAATGCCTGCTGATATGTATACAAATGGAGATGTATGTGTCAAGTTAAAGAAATACCTTGTAATGTACTCAATGCATGGCCTTGTGTGTACATTTACTTATTCACAGAGAGTGAATTTCTTTTTTCCACAGCGAGCCAGTTTTTCTTTGAGAGTGTCTGTTGTGAAGGCAAAGAGTCTGATGGCCAAGGACGCAAATGGTGAGACATCTCAAGCATCAAATGAATCTGTACTCTCCCTATGGAAAATGAAATATTTCCGGGAAATGTTATTTATCTATGCTGGTTGAACGGGCAGTGCTGATACAATGTAATAAGGTGGAATCCTGCACTGACACGATTATTGTTGCGTGTTTATAAAAGAATCTCAGAAGCTGAATAAAGTTAATTTAACTTATAATAATAATAATAAGTTATGTGTTGATTATATTGGTAGACCTTTAATCTGAAATGTACAGAAGAGGATCAGGGCCACATGAGAAAAAAATAAAAAAATAAAAAAATTTCACATCCTTTAATTTTCCTTTCCACTAACAAGTCCTACATAACGCCAGAGCATTCTACATTGAACCTCCTTATCAACGGTCAATATTTAGCTTAGCAGCCGTGTGTTATCGAGTATTAACAACCTCAAAATTTCCAAATTGACCAATCAGAATTGAGTATTCAACTACGCTATGTAATTAGATCAATATAGGATAGATTTTCAATCTGTTCAGTTGAATAGGGGACTTCTTGTTTTGTACCTTTTGACAAAAATGGCTGCAGGTTTTTTATTATTCTCCCCCACCACTGAAGTCTACCTTTTGTGAGCTCAAATGTATCTCAAACACGCTCTAGGTCAACAAGTGGAACACTGACAGCCACTGAACCAAAGCAGTCTCTGATTGTAATCACAAATGAGGCTTCTCTCCTCACGCTGCCGTGATATCAACAGTTTTAATGCGAGTGCGATAACCTTTTCTGTGTCACGCCACGGCCTGCCAGGGTACAGCGACCCCTATTGCATGCTGGGAATCCTGCTGGGCCAGAGCCCGAGGGAGACGGAGGAGAAAAAGGAGAGGAAGTTCAGCTTCAGGAAGAAAAAGGACAAGCTGGAGAAACGCTCCAGCACCAAGGAGGTGTTACCGACCGCCTGCATCCAGGTGACGGAGGTCAAAGCGGAGACTCTGAACCCGGTGTGGGACGAGCACTTCCTGTTGTGAGTACAGACGTTTAACCTTTAGCAGAGCGCTGGTGGTTATATGTGAGGCATGCAGGATTCACAGTTTCATTAGTTTCACACTTGAAGTTGTTGACCAGTGACCAGTGCTGCACTGATTCATCTCTGATTGACGTGTTATTATCAGTATTTACGCACAGAGTTGATAACCCCTTTTTTTCCATTTCTCACAGTGAAATAGATGATGTCCACAATGACCTCTTACATCTTGACATATGGTAAGATTGCTATGTGGGAACACCTTGAATTCCTTAGATGTCACCATGCCAGAGGGACAAAGAATGATTTCAAGGATTTCCTTTTATTACATTACATGTTACTTGTTAGACGCTTTTATCCAAAGCAACTCAAAA